>NC_086451.1:28935732-29297607 GCF_028390025.1 Pseudophryne corroboree
CAGGGAGAAAGGTACATAAATGTATAATAATATATAAGTATATCTGATATCAAATAAATACTATAAACAAATACAGGTAAGGCTTACTCAAGCAGGCCTTGCACTGATTATTACCGTAAATAGCTTGAGTGGAGGCACAGCTGTGGGAAGCCATCCCTTAGTACCACATTTATCTGATACTCGCTCTACTCTCATCTTTTAGTACTAAGGGAAAGGGGTTACAATAATAATAATAATAATAATAATAATAATAATAATAATATAATGATATAATAGCTGATGATTAATTGGGAGAGTGATGAATGAATGGAGTAGATGGAAGGTGCATCTCCTGCAAAAGGAAAGGGGCGTGTCCACTATGCTGACATTATCTGTGGGAGGGTCCAGGCGATTGCGTACAGGTAAGGGGCGGGGTACTGCCTGTGTTGGTGGGTGTGTCCAGCTGGCTGTTATGTAGATTAAACCTTGAGTGGCAGGATTCGGTCCCTTCTCAACAAGTAGGTAAGGGGAGTGGTCTTTCTGATGACGTACGGATTAGGGGCGGAGTTTAGAATGACAGCGGACTAATCCTCGCAGACCGGGGTGTAGTCTCTGTGATAACGTACAGGAGAGGGGCGGAGTCCCGAATGACAGAGGACCAGTCCCCGGAGTCCGGGGGTGTTCCCTCTGGGATGACGCGCGCCGGTGGGCGGAGCCCGCGGTGACAGGACCAGCTCCCGGAGCAGGCTCTCCTCAGTCAGTCAGTCAGGTGCTGCGGGCGGCGCGGCGGGACGAGCAGCAGAGCCGGTCACACATATATCCCCCGCACCGAGTATGTCGGTGAGCGGCGGCAGCACGAAGAGCTGGGCCCGGCTGGAGCCGCCCCCGGGGGGGAAGATGCCGGCCTGGAAGCTGGAGGTGCTGGAGAGGAAGCGGGCGAAGATGGCCAGCGCTGCGGCGTCCCGGGCCGGGGGCAAGGAGACGTCCCCCAGCCGCCGGACCCAGTCCCCGGAGCGGCTGGTGCTGCAGGACAGCCTGGGCCCGCTCCACGACAACCCCTTCATCAGGCTGGAGAAGGAGCGGCGGCGCCGGCGGCCCCAGCAGCACTACCCCCCGGGCCGGTCCTCTTCCCCCATCCGCCAGCTGCTGGACCTGTACGGCAACGTGCCCGGCATCCGCACCATCCGCGCCGAGAACATCATCATCATCGAGTCCGACCCGGACTACTTCAGCCAGCCCGGTGCCCACGCCGCAGACCCGGTGGAGGAGCTGATGTCCCGGAGGGGCAGCAAGGTGGCCGAGATCAGGGCCTCCGAGGTGGTCATCTATGAGCCGGAGACCCCTAGGAAGGAGCCCCCCAAGAAGGCCCCAGAGGCCCACAGGAAAGAGCCCCCGGAGCACAGCCAGGTGCTGGAGGAGGCCGGCCGGGTCAGCCGACTGCTGGAGAAGTTCGACCACGGTAAGCCGGTGAGGACCAGAAGTTGGGAGAACTTGCTGGAGCGAGACGGCAAGCCCCCCTTATTGCCAAAGCCTCCGGCCACCGCCGAGCGGCAAGGCCAAGCCCCACAGAACCGGGTGCCCAAGCGGTCCGGAGAGACCTCCCCTTCGTCCGCCTCATTGCTCGACGAGGATAGCAAGCGGTTTCCTCTCAACAACCCCTCTTGGCTTCCCTCCAAGCAACCTGCTGTCCATTCTCTGCCAGATCCCGGCCTCTTTCAGAAAAGACCCCCCAGCCCCATGGCTTCGCCAGGACCAACCACTCCTCTGTCCCCATCTTCTCCCCTGTCCCCTACTTTTTACGAGGTTACCCCTGAGGAGAAATCTTTGTCGCCCATCGTGGCCACTGTTAGGGAGAAGTTCGAGTCGGGGCACACGGGCAACAACCTTCCCTTGCCGAAGCTGGCGAACGTTGCTCAGAAGACTGGTGGCGTCACCATGGTCATCAACCCAAGAGCGGGGCCAGCTAACAAGGCAAGGCCTCCTGAAATGACAGATGGAGGTGTAACAAGAGACTGTCCACCTCTTACAAATGGTCACGTTGACCCCCCTGAACTAAACTCTAAGGCAGGAAGTTCCATTAATATTCAAGATCTTCTGTCCAAGAGCAAGCGACCTAGAGGTACTGCAGTCAAGCGCCCATCGGAGGGAAGTGGTCTAGTGCCATCTTCATCAAATGACCCCACTAGTGAGATTCTCAAAGGCGCCAACACATGGAGGCCAAAGTCTGAGGTGGACCACCTTAAATCTAGTATCCCTCCCAGTGCCAGTCTGTACGAAATGTCTGTGTATAACCACTGTGACCAGGCCTTCACCAGTGCCACTCCTAGCCAGCAAATGAAAGTTTCGGCTTCCACCAGTAGTAATGACTCTTTTGAGATTAAACCTGCTCCAAAGCCGGATCTAGGTAGCATCCCCGATGATGATATCCAAGCAAAAACCCTTGCGAACATCCGCTTACAATCTAAGAACTCTTTCGTTTTTATTCCAAAGAAGAGGCAGGTCCCTTCTGTACAGAAGAATGATAGTTTGGTGCAGACCACCACCATTGAAAAGCCAAAGGAGAAAAACAGTGCTTCCACAGTTAATGGCCCCAAATTAGATTGCATGGACTCTCCTAAAAATGGCTACTGGCCAAATGATGACCATGCCTCTACGAAGCTTCAAGAAGTCACAGTGAATGGTAATGGAAGGTTGGAACGGACGGTTAGTCCGGTGACTCTACAAGCATCCAGTGTACCCTCCCTCTCAGATTTTGACTGGCAAAGTGGCCTTTTGCCGTCCAACTCATCTACGGAACGTCATTCATTTACGGACCCTGGGGCCGAGTTTGAGTACATCAGTAGTGTGCAGCAAGGAGATGATGCGGACGTGTTGACTGTACCGGTCACAAACTTACACGAGGACGCTGCTAAGGCGGATATACCCGTCACCAACATAGATGACATCGTCCACATCGAGGACCAGGAAGCAAACAAAAAGGCCAAACCGGCTTTAAAAGTCACGGACTCCCCGCATCGGCCGCATGCTTCCCTCTCGTCTGGCCGCAGTAAGGGGGGCAATACGTTTACCGTTGTACCCAAGCGAAAGCCTGTTACTGAGCAGGAGGCCTTCAGGAGCCCAGTGCTGGACGATGATGATGATGACGAGGCTACGTCTAAAAGAAAATCTTCCGACGGGTCTGAGGCTCCATACTCCGACCTCGGGGCGCTGCTTAAAAAGCGGTATCCAACTGTGGAAGAAATTCAGGTCATTGGTGGATACCAGTCCCTGTCGAGGTCCTGCCTAATAAAGAATGGCTCGTCAAGAAAAAAGGTACGTTGTGTAAGGTGGCCTCTTCATGGTTAATGGCACAGTCTAACTTTTGGTCATTGAACTTTGTAAACGTTTTAATATTTGTTTTTCATTTGTCAGATCAATTATTATTGGACGAAGTCAAATATTGTCCCACTCTTAATACACACTGGTCCTGTTGCTTTCATTCCCATGGTTTGGTTTATAGAGGGTCATTCCGAGTTGATCGCTAGCTGCCGTTGTTCGCTGCGTAGCGATCAGTGAAAAAAGTCTAATATGCGTATGCACCGCAGTGCGCACGCGCGTCGTACGGGTACAAAGTCCTTTGTGGTTTTACGCTGGTTCTAGCGACGATTCCAATCGCACAGCCGAACGCAAGGAGATTGACAGGAAGTGGGAGTTTCTGGGTGGCAACTGACCGTTTTCTGGGAGTGTTTGGAAAAACGCAGGCGTGGCCGGGCGGGTATCTGACGTCATTACCGTGTCACTCGTCGCAGCAATCATCGCACAGAATAAGCAACTACAGGGCTGGTCTTGTTCTTCACAAAATGTGTTTGTTGCCGCGCGGTTGCACAGGCGTTCGCTCTCCTGCAAAGCGAAAATACACTCCCCGGTGGGTGGCGACTATGCGTTTGCACGGCTACTTAAAACTGCTAGCGAGCGATCAACTCGGAATGACCACCATAGTCAGAATGACATGTGCTGCGTGTTAGAGCAGCTTAGGGAAAGGACACATGAATAATTGGGCTGTCCCATCAAAACATATGTAGGATATTTCAACTTACAAGTAGATAGGTTGGAATCTTGATAAATCCTGATGTTGCCAATCAGAATTCTGCAGAAAAATGTAATATAAACTGCAGCACATATGAAATCCCTTTTGTTTGTTGATATTATTCTATAGTTGTTCTTGAAGTCACTGCTTTACTTTTGTAATCATTTTTAAGGCAGTTTGCTAGTTTTGGATCTATCTATCTATCTATCTATCTATCTATCTATCTATCTATCTATCTATCGACAGCTCTCAGGCCAAACTATTCACAATACACAATGGTCCAAGAGGTGTTCATGTATTATGTTTGATTTGGCCTGAGTGCTGCCATTAACTCATGGATACTATGGGGGGGATTAATTTGCGAGCGAAGGGTGCAAATTGCCGCAGCGTTTACGCTCCTGCAACGGCAGCCCTTCTCGCACCCTGCGCCCGGATCTTATTAGCTCAGAAGTGCCCGCTAGCCTATGGTGGTAGCAAACACTTATGAACGAGATTCCGCTGCCATAAAGCACAGTGGCTGCCGCACATATTCGGCTGGGTGAATCCGTTCACCCTTAATTGAATCCCCCACTCTATATTATCATATACATAATTATCTAAAGTCGATACTTTGATGCTTGGAATCTGTGTAGGGTCTAGTGCACCTTTGTTTGTTTTTAATATATAGCAATTGTGGCATAATAGGCTTTACCGGTGATAGCTACAGTTTTATTGAAGCGGGGCACAAGCCTCCTTGCTGGCCAGAATGGCTACCATGGATACCACAGTCGGTACACATCTGTAGTACAAAGCATCATTGTACTCTTAGCAAGGTGCAATGTATAATGGCTGCGCCTGATGCATTAAACACTCATCTAGACACGTGCTGCTGTCACCTTATGAGTCCAATGTCCCCCCACTAATGTTTCTCCTGGGACAGTGTTCAGCTTCTTAGGTCTGAAGGTGAAGAACCCGTTTAGCAATTGACTGCACAGTGTTAATATTTTCCAGAGTTCAGGTCACTTGGTGGCCGGCAGCCAGGTACAGTATGTTCCCCCCCAGAAAGAAAACCACAGGCTTGTCATATTTATTTTGTGAGGCCTGTCTATCTTCCATTGGTGGTACTATGTGTGCTCCTTTCCCGGGATTTCAGGTCTTTCCTGCCTTAATCATAGTGGTGCAGGGTACACAGGGTCTCCACCAACTAAATGGGTTGGCGGAGTTATGGAATGGGTTATTTACGGCACACTTTCTAAGGTCTGTCATCAATGCATCTGTTTATGGGCAATGGAAAGTTACTGCAGGCTCATAAACTGGGCATTTCATGGTGTGCGTGCTAACTGTGCAAGCAGATTCACGTCCAGTCTGGCAAAGAGTTCCTCTAGTTATATCCAGGGAAACTGAGGTCAGGGAACTGGAAGAAGTGACTTTATAGGGTTGGGATGGGATTAATGCAGGCATTTGGGGCTCATTCACGCACGTTCGGAAAAATGAAGTAAAAATGATCGCTTCCGTAATTATATGATGCCGCAAGGGGTCCACAGGGTCTTTAGAGTATGTAAACAAATGAGCGAAACAAAGAAAGTGACAAGCTGGGTACACACTGGGCGAGATATTGGCCGTTCAATTAAACGTTATATATATATATATATATATATATATCGCGGACGGGTGTGTACCCCGATATGTCTGCAGCAGGGTGGCAGAGCCCAAGAGTTAGGAGGCGTTGCAGGCAGTGAGGAGGAGATGATGGTAAAATCGGGGGAAGGAAAAGTACATGAGGGAAGAGGGCCCTGCTCGCGAGAACTTACAGTCTAATATTATTATTCTTTTTTCATGTGTTTCTCGTTTGTTGCTGTTACCATAGTTACCTACAGTGTTTGCCTTTGTTACCGCATGTAAAGCACAGAGGTGGCGATTCGGTGAGGACGAGCCTCAATGTGTGTTGCCGTCCATGTGAGGCCTGGACGTCACCGGAGTGGGTACTGCTTGCAGACGGCAGTGTCCGCTTGTGTTGTAAACCCAGACAGCTGCCGTTGCAACCGTCCCTCCACTAGTCCCCACTGCACAGGATCACATAGATTTGTTCTGAGCAAATTGCACAATAATACAGGGCGAGGCTGCATTCATGCACGCTGACCTCTATTGTTACTCCGGGCCTTCGCTGGCCGGGGGCTGTGGATGGCCTGTGTACTGATCATACCCATACATATTACACTAGTGACACTCGTACAATGTTTTAGATGGAAGTGCATGGCAATTTCTGCGTCTGTTGGAATCGCGCAGACCGGTGAGATGGGAAATAAAAGATCATATCGCACAGAGCTCCTTGCCCATTGCAGTTTGGGTCGATGGCGGCAGATGTTTCTATTGGAAATCTAGAACAGTAACTTGTCTGTTCCGCTCAGAGGAATTAGTAATATGCATGTTATCTGTTTCTTCTGCAGTTTTATTGCTCTGTGAGATTGTGCATTACGGAACACTGATGTTGTAGTTCGTACCGTAGCATAATGTACACTCAGTCACACAATGCCCTGATGTGCGTAATAGCATGGGGGTTATGTAATAGGTTCCAAGAATGTGGAACTAGCACAACTTTAGTAACTTTGCAGGTAATTTAAAGCCGCAATTGACAAAAAAACGTTCCGATCACCTGTTGCCGTGACAGTACTCCAAAAGCCCAATTTTTCCCCCCCATTGCACGTATATGGACCCAGGTGTGTGACTAGAACCAACCCAGGTTGGAGTCCCGGGTCTGCAGCCCTGCTCGGTACTAGGATTTTTCCTGGGACCGACCCCGGGGGCTGCTGTAGTGTGAAAGGAATATCCAGGATCAGGATAACCCGGGGTCATACCTAAAAGGATCCGGTTGGCAGGCACATTAGCGCTTGGAGATGACCTCATCTCCAAGTGCCCACGGTCAGTCAGAAGATCCGGTCTGGTGTGAACAGAGACGACCCGGGAATAATCCGGGTCTAGCCGCCATGTCTGGGATGTTTAGTTCCACAGCAGCTGTAGGGCCGCGTGTTGAATGCCCCAGGTATATATGTACATAATACAGCACCATATAATGCAACATAAATGCAAAACCTCTGACAGGAGGATCGGCAGCAGCATAGTCCATATCAATCGATTGGCTAGATAACCACAGCAATGTGCATAAAAACAAAGCGAAAACAAAGTAGTAAACACAATCAATAATTCAAACTTAAGGGCTAGAGATGGGATACAAAACCCACCATCTTTCCAAGGGTCAGGTCAGGCAGCAAAAATTCAGCCAAAAAGAGATGGCAAGGCCGGGTCAGGGCAGGCAGCACACATATATAGCCAAAAAGAGAAACCAAGGCCGGGTCAGGGCAGGCAGCACACATTTATAGCCAAAAAGAGAAACCAAGGCTGGGTCAGGGCAGGCAACACACATTTATACTGAAAAAGAGAAACCAAAGCCGGGTCAGGGCAGGCAGCACACATTTATAGGCAAAAAGAGAAGCCAAGGCCGGGTCAGGGTAGGCAACACGCATTTATAGGCTAAAAGAGAAAGCAAGGCCACAACAAATCGCAGTATCTGGGACCAGAACCAGGAGCACATGTAGTCTCTACTATAGCAGGAACGAGTCTTATCCCTCTATGCCTTGTAAACTCGCAGGGCCGAATGGGGAAAACTCTTACACGAGTGTTCAGCTGAACTCTACGTTGTGGTCGTGTGACCGCTGCAGTGTATAATCTGGCGTCCATGATGCTACGCTACATGTGGGTGGGGTGTGGAAGTCAATAGTGACTGCTCGCTACTCATTAATCAAAATGCAAAACCTGCAACTTTAAATTTTAAAACAAAATCGCTTAAAAAAAAATAAATGAAAAAATTCTGCTCTATTCCCAACTTGCCACCTGTTGCATTCCATCCTTTTCACGACAAGACTAAAGTTTTGTCCTTCTCTTAATTGTCCGTCTGATTGATCAGTGTCTTTGGAGAGAAAGAAAGGTGAGATGTTGCCCGGAGCAACCAATGACCTCTAGCACAGCCTATGAAATGACAGAAGCTGGTTGCTGTGGATAACTGCTCCACTTTATCTCTCTCCATTTCTTGATACATCTCCCTTGTTTTGGAAATGGTACAAACATGTCCAGTTGGCTACTATAAGTGACTTTATTCCGATGTACCAGTTTCTATACAGGTCCTCCGATGTTTAGTAACGATGCTTCATCTGTAACTGAATCAAATATCTGTGGTGTTTATAGACTGTAGGTGCTCACAACGTTTCAGTGCATTTGTAGTATTCATCAGGGACAAATTTGCACTTGCTTTGTGTAAATGCTGGAGCTGTTTCTGGTTGACTATTATTAAACTACAGCAATTTATGGGGCTTCATTCTTTTATTCCACCTGTGTGAGGAGATGGTATAAACATGTACTGTTAGTCTCATCTGATTAGCTAATATACGGTTGTGCCCTCACCCTAGTGCGATAAGGGCCACGTCATAAGAGGGTCCCGGCTTCCGTACAGCATTACAGGCTGCAGCTGGGAACAAACCGCGACTTGCTCCATAATAAGGCCAAGTAACCGATCTGGTGGTTTGGCCTTGGGAGTATCGAGAGATTTGTCAATCATGTTGGATGGACCTTGTGATCCGGTCGTCCAGTTTGAGTGATGTGGGCCATTTATGCTGTGCGATCAACCGATCAAAAATACAGATCAGCGGTGATCCATCTGGAAATTCTCAATTTTCTCAATCCCCGATTCGCTGATCTTGATAAATTGTATTGTTGGAATTTGCAAATAGGGGAAATCCAACATGTTGGGTTTCCCAGATTTCATGACCCCCATCGTCGGCTCAATTTCCCATTCTGCCGTATCTGCCCCATAACACAATTGCATGGTACCACAGACTGCTAGATTGTGGTCATCCGATTACCATTCTTTCAGATGTTGATCAGGATTGGTGGCCCATTTGGTGTAAAGCCAACAAACCGAAATTTCTGTGCTATTGGGACTACAAATGATCGTGGTGGTCCAAAACACCCGAATGGCACCTGTTTTTCAGTGTAGTGCCTGCAATTCTCATGCAGACCATGTATGGTGTAATTTGGTATCTCCATTTACGACCTCAATAATAGCACAGTCAGGCTTCGGCACGCAGGTTGGGATTTTATCATCTGTGACTTCCCTGAAGTTGAATTTCCATGACTTTGTGGGTAAGTCTTGCTGCTCCGGCACTGGGTGTTCCGCCAAGACGTAAAACGTGTCTAATTTCAGCTCGGTAATTCTGGTCACTCCCAACAATTTCATGTCGTAAGAACGTGAGAGAATTCTGATTTATTGATGTAGGTGTCTGAGACACCATGCTCCTGTATGATAATGTGGTAGGATGTTGTAGGCTTGCGGTGACAGCAGTCTTGTCCTGCGCCTGCAAGTGCCTTGCAACTGTTGTGGGACGTTTGGAATCCCCGGTCGCCAACGAGTTAAATGACCAGTTCTGTGGAAGCGGAGAGAAATATGTGCACTGTCCCCAAAAGCAAATTATTGTGGAGTCTCACCTTGCAGAAGGTTTTATATAGGTGACGACTATAAATCTAGTCTCCTGCGATACAGGTTACAGCAGCATATTTTGCTGATACTGGTCAGACAAGTAAATGATTCCACTTGCATGGTGGTTTAGGCTGAGACAGCAACCTCATGAAAAGGACAATACTTAGCGCCAGCCAGGTCAGGATGATGTTCTGTCTTGCTGTGCAAGCCCAATAGTTTTCAACATTTATACTAGTTACCAGCCCATCAAAATGACGGAACAACATAAAAGCAATGTCCACGCCAGTGGCTGTGCGTGGCCGAACGGAGCAACAATTGACTTGCTCCGTCTGACGCCATCTAGTGGCTGCTGGTGCACAAAATACTTGCATTCCGCGGCCTCTTCCCCCCCCCCCCCCCCCCCCCCCTCCCCCACCCCCATAGAGGTTAGGTGTAGTGTTGGCTTCTTATTATATAGGCTTTTTGGAATCTGAACATTGGGGGTAATTCAGATCTGATCGCTCACTAGGGGTTTTTTGCACTGCTGCTAACAGATAGTCACTGCCCACCGGGGAGTGTATTTTCGCTTTGCAAGTGTGCGATCGCATGTGCAGCCGAGCGATACAAAAAGAGTTTGTGCAGTTTCTGAGTAGCCCAGAACTTACTCAGCCGCTGCGATCACTTCAGCCTGTCCGGGGCCAGAATTGACGTCAGGTGCTCTCCCTGCAAACACTTGGACACGCCTGTGTTTTTCTAACCACTCCCTGAAAACGGTCAGTTGCCACCCACAAACGCCTTCTTCCTGTCAATCTCCTTGCGAACGAATGGATTCTTCGAACAAACCCACCGCTGAGCGGCGATCAGCTTTGTACCCATGCGACGCGCCTGTGCATTGCGGTGCATGCGTAGTTTTGACCTGATCACAGCGCTGCAAAAAATACCGATAGCGAGGGATCAGGTCTGAATTACCCCCATTGAGCGGTAGTTTTCCACTATACGTCCACCCTTGCATTGTAGTGCAAACACTCTTCAGGTGAAACGCGTTACAATGACATGCTGTTGCATCCTCACGCACCTTATCAAAATGTAGAACTAGTCTGCGCTGGGGCCTAATCTATATCGGGCGCTGTTATTTAGCAACGGTAGAGATGGTCAGTAACCCATATCAGACATCAGTGTTTATGGTCTGTTTTGCACTAGATAACGGCTCATTGTTTGAAAGGACGGCTGCACGTTGAATAGAATAGAAGTGCGTTCTGTTTACACTATTAAATGTATGCACAGCATATGTATACCTATCACGGTGTAACTCTGTATGGTTGTTCTAGGGCATTGTATTGCAGCAGGGTTTATACTGTTTTCAGATCTGCAATTTATACATTTGCACAACTGGTAGAACGAGGTACGCGCCTATAACCACTAACCACTGTGAGATATTAATAACTTCAGAACAGATAAAGATTCCGTGGGAGCGGCACTGGTTGCATTGAATAATGAACGCCCCATCTGCCGGTTATATCTGTTTAAGGTTCTGCTAATGACCCCAGCATTGCAGGACCTCTTCCTACACCACAGGTGGGAATATTCCACGTGTCTCCTTCTGACTGCTGAAGGCCAAAACCAGTTGTATTTATACTAGTATATAATGAAACTGTCACATTTCGTACTTGAGTGCGTTGCTAGTGGTAACTGCATGTGCGCTTTTCTGCGGCTAGAACTGGTCCATGTTGTGTTTCAAAATATATGTAATAATGAAGACTGTGTTGTGGGTTTCTAACACTCCCAGGAATGAAATGTGGTAATTATTCTGTGTTTGGGATGCGGTTAAGATACTGTCCGTCGGGATCCCGGCAGCTGGACTCGCGACGCCGGTCGGAGGGGCGAGGCTGGACTCGCGACGCCGGTCGGAGGGGCGAGGCTGGACTCGCGACGCCTGCCGGAGGGGCGAGGCTGGACTCGCGACGCCTGCCGGAGGGGCGAGGCTGGACTCGCGACGCCTGCCGGAGGGGCGAGGCTGGGAATCGCGACGCCTGCCGGAGGGGCGAGGCTGGAATCGCGACGCCTGCCGGAGTGGCGAGGCTGGAATCGCGACCGTAAGTATAGTGGGCGGCTTATGGCCGGGAGGGAAGGGGGAGGTTACGTTTAGGCTTCGGGGAGGTGGGGCTAGCGTTAGTCACCACCGGGCGAGGTTATGTTTAGGCACTAAGGGGGGAGGGTTAGGGTTACGCTGCTGGTAGGTGAAGGGTAAGGTTTATGCACAACTGGGGGGAAGCTAGGGTTAGGCTGTGGGCAGGTAGGGGAGAGGGGATAGCATACTTGCCTAGCCCTAGAGATTTGAAAGATATGGATGCCAGCGTCCGTATGTGACAGCCGGCATTCCGTCGGCCGGTCGCACATACTGAACCACTGTGTTTGTAGCATGTCTCTTTATATAACTAAAACCAATAACTTCCACCCCTTTGCAGAACCCAACAATTGCCCTGATAGCTCCGGCGTGCGTGTGTGCGTTTTATGTTCTCCAGGCAGCAGTTCCATAGGAACTGACACTGCTGGCTCTGGACGTCCCTGTAGCCCCCGCTGTGATACCAGCGCCATTTCAGGGCATAGGAGTAAGTGTTCCTGCGGAGAGAGGCGTACCAAGCGTAGATATTCAGGGTGGCTGCAGTTGGCGAGGCCGTTCCGGTGGTTCTGTGATTATCGGCTGGCAAGTAAATATGTATAGAGAGATTGATGGTATAATAGGGATGTGGCAATGTTAGGAACAGGTTACGTGACCTCTTTAATAAAAATATAAACTCAAAGTGAATATTAACGTTACCTACTCAGTCATCGACTGTACTGTGATCCCAGATTATGTGGTTCTCCTCATAAACGGCACAGTTACGGTACAGAGGCCTACAGCCGTCGTTGCCCTCCTGCACTAAATTGCTGCAGGCGAATAGTATTCGGGCACAGTGGCAACAAATATAATTTTTGTTCTCTAGATAGTTAATAAAAAAAATAAAACCTACAATCTCCGCACAGGTAACGCCCTGGTTGGAATCGATGCCAGGACCCCGGCGCAGGCATACCTTAATCATTCACCCAAGAACAAACCACATTGCTTAATTGGCCATCCTGAGAAATGTCCGCCTTGGTTACGGATGCCGGGTGTTTCACCTCATTCTGTCAGCTCCTATTTGTCAGCATAATCTCCCAGCAAATGCTCCAATATCAACGGTGACCATTCTTAATTTGTGCAAATTGTGGCATTAGAAAATAAGCACATTACAAGACACGACAGGCTTTTTAAAGCTCCCTATAATTTGATGATGAACACCAGCAATAAAGGTAATTGCCCTAGCCTGCCGTGAGTCTAATGACCGGGCCCTGGAGATTTCCAGCGACAAGCTGGGACAAGAGCGGGCTGACTGGGTAGATGGAAAACAGCAGGTACATGACTTTTCTGGGACTCTCGTCAGTTACCTGATGCCAGTACTTCATAAGTGGCAGCCATTTTGTCTGCTGTACCAAATCTCAGCATGTCCGTTCGTTAGGAGCTAGCCACGCCACTCAGTGCCTCATACCTCTGTAATATCCCTAGTTCCTATGGCTGCCTCTGCTGTGTGTGTAGGAACCACACTAGAACAGAATAAATCTCTTACATTTGGAGGGCTGGATATTGATTCTTGTAAGAATACTAGGGAAAAATCTTTCTTCTGGTAGATTTTGACTAAAACTTGACTCTTAAAACATTAAAAATGATCAGTTTGCCATCCCTCTTGGCTCGCCCAGGGTACAGCGCCTCCACGACTCTTCCAAATGTGTCTCCAGGTTTTCTGGATATCGCCGACGCGTTTCAGAGTTTCCCAGCCAGTAAAATATACGTAATCAGGTCTGATGTGTTATTGTAGCCAAACTCGCGGTCTCTGAGGTGGCGTTTTGTCCGCCAGGACAAAATGGAGAGGACTAAGCTGCGAATCAAACACTAGTACAGAGTTTTGAAAACGCTGCCATTACAGCACAGGTTTTAAGGATAGCCATGCTTGAGTCCAAATGGCTAAATCAAATTAAGTGAGGTATGTTATTCCTGTATTTGCATGGGTTTTCTCCCACAGGCCCAAAACACCATACTGGTAGGAAACATACACCCCTTTCAGACCACCAGCTTTGAACATGGGTTATTGCACATGAGTGCTCATAACCAGTGTTGCTGTGTGGTCTGAAAGGGGGGATCCGGTCTGAAGATCGACAGTGTCTAGGTCGACCACTATAGGTCGACAGTCACTAGGTCGACATGGATGGAAGGTCGACAGGGTTTCTAGGTCGACATGTGCTAGGTCGACAGGTCTAAAGGTCGACATGAGTTTTTCACAATTTTTTTTTTCTTTTTTTGAATTTTTTCATACTTAACGATCCACGTGGACTACGATTGGAACGGTAAAGTGTGCCGAGCGAAGCGGTAGCGGAGCGAAGGCACCATGCCCGAAGCATGGCGAGCGAAGCGGTGCACTAAATTTGGATCCCGGTCACTCCTACGAAGAAAACGACACAAAAAAAAAAAAAAAATCCTCACGTCGACCTTTAGACCTGTCGACCTAGCACATGTCGACCTAGAAACCCTGTCGACCTTCCATCCATGTCGACCTATAGTGGTCGACCTAAACATTGTCGACCTAGACACTGTCGATTTGATGAACCACACCCCTGAAAGGGCCCAGTTGGAATAATCCTGGTCGAGCGACACTGTATTACAACCCGGGTAGCGAGCAGGGTTGAACACGTGTTCAACCCGGCTCGCTGAGCTATGTAAACTGGGAAGCCAGGTCGAAGCGACTTATTTCCCGTTCACTCTGTATGGACAGGCGGTGCTTGGAGATCATGTGTTCTCTAAGCGCCGTCACCGCTGACGTCACCAAGCCGGCAATATGCTTGGTTGGGAACAGCGGCGGCAAGGGGCCTGAGGTGGGTCTCACCCGGGAAGCACCTGTGTCAGGCTCCCGGGTGCGCCCCGCCTTAGGCAGTCTGAAAGGTTAGTGAGCTGAGGTGAATGTTTCAGTATTCTGTGGGTAACCGTTGCGTAATATATTGGCGCAGTGTCTGTAAACGATAAATCCTGAAATCGTTCCACTGACCAATCTCTGGCAGGGTAACATTGCTGGCTACTAAGGAACCCGGACTTGAGCGAATTCCTAAATTATAGGTTTCGGAATCATTAATTAATTTTTTTTTTTTCTCTCGACTGAAGCATAATTTTGTTTTAGAGTCCAGGAACAAAGTATCTTCGGATTACAATCTGTGTGAAATAATGTCTGTGCTTTGCGGCCTGTTATTTCTGGTAATGTGGCCCCGATGCAGGCGAGTTCCTGTTATAGGCTGTACTCGTGCTGGAGCAGCCGTGCGCGGCCCGTCCTGTATCTACTTTCACTGTGTAGATTCTTATCTAGAGTGAAAATATTGTGCTGCAGGCGCTGAGAATGACATATCTGGTTTCTTTCATCCCTGCTGAGTGGGCGAGGCTGCGGGGGAAGTCAGCAGTGAAAGCCTTGCAGGGAGAGCCTTGCAGGTACCGTGCTGTACGTCACACCCCACCAACACGCCGCACGCCCGTCACGGCTCACAAATGCACCGGTGGCTGCAGCCGGATGCAGAAAGATCAATATTGCCTGTGCTCTATATTGAGGCGCGGGGTAATCCGGGGCAGATCATGCAACACAAGCTCTTGTGGAACTACAAATCCCAGCGTGCAACTGGCGCGTTGTGCTGACTCTTGTACGTTCACAGCAAATGGAAAGCGACCATTTTGCCCATGCCTACTAGTCGGAATTAATCAGCAAGGCCTAGTTTTGTAGCTCTCTATATTATGTGTAGCGCCGGCGTGCTCCATATCGCTGTACAACTGGGGACAAAGTGGCAGGAGGGCGCTGCTTGCTTGTCAGTTTACAATCTATATGATACAAGTGCTGCTCCTTTACAGGGCGACATATGGGGGCAATTCATTTGCCAGTGATGTGCCGCCAAACCTTGCCACCATGTTCGGCTGCGTGTATCTGGGCCTATTACGGTCGCTCAGAGATACTGCCGGCCGTGATGTGTCATTCCGGAACATCCATGCCGCTAATGAAATTGCCTCCGTAGGTTTGTAAATGTGGAATGTATAGGAAGAAGGGCAGCTCCCTGTCTGTTACCTGTAGACCAGGGTTCTTAACCTCCACCCTCAAGTTTTTCCGACGGGTCGTGTTTTCAGGATTTCTGTCTGTGGAAGCAGGTTGTATAATTACTGACCCAGCAACATAGATTAACTCACATGTGCATGATTAAAGATAAACACAGAACAGGACCTGGTGGTGGTACTTGAGGGCTGGAGTTGAGAACGCCGACTGTAGACAAGTGGACTTTGATTGGGAATGGTAACCTTGCCCGAAGCAAGCCATGCGAGGGGACACAGTGCACTAATTGGGGTTCCCGGTTACTGTACGGAGAAAACAACACCAAAAAAAATGAATCAAAAACTCATGTCGACCGTTTGACCTGTTGACGTAAAGACCCTGTCGACCTACTTACTGTCGACCAATAGTGGTCGATCCAAACATTGTCGACTTACTTGCTGTCAACCTTACATACCAACCCGGGGCCAATGATGTCACAGCAGCTGAAGTGACTGCAGCCTTAATTTTCGGCCTGTGGGGATCATTCAGAGTTGATCGTAGCTGTGCTAAATTTAGCACAGCTACGATCATTCACACTGACATGCGGGGGGACGCCCAGCACAGGGCTAGTCCGTCCCGCATGTCAGTGCCGCCACCCCCATCCCCCCGCAGAAGTGCAAAGGCATCGCACAGCGACGAGGCCTTTGCACTTCAAGAGTAGCTCCCGACCAGCGCAGCTTTAGCTTGCTGGCCGGGAGCTACTCACTGCACCCCGGCCCGCAGCCCTTTCGGTCCGGCCACGCCTGCATTGGCCTGACCAAACCCACGAAACGGCGCCGTTCCATCCCCTCCCACCCATCGATTGCCTCTGCCTGTCAATTAGGCAGAGGCGATCGCAGCCCTGCTACGGCCTTCAGCGGTCTGGCATGCGCTGGCGCACTAAGGCGCATGCGCTGTAGGGACCCGTTCGCTCGGCTGCGACAAAAAGCAGCGAGCGAACGGGTCAGAATGACCCCCTGTATACCATCCTAGCAGGACATTTGTAAGGAAGTGGGAGGAGCTTCAGCTGTCCTTTTAACAGTGCTTGTATGGGAGTGTCTGGGTTATGCTGAACAGGGAGTTTAGCCTTTATGCTTCTTAGATGAAAATTTTGGGGTTTCTTCATCTTTTAAGGACTGGAGTTTGTGGGTTTTTTTTAATGTTCATTTTAAATGCAATATAAAGTGATCCATTATCATTTATGACCAGCTCTGTAATAGGTCTTTAAATTATTATTATTATTAATAACGTTTGTATAGCACCAACAGAGGGAGTTGCGCTTTACGAGTGGAAACGCAGTTATAAAAGGAGACTGTGTAATAATAGAGAAGTAGGAGGGCCCTGCTCACAATCTAATCCCTGGTCCAAATTAGGTCATCAATCAGATTTTCGTGATGACCTAATTGTGACTGTGACACAATAAGTGGAGGAAACCATCGTACGTCTCCAAGCAATAAATATTTATTTGAATCCAGCCTTTCCCTAGGAACCTCCCTGAGGTATGAGGCACCCAGTGCACTACAATGCACTAAAAGTGCAGAGGGCCTAATTCAGACCTGATCACAGCAGTAAATTTGTTAGCAAATGGGCAAAACCATGTGCACTGCAGGTGGGGCAGATGTTTCATGTGCAGAGAGAGTTAGATTTGGATGGGTTATTTTGTTTCTGTGCAGGGTAAATACTGGCTGCTTTATTTTTACACTGCAATTTAGATTTCAGTTTGAACACACCCCACCCAAATCTAACTCTCTCTGCACATGTTACATCTGCATACCCCCCCCCCCCCCTACCCCTGCAGTGCACATGGTTTTGCCCGATAGCTAACAAATTTGCTGCTGCTATCAGGTCTGATTTAGGCCCCAAGTCTGCAGGTGACAGAAACGGAAGGTACATTGGTGTTCTTCAGTATAATATAGCGTCAATAAGTGGCCAATGTTACCCAATAACCCTTCATCCGGTGACTGCACAAAGCAGGCCCGCACTGAGACACAACAAAAAGCCTTTAATCGGCTTGTACCACTCGGGGCCAGAGTCCAGCACAGGTTGTGTTACTGCCGGGCTGTAAATACCAGTGACGCTCAGACTGGCTGCACTAACCTGTTATAAACACTGCAGATTAGGCCTATAGGGTTCAGTACATTTCCGTCACGCTGGGGAGTGTGTAAAAGACTATATAGAGGACCAAGGCCTTTAAAATGGTTTTAATAAAGTACAGTTTCCATGGCGTTGTTCTACTGTAAGTAACCCAGTGGATCGTATATGTTACCTCAGACTCCAGCTGGATGACACAGTAGAATAATAGGTTCTTGGGCAGTAAAACATTCACCTGTCGCACACAGTTGATGCAGCAGTTTTATCGGCTGAACCCATATTTAGGAGAATGCATTTTATCCGCTCACTAGGAGCCATTGAAATTACTGAGGCACGAGGCACTGCTTTCCTCCGCGAGTCTACAGGCTGCCTTTTTAATGGCATTCTGTAGAGCCGTACAGTAATGAGGATCTGCGATGGAGCACTTCGCTGTACAGAAATGAGTGCAGGCGTCTGGGTTACCCAGCGTGGTGTTCCTAGAGGTTCTCGGTGCCTCGGGTGACTTTTTTATAAGGACAGAGGCTGCAGAGAAGGAATTGCAGCTTCGTTTGCTGCATCATTTCGAAGGAGCAGATGCTACAAATCACTTAATCCCTCTGGGAAGAGTAACTCCTGCGTCACCACAGGAAAGTTTCTGCATTTAATGTCCGTGGGACAGCTGTATCTCCGGGCTATATTGTAAAATATTGTGAATATATATATATATATATATATATATATATATATATATATATATATATATATATATATATATATATATATAGATACTCTGCAGTCTTGACATCCAGTCATGTGCTGCTGCTTCGCCAACCCCCTCCTCCCCCCATCCCACATGAACCTGGCAGTAGGTTAACCCTGAGGGAAATAACTTCTTTTAAAGGTATTGTGTGTAAACATCAATTTCTTGCTATTTCCCAGGCTGTCTCATTCCTGTAAGAGCCAGTGTTTGGCTTATATGTTCCCTGTATGTTTACGCACAGACCTGCTGCATGCATTTCACCCCTTCCATCTCTCCCAGGTTGTGTGCAGAGCCGACCTGCACCCTAGTACCCTAACCTAAACCTCACCCCAAACGGTAATCCTAATACCCTAACCACTAAACCTACCCCAATATCCTATCCTTAATACCCTAACTCAGAGGTTCCCAAACTGTGTGCCGTGGCTCCCTGGGGTGCCTCGGGACACTTGCAGGGGTGCCCTGGGTTGGTGGTCCAGGACCTATTCATATTATTCATGGTCAATATAATAGGCAAAACCAGTGCTGGTGGCTGCCAGTCATAAAATATGTGGCCAAACAGAAGCAAATCTGGTCACTCACCACACAACTGACCCTAAGGATGACATATAAACACAATCTACTTAATGTAATATTTCTTTCTAAATTTCTTAATAAGAAATTTGTGGCCTAGGGGTGCCGTGAAAAAAATTCTGATATTCTAGGGCACCGTGATTCAAAAAAGTTTGGAAACCACTGCCCTAACTCTTAGCCCAAACCACTAAACCAGGGATGGAGGAACCTTCGGCCCTCCAGCCCATGTTGAGCTACACATACCAGCATGCCTTGCTACAGTTTTGCTATTTGGCCATGCTAAAACTGTTGCAAGGCATCCTGGGATGTGTGTAGTTCAACAACAGCTGGAGGGCTGAAAGTTTCCCATCCCTGCGCTAAACCAACCCTATCCAAAATACCCCAAACACCTAAACTAATCCTAATACTCTAACCACCAATACCCTTACCCTAAGCGCAGACTGGATGGGTCAAATTCTATGTTTCTATTACTTCTGACCACAAAATGGCCGCATCCAGTCAGGATAGGGTACCAGTCCTCCCTCACTGGTTTATTGTACTTTTCTCTAACGTCCTAGTGGATGCTGGGAACTCCGAAAGGACCATGAGGAATAGCGGGCTCCGAAGGAGGCTGGGCACTCTAGAAAGATTTAGGACTACCTGGTGTGCACTGGCTCCTCCCACCATGACCCTCCTCCAAGCCTCAGTTAGATTTTGTGCCCGGCCGAGGTTGGATGCACACTAGGGGCTCTCCTGAGCTCTTAGAAGAAAGATAGTCTTAGGTTTATTATTTTCAGTGAGACCTGCTGGCAACAGGCTCACTGCAGCGAGGGACTAAGGGGAGAAGAAGCGAACTCGCCTGCTTGCAGCCGGATTGGGCTTCTTAGGCTACTGGACACCATTAGCTCCAGAGGGATCGACCGCAGGCCCAGCCTTGATGTTCGGTCCCGGAGCCGCGCCGCCGTCCCCCTTACAGAGCCAGAAGCAAGAAGATGGTCCGGAAAATCGGCGGCATGAAGACATCAGTCTTCACCAAGGTAGCGCACAGCACTGCAGCTGTGCGCCATTGCTCCTCTCACACTTCACACTCCGGTCACTGAGGGTGCAGGCGCTGGGGGGGGGCGCCCTGAGGCAGCAATAAAAACACCTTGGCTGGCAAAAATACCTCAATATATAGCCCCAGGGGCTATATATGTGGTAAATACCCCTGCCAGATTCCATAAAAAAGCGGGAGAATAGGCCGCGGAAAAGGGGCGGAGCTATCTCCCTCAGCACACTGGGCGCCATTTTTCCCTCACAGTTCCGCTGGAGGGAAGCTCCCTGGCTCTCCCCTGCAGACTACTCTACAGAAAAGGGTAAAAAAGAGAGAGGGGGCATTTAATTTGGCGCAGTATATAGTTTATATTAAAAAGCAGCTATAAGGGACATAACTCAGTTAGTCCCTGCCTTATATAGCGCTCTGGTGTGTGCTGGCATACTCTCACTCTGTCCCCGCAAAGGGCTTTTGTGGGTCCTGTCCTCTATATTGAGCATTCCCTGTGTGTGTGGAGTGTGTCGGTACGGCTGTGTCGACATGTCTGAGGAGGATAATGAGGTGGAGGCGGAGCAGATGCCTTTAGAAGGGATGTCACCCCCTGGGGGGCAGACACCTGAGTGGATGTGCTTATGGAAAGAAATGAGTGCACGTATAGACTCATTACATAAGAAATTTGACGACATGCCGACTGCGGGACAGCCGAGTTCTCAGCTCGTGCCTGTCCAGGTGTCTCAAAAGTCATCAGGGGTTTTGAAACGCCCGCTATCTCAGATGGCACAAGTAGATGTCGACACGGATACTGACACCAGTGTCGACGACGAGGAGTCAAATTTAATGCCCATTAAGGCCATTCACTGCATGATTGAGGCAATGAAAGAGGTGTTAAATATCTCTGATTTACATCCAGGTACCACAAAAAAGGGTATTATGTTTGGGGAGAAAAAACTACCTGTAGTTTTTCCCACGTCAGATGAATTAAATGAAGTGTGTGAAGAAGCGTGGGCTTCCCCTGATAAGAAATTGGTAATTCCTAAGAAGGTACTAATGGCGTTCCCTTTCCCGCCAGAGGATAGGTTACGTTGGGAAACACCTCCTAGAGTGGATAAAGCGCTCACACGTTTGTCTAAAAAGGTGGCACTACCGTCTCAGGATACGGCCGCCCTTAAGGAACCTGCTGATAGAAAGCAGGAGGCGATCCTGAAGTCTGTATATACACACTCAGGCATTATACTTAGACCAGCTATTGCGTCAGCATGGATGTGCAGTGCTGCCGCTGTGTGGTCGGATAAACTGTCAGAAAATATTGACACACTAGACAGAGACCCGATTCTGCTAAATTCCCAGCAGGTGATAATCAAGGTACCCCTACTTCAACAAGGCCGGGGTTACTATTCCACACTATTTGTGGTGCCGACACCGGACGGTTCGGTGAGACCCATTTTAAATTTGAAATCCTTGAACACATACATAAAAAAATTCAAGTTCAAGATGGAATCGCTCAGGGCGGTTATTGCAAGCCTGGAGGAGGGGGATTACATGGTATCCCTGGACATCAAGGATGCTTACCTGCATGTCCCCATTTACCATCCTCACCAGGAGTACCTCAGATTTGTGGTACAGGATTGCCATTACCAATTCCAGACGCTGCCATTTGGACTCTCCACGGCACCGAGGGTATTTACCAAGGTTATGGCGGAAATGATGATACTCCTTCGAAAAAAGGGAGTTTTTAATTATCCCATACTTGGACGATCTCCTAATAAAGGCACGATCCAAGGAACAGTTGTTAGTGGGAGTAGCACTATCTCAGGAAGTGCTGCGCCAGCACGGCTGGATTCTGAATATCCCAAAGTCACAGTTGGTCCCGACGACACGTCTAATGTTCCTGGGAATGATTCTGGACACAGTCCAGAAAAAAGTGTTTCTCCTGGAGGAGAAAGCCAGGGAGTTGTCTTCTCTAGTCAGAGACCTCCTAAAACCAAAACAGGTATCGGTGCATCACTGCACGCGGGTCCTGGGAAAGATGGTAGCTTCTTACGAAGCAATTCCATTCGGCAGGTTCCATGCCAGGATTTTTCAGTGGGACCTGTTGGACAAGTGGTCCGGATCGCATCTTCAGATGCATCGCTTGATAACCCTGTCCCCAAGAACCAGGGTGTCTCTTCTGTGGTGGCTGCAGAGTGCTCATCTTTTGGAGGGCCGCAGATTCGGCATACAGGACTGGGTCCTGGTGACCACGGATGCCAGCCTACGAGGCTGGGGGGCAGTCACAAAGGGAAGAAACTTCCAAGGACTATGGTCAAGTCAGGAGACTTCCCTTCACATAAATATTCTGGAACTAAGGGCCATTTACAATGCCCTAAGTCAAGCAAAATCCCTGCTCCTACACCAACCGGTGCTGATCCAGTCAGACAACATCACGGCAGTCGCCCATGTGAATCGACAGGGCGGCACAAGAAGCAGGATGGCAATGGCAGAAGCCACAAGGATTCTCCGATGGGCGGAAAATCATGTACTAGCACTGTCAGCAGTGTTCATCCCGGGAGTGGACAACTGGGAAGCAGACTTTCTCAGCAGGCACGACCTCCACCCGGGAGAGTGGGGACTTCATCCAGAAGTCTTCCAAATGATTGTAAATCAGTGGGGTCGTCCACAGGTGGACATGATGGCGTCCCGCCTAAACAAAAAACTAGAGAGGTATTGCGCCAGGTCAAGAGACCCTCAGGCGATAGCTGTGGACGCTCTAGTGACACCGTGGGTGTACCAGTCAGTTTATGTGTTCCCTCCTCTACCTCTCATACCAAAGGTATTGAGAATAATAAGAAAGCGAGGTGTAAACACAATTCTCGTGGTTCCGGATTGGCCAAGAAGAGCATGGTACCCGGAACTTCAAGAGATGATCTCAGAGGACCCGTGGTCTCTGCCGCTCAGACAAGACCTGCTACAGCAGGGGCCCTGTCTGTTCCAAGACTTACCGCGGCTGCGTTTGACGGCATGGCGGTTGAACGCCGGATCCTGAAGGAAAAGGGCATTCCGGAGGAAGTCATTCCTACGCTTATTAAAGCTAGAAAAGAGGTTACAGCAAATCATTATCACCGCATATGGCGGAAGTATGTTGCATGGTGTGAGGCCGAAAAGGCCCCAACAGAGGAATTTCAACTAGGTCGATTTCTGCATTTCCTGCAAGCAGGAGTTAATATGGGCCTAAAACTAGGCTCCATTAAAGTACAGATCTCGGCTCTGTCGATTTTTCTTTCAAAAAGAACTAGCTTCAGTACCTGAAGTTCAGACATTTGTGAAAGGAGTGCTGCATATTCAGCCCCCATTTGTGCCTCCTGTGGCACCTTGGGATCTCAACGTGATGTTGAGTTTCTTAAAATCACATTGGTTTGAGCCACTAAAAACCGTGGATCTGAAATATCTCGCGTGGAAAGTGGTCATGTTATTGGCTTTGGCTTCAGCCAGGCGTGTGTCAGAATTGGCGGCTTTATCATGTAAAAGCCCTTATCTGATTTTCCATATGGATAGGGCAGAATTGAGGACTCGTCCCCAATTTCTCCCAAAGGTGGTGTCAGCGTTTCACCTGAACCAGCCTATTGTGGTGCCTGCGGCTACTAGGGACTTGGAGGACTCCAAGTTGCTAGACGTTGTCAGGGCCCTGAAAATACATGTTTCCAGGACGGCTGGAGTCAGAAAATCTGACTCGCTGTTTATCCTGTATGCACCCAACAAGCTGGGTGCTCCTGCTTCTAAGCAGACTATTGCTCGCTGGATTTGTAGTACAATTCAGCTTGCTCATTCTGTGGCAGGCCTGCCACAGCCAAAATCTGTAAATGCCCATTCCACTAGGAAGGTGGGCTCATCTTGGGCGGCTGCCCGAGGGGTCTCTGCTTTATAACTTTGCCGAGCAGCTACTTGGTCAGGGGCAAACACGTTTGCAAAATTCTACAAATTTGATACCCTGGCTGAGGAGGACCTGGAGTTCTCTCATTCGGTGCTGCAGAGTCATCCGCACTCTCCCGCCCGTTTGGGAGCATTGGTATAATCCCCATGGTCCTTTCGGAGTTCCCAGCATCCACTAGGACGTTAGAGAAAATAAGAATTTACTCACCGGTAATTCTATTTCTCGTAGTCCGTAGTGGATGCTGGGCGCCCGTCCCAAGTGCGGTTTATCTGCAATACTTGTACATAGTTATTGTTAACTAAATCGGGTTATTGTTGAGCCATCTGTTGAGAGGCTCAGTTGTTTCATACTGTTAACTGGGATTCATATCACGAGTTGTACGGTGTGATTGGTGTGGCTGGTATGAGTCTTACCCGGGATTCAAAATCCTTCCTTATTGTGTACGCTCGTCCGGGCACAGTGTCCTAACTGAGGCTTGGAGGAGGGTCATGGTGGGAGGAGCCAGTGCACACCAGGTAGTCCTAAATCTTTCTAGAGTGCCCAGCCTCCTTCGGAGCCCGCTATTCCCCATGGTCCTTTCGGAGTTCCCAGCATCCACTACGGACTACGAGAAATAGAATTACCGGTGAGTAAATTCTTATTTTAATTGTATATCAGAGTTTGTGTGAGGTCCATTTTGGCATACATTTAGGGAGTGCAGTGCGTATTGAAGTCTTGCCCCGGGCACATGCTAGTTAATTGGCACAGTCTAGTGAGCAGTGGTTCAGCTGACAAAATGGCCGCCAGTCACTGTGCAGAAGGCACCATTTGCTGTTTAGTCAACTGAAACATTAACACTTGCAATGTTCTCATCTGCTCTAAATCCGTTCTTCTCCCCCGATGACCCTGATAATCCGGGGACACTGGGCCTGTTCTGGGATTTAGTACATTCAGTTCAGAGTCCTCTAATAGCCGGTAATCTGCCCTGGTGGCACATAGGGTCTGGTTCACAGGAATCTAATTGGGCCAGGTTTTATAATTAACCTTAATACTGTGGGAGAAGATGTTGATTTAGGTTACGGGTCTAGACAGAAGCTGCACGTGAATCTCGTTAGGGAGCTTTTTCTTGTTGCTGAGCCGTTAATGGGCCTTTTAGGCTTCCGTGGTTTAATAGTCTTTATTCTAAGTAGAACAGACTTTTTTCCGTCCCGTCCATTGTACGATTATCTAAATCTTTTCTAATTTGATTTATCTGTGTGTAGCTTGAACTGCGAAGGGTCTGACCGGGCTTGCGCGAGAGCCACTGTTTTATGGTCTCATGGTCCTTGAGGGCCCCCCCTGGGTGCAACCCTGCTTTGTGAGTGCTTGCGAGTTGCCTGGCGCCCGGACCATGGGAACACTGAAGTATCTGCCGCATTCCATTCATTCCACTAAGTTTCCAGCTACAGGGTCGGTCCTGCTTGACGTGGGGCCGACAGGCAATTAATAACCCCAGCTGTATAAAATGAATTGTGGTGATTTAAGCTATGGAAGATCAGAGTGGAGAGGTCTTTATGTCCACTATATGACACATTAACTCAGTATTATGTCTGAATTATTCTAGAATAGTAGAACCGTCGTTGCAGGATGCTTCAATGCTTTGTTGGGTTGTGCCAGGACGATAGCTGGGGCCAGAACCCTCTCTTCATTCATTACTCCCCTACCCCCATCCCTGTGTATGTGTGCTCAGGGCTGTGGATTGGAAAACGAAATGAGGAGGAATAAGACCTACTCGCCTGGAACCGGAGAGCTTTAATGTGGCCAGGACGTAGACACTTGTACACTAGAACGTGGGCTCGGTGTGACCGTGCCGGGATGACCACCGTCCCTGCGTCTCGTGTCCCCCTAGTAATTCGCCGTCATCCATTTAAGCCCATACAGTACCTTGGTGCTACATTATATGTCCCATCCAGCCACATCCGAACCATCAGCTCTCCAGCTCACGTGACACTACAAGTCCCAGCATGCCCTTCTACAGGAATAAAACCCTTCCCTGCAGCCGGTCGCTGTTCTAGTAGCTCTTTGCACCGTGTCATTCACATTTATTGCTGTCGGCCATTGCGGCGCAACGTGTCGCAGCCCGCAATGATGTGAATAATTGCAGACAAGTAACAAATTATGCTGAATGAGTTTTATATAGGTAGAAAAAGATAAAATAGGCCCCTATGAGGCTTTTGCTGAGCGAGTATTACGCCAGTTTGTGCAGCGTATATTGTGCTACAGTCCCTTATGTCTTAATAGGATTGTTTGACCGCTTTTGGGCTTTTAAAATTGCAGGCTTCTGCTTGGAATTTGCAACGTTTAAGTTGTCCTTCCCTCCCCCGCGCCTCACCTATACAAGGTCAGGTATATATGAAGGGTTAACGCAAAGACCACCTGTAATGCTCAGTATGGCGCAGTCAGGTCTCGGAAGTGACACCGCTGTGTGGATCCCCTGTTCCTCTCACTTTCAGCATCTCCTGGCAGCCAGATAAAGTGCTGCACACCGGGTTTCATTTGCAGACCGGCCAGGAATAATTGATAAGCTGGGGTGAAAGGTCATTCCACCAGACGCAGGCCCTGTAATGAGATGGGATTCCTGCTCAATAATTTACCACATGGTGCCTGTCAGGTGGGGTGGGGGGTGCAGGATTGCTGCTGAGGAGGAGCGAAATCAGTTTAACAAAGGAAATAACGTTTTGGATCTGAGGCCATTTTGGGCCTGCGCTTACGGCAGTGTCGCATTGTGTGTGCAACCTGCTGCGCTAATTCTGGAGAACTGAGGTGTCTATTTACTAAGCATTAGAAGGAGATTAAAGAGGGTCATTCCGACCCAAACGCTTGCTGCAGTTTACCGCAGCGATCGGGTCGGATCTGCGCATGCTCCGCAGTGCGTGCTGGACGGCCAAAGGCCGTTGTTCCCTTGCGATCGCCTCTGCCTGATTGACAGGCAGAGGCGGTCGCTGGGCGGGAGGGGGCTGGACGGCGGCGCGGTCCGTCCAATGCAGGCGTGGCCGGACCGTTGGGTGGGCGGGCTGCGTGACGTCACACGCAGCCGCTGCGACCCGGGCAGCGAAGAGCTGCAGGAGCTGCGCTGGCCGGGAGTTACTCCTCAAATGCAAAAGCATCGCCGCTGTGCGATGCTTTTGCATTTCTGGGGGGGGGGGGGGGGGGGGGCACTGACGTGCGGGGCGGACTAGCCCTGTGCTGGGCGTCCCCCCGCCCTCCCGCATGTCTGAGTGCCTGATCATAGCTGTGCTAAATTCAGCACAGCTACGATCAACTCGGAATGATCCCCTAAGTCGACGGTGATAATGTAGCAGCCAATCAGCTCCTAACTGTCATTTTTCAAACACAGCCTGTGGCATGGCAGATAGGAGCTGATTGGCTGGTACTGTATCTCCATCCAATGCTTAGTAAATAGACCCCTGAGGGTCTGTGTCGTCACGGCTATTTGTGTCTCTGTGACGTCCTGTCTGTTGCATTTTCCTGAATATTGGATCCAGCCACAAAATGGCTGCATTCGCTGCGCCTATGGACTGTCACACGGAACCTGGGGCAGAATCTGCGTCTCTAGCAGAACCAGAAACTAGGGGTCGTTTAACATTGAGCTTATTATTATTATTATTATTATTATTATTATTATTATTATTATTATTAATTGCATAAATTAAATTAAAGATTTATAATTGTTCCAAACGCTTAAATATTCTATTGATTTATTATATGCCAGCAGGATCAGATACGGCAGAGGTTCTCAAACTCGGTCCTCGGGGGCACACACAGCGCATGTTTTGCAGGTCTCCTCATAGAATCGCAAGTGAAATAATTAGCTCCACCTGTGGACCTTTTAAAATGTGTCAGTGAGTAATTAATACACCTATGCACCTGCTGGGTTACCTGCAAAACATGCACCGTGTGTGCCCCCGAGGACCGAGTTTGAGAACCTCTGAGATACGGTGTGAGCGCTGCCTTCCTGTTAGGTTACATCGGGCTCCCTCTGTTTTCCGCTGCTGCTGGTGTCATACATTGCATGACGGCTGTGAGTCACCTTTAGGAAATCCTGATTTGCTGGGAACATATATTTTTTCTGCTTGATCATACACCTGTTTGTGTGTTTTGTTTGTATTGTTTTTTATGCTAAGCAACAGCACAGTACTACTTCTTCTCTTGAACAGGCGATGCTGGTTGTAATTCTCTGAATTCTTTACTCTGGCGGGGAATTAAGTTGTATTTTGGGCGCCCTGCGCCTGACGGAGGAGTTCGATTTGTTTCTCTGTTGGGGTGCAAATGCCGCAGGTGCCCAACTATTTCTGATCGCCCCCTCCTGAGGTGGGGAGTGGAAAAGGTCGGCTTTTCGCACATTTTCTCTGTTGCGCCCAATAATTTAGACAGTTATAGCTGCTTTATGCGGCCAAACCTGGTCTATTTGGGCGCAACCAGTGCGAAGAAGGAACAGACGCCCAGTGCCGGAACAACAATTGTGCAATTGCCCCTTCTATGGCGGGCAATATAGGGTGACAGGGTGCAATTGAATCACCCCCTCTATGTATATATGGATAGATACATCGTACCATTTTAATAAGCTGCTTAAAAATCTCTGAATTGTTGTTCTGTGTATGGACAGGTACATAGGTGGTCATTCCGAGTTGATCGCTAGCTGCATTCGTTCGCTGTGCAGCGATGAAACAAAAAAACTGCACTTATGCGTATGCGGCGCAATTTGCACGCGCGACGTACTATTACAACGAATGTTGTAGTTTCACACAGGGTCTAGCAAAGCTTTTCAGTCGCACTGCTGGCCGCAGAGTGATTGACATGAAGCCCGTTTCTGGGTGTCAACTGACCGTTTTCAGGGAGTGTTCTGAAAAACGCAGGCGTGCCAGGAAAAACACAAGCGTGGCTGGGAGAACGCTGGGCGTGTTTGTGACGTCAACATAGGAACTGAACAGTCTGAAGTGATCGCAAGCGCTGAGTAGGTTTTGAGCTACTCTAAAACTGCACAAAAAAACTTTGCCGCCGCTCTGCGATCCTTTCGTTCGCACTTCTGCTAAGCTAAAATACACTCCCAGTGGGCGGCGGCATAGCATTTGCACGGCTGCTAAAAACTGCTAGCGAGCGAACAACTCTGAATGACCACCATAGTACCACTTCTCTCGATCGTATTGGATATTATTCTCAGTAGTAAATTTATGAAGCGGCTCTCAGCGTGCTCCTCTGTGTTTTGCTTTTATTATCACCACAGTTAATAAATTATCGCCACTTAGTAAATTTACCCCCTGTCTTCTCCACCTCTATATATACGAGCAGTTGCATAGTACCACCTCTTTTGGTGGCGATGGTTATAATTTTCTGAATTCTTCTGTAGATTTGGACTGATGCATAGTGCCACTTCTCTTGAATGTGCTGGAAATAATTCCCAGGATGTATTCTGTGGGCAGCTGTGTAAGTACCACTGCTCTGGAATCGGAATATGCTGGTTAGAATTCTCAGACTTCTTGTTCCGTATACATGTGCTTAGTACCACTTCTCATGTTCCATACATTTGGAAGGGTGCATAGTACCACTTCTGTTGATCTGTATATATAAGGATAGATGCGTTGCATTGCTTTTACTCTTGTTCTATATACCAAGTGTATTTATGGGCAGGTGCTTAGTGCCACTTCTCTTGATCTGTATATGTGGACAGGTACATAGTATGACTTCTCTTATCCATATATAAGGACAAGTGCTTAGTACCACTTATTTTGTTCTGTGTATATATAGACAAGTTCATACTACCACTTCTCTTGATCTGTCTATAAAAACAGGTGCATAATACCACTTCTCTTGATCTGTATGTAAGGACAGATGCATAGTACTACTTCTCTTGTTATGTATATCAGGACCAGTGCATAGTGTAACTTCTCTTGTTCTGTATATATGGACAGGTGCTTAGTGCCACTTCTCTTGATCTGAATATGTGGACAGGTACATAGTACAACATCTCATGTCCATATATAAGGAAAGGGCATAGTACCACTTATTTTGTTATGTGTATACATAGAAAAGTGCATACTACCACTTCTCGTGATCTGTATATAAGGACAGGTGCATAGTGCCGCTTTTCTTGATCTGTATATAAGAGCAGGTTCAAAGTGCCACTTCTCTTATTCTATATACCAATATATATATATATATATATATATATATATATATATATATATATATATATAAATAAATAAAATCAGGTGCTTAGTGCCACTTCTCCATTTGTATATGTGGACAGGTAAATAGTACAACATCTCGTGTCATATAGAAGGACAAGTGCATAGTACTACTTATTTTGTTCTCTGTGTATAAATAGACAAGGCATAGTGCCACTTCATTTGATCTGTATAGGGCAGGTGCATAGCACCACTTCTTTTGTTTTTTTAATGTATGAACTGGTGCTTAGTACCACTTCTTTTGTTCTATGTACCAAGTCTAGTTTTTGCATACAGTTGCTCCTAGCATCCAGATAATCAGCAGCTACAGGCCGCTTGGCTAAGTGTGTAGATGCTCCAAGGCACCTTTTGTGTCTGTTCCCTGTAGATCACGCTGCCACCTGCTGATGCGACAGACGTTGGCCCCTCCCACCTAGGTGTGTATTGTGTATAGGTAAATATTTAATGGTGACGTGCGCTCGGTAATCAGTGCTGGGACAGAAGTGTTTTACATGAACTCTTGTTTGGCGACTGCCCTTGTAATGACAAACAAAGGAAACGCAGCGTCTGGCAGCAGATAAGAACCACATGGCCCATCTGGTCAGCCCGCATTCATTCCTGCTAACCTCATTCCCTCTGATCCTTAGCTCCGTCCTGTATGTAGTCTCTTCCAGGTAAATTCCCTCACGGTACAGCCGCTACCACCTCTGGCTCTTGGCTTTTCCTCAACTAAAAGTACTGGGCAGCCCGGTGGTGGTGTGGTTAGTATTACTGCATCACAGCACTGAGATCGTGAGTTCCGACCAAGCCCCCTATCTGTGTGAGGTTTGTATGTTCTCCCATATTTGTGCGGGTTTCTCACGGGTTCTCCAGTTGACTCCCACACTCCTAACAACATACTGGTAGCTTAATTAAAAATTAACCCGTGTGTGTGTGTCTTGCTATGTGATTCTGGATAGAGATTGTAAGCTCAGCTGTGGCAAGGACTGATGTGATTGTAAAGTACTGCGGAATATGTGTGCGCTATATTAATTAGTTAATGACTCATCGGCCATTTTGTAAGAGCCCACTAGGGACCAGCCCCCAACTAGACCAGCTGGCTCTCTATCACTTTCTATATTTAGCCTCAGAAGCCCGGGCTCTGTCACCTTCACCCGCAAAGGGCGCATTGTCTTACTGTGAGTCAGTGTCGGGCTGAGCAACACCTGTGTGTATATAACACCTAAGCCTCCCGTCATTCACATGGATCTTTATTTAACTCCCTGCTGCGTCATTACTTGCCATTCACTATGTACCATTGTACATGCACAAAGGATGTCAGGGTATACACATGTATTCATCCAAAGGCTGCAAAGCACCTGTGAATGGTTACACAGTCGTCCAGGTACCAGGGGGACATCCTGCGCTCCGGCAGGAGCGTAAGTGAGTGTTGAGGTGACCGAGCAATGGGCTAGTTTGTGGAATCTGTTGCAGTGCATCTGTCCAGTGGCTGGGGGTTGCGTTTACACAGGAGGCGTGACCTGCGGCGTATAGAATTGTTATCGCGGCAGCAGACATTACTGAGTCTGGCTGCTGTTACACTGTGGGAGGAAACTGGAGCACCCAAAGAAAACCCCCACTCAAACGTGGAGAGCACATATAAACTCCACACAGACTTTGGTGGTAATCGAACCCAAGACCTCAGCGTTGTGAGGCAGTCATGCTTCTGTCTTAAGACAACATGTGCTGCTTTGTCGGGTCAGATCTCAACGTTGAACCCATTAAGGATTTAGCGCCATGGATTTAGGATCGAAGATCTGCTGTCTCTTCCGTTCATCACACATGGTTGGCTGATGGGGGCAATGAGTAACAATTTGCTGTGACTGCATTTCTCTAACGTCCTTGAGGATGCTGGGACTCCGTAAGGACCATGGGGAATAGACGGGCTCCGCAGGAGATAGGGCACTTTAAGAAAGCTTTGGACTCTGGGTGTGCACTGGCTCCTCCCTCTATGCCCCTCTTCCAGACCTCAGTTTTACACTGTGCCCAGAGCAAGATGGGTGCACTGTAGAGAGCTCTCCAGAGTTCTCTGCCTAGAAGCATTTTTGTTTGGATTTTTTTTTCTTCTACTTTTTACTACTTTTTCACAGGGAGCACTGCTGGCAACAGGCTCCCTGCATCGAGGGACTGCGGAGAGAGGAGCAGACCTTCTTGTCAAAGATAGGCTCTGCTTCCTCGGCTACTGGACACCATTAGCTCCAGAGGGGGTGAACGCAGGTTCTTACTGGGCGTCCACCCCCGGAGCCGCGCCGCCGTTCTCACAGAGCTAGAAGTACAGAAGACAGAAGTCGTCAGGCGGCAGAAGCCTTCAGCTTCACTGAGGTAACGCACAGCACTGCAGCTGTGCGTCATTGCTCCCATATACACCTTACATACTCCGGTCACTGTAAGGGCGCAGGGGGGGGCGCCCTGGGTGGCAATATAAACCTCTGCATGGCAAAAAGACTATATACCTGTACAGGTGGGCTCTGTACATGTGTATATATAAGAGCCCCCACCATATTTTACTAAGTTTGAGCGGGACAGAAGCCCGCCGCCGAGGGGGCGGGGCTTCTCCCTCAGCACTCACCAGCGCCATTTTCTCTTCACAGCACTGCTGAGAAGCTCCCCGGACTCTCCCCTGCTTACACACGGTGAAAGGGTGCTTAAAAGAGAGGGGGGGGGGGGCACATAATTGGCGGATATCATATTATACAGCGCTGCTGGGGAAAAACAATTTGTGTTGGTCTCCAGGGTTATTGCGCTGGGGTGTGTGCTGGTATACTCTCTCTCTGTCTCTCCAAAGGGCCTTGACAGGGATACTGTCTTCAGGAAAGGGGTTCCCTGTGTGTGTGTGAAGTGTGTCGGTACGCATGTGTCGACATGTTTGACGAGGAAGGCTCGCTTAATGTGGAGGGGGAGTACTTGAATGTCAGGTCGCCGTCGGCAACGCCGACACCGGAATGGGTGGATATGCTGAATGTCTTGAATGCAAATGTCAATCTATTGCATAAAAGATTAGACAAGGCAGAAGCTAGGGATCAGTCAGGTAGCCAGTCCATGCCTGTCCCTGGGGCGCCAGGTCCTTCGGGGTCTCAGAAGCGCACCATATCCCAGATCGATGACACAGATACCGACACAGATACTGACTCTAGTGTCGACTATGAAGATGCAAAATTACAGCCAAAGGTGGCTAAGGGTATACGGTACATGATTATTGCCATTAAAGAGGTTTTGCATATTACTGAGGAACCCCCTGTCCCTGACACGAGGGTACACATGTATAAAGGGAAAAAGCCTGAAGTCACTTTTCCATCCTCATTTGAATTAAGTGACTTGTGCGAAAAGGCTTGGGAATCTCCGGATAGGAGACCACAAGTTCCCAAAAGGATTCTCATGGCGTATCCTTTTCCACAAACTGATGGGATACGCTAGGAATCTTCGCCAAAAGTTGACAAGGCGCTGACACGTTTGTCCAAAAAGGTGGCACTGCCTTCTCAGGATACTGCTTCCCTCAAGGAACCTGCTGATCGCAGGCAGGAAATTACCTTAAAGCACATTTACAATCATTCCGGTACTATTGCTCGACCGGCTATGGCGTCGGCCTGGGTTTGTAGTGCGGTTGTGGCATGGGCAGATTCCTTATCTACGGAAATTGACACCTTAGATAGGGACGCCATTCAATTAACCATAGAGCATATCAGAGATGCTGCCTTGTATATGAGGGATGCTCAGAGAGACTTTTGTTTATTAAGTTCCAGAATAAATGCTATGTCTATTTCTGCCAGGCGGCTCTTGTGGACCCGACAGTGGACGGGAGATGCCGATTCAAAGCGGCATATGGAGTCCTTGCCTTACAAAGGGGAGGAGTTGTTTGGAGACGGCCTCTCGGATCTTGTCTCTACGGCTACGGCTGGTAAGTCGAATTTCTTACCTTATGTCCCCCCGCAGCATACAAAAAAGGCACCTCATTATCAAATGCAGTCCTTTCGTTCCAATAAAAACAAGAAGGTACATGGCTCATCCTTTGTTGCCACAGGGAAAGGCAGGGGAAAAAAGCTGCACACAGCTAGTTCCCAAGAGCAGAAGTCCTCCCCTGCGTCTGCAAAGTCCACCGCATGACGCTGGGGCTTTCCGAGGGGAGGCAGATCTGGTGGGGGCTCGTCTTCGATTTTTCAGCCACGTCTGGGTTCACTCGCAGGTGGATCCCTGGGCATTAGAGATTGTTTCTCAGGGATACAGGCTGGAATTCGAAGACTTGCCTCCTCGACGATTTTTCAAATCGGCTCTGCCGGCTTCCCTGTCAGAGAGGGAGCTAGTGTTGGCAGCAATCCAAAAATTGTATATTCAACAGGTGATTGTCACAGTTCCTCATCTCCAGCAAGGAGAGGGATATTACTCAACCCTGTTTGTGGTCCCGAAAACGGACGGTTTGGTCAGACCCATTTTAAACCTGAAATCTCTGAACCTGTACTTGAAGAGGTTCAAGTTCAAAATGGAATCACTCAGGGCGGTCATCGCCAGCCTGGAGTGGGGGGGATTGGATGGTGTCCCTGGACATAAAGGATGCTTACCTTCATGTTCCGATATTTTCCCCGCATCAGGCGTTCCTGAGATTTGCAATGCAGGACTGTCGCTACCAATTTCGGACGTTGCCGTTTGGGCTTTCCACGGCCCCGAGTATTTTCACCAAGGTAATGGCGGAAATGATGGTGCTCCTGCGCAGGCAGGGGGTCACAATTATCCCATACTTGGACGATCTCCTCATAAAGGCGAGATCTCGGGAGAGGTTGCTGGACAGCGTGTCTCTGTCCATGAAGACGTTGCAGATACACGGCTGGATTCTCAATATACCGAAGTCCCAGCTAGTCCCTACAACGCGTCTGACCTTTTTGGGGCTGATTCTAGACACAGACCAGAAAAAGGTTTTTCTTCCGATCGAAAAGGTTCAGGAACTCATAGCCATGGTCAGGAACCTATTAAAACCAAAAAAGGTTTCAGTGCATCATTGCATCATTGCACGCGGGTCCTGGGGAAGATGGTGGCTTCCTACGAGGCCATCCCTTTTGGCAGGTTCCATGCGAGGACTTTTCAATGGGACCTCTTGGACAAGTGGTCCGGGTCCCATTTACAAATGAATCAAAGGATCACACTGTCTCCCAGGACCAGGTTACGTTTCCTCAAGTCACCTTGGTTTGAACCACTCAAAACTGTGGAGTTGAAATACCTCACGTGGAAAGTGGTCATGTTGTTGGCGTTCGCTTCGGCAAGACGTGTTTCAGAATTGGTGGCTTTATCACATAAAAGCCCATACTTGGTTTTTCACGTGGATAGGGCAGAGTTGAGGACTCGCCCTCACTTTCTGCCAAAAGTGGTCTCATCTTTTCTTGTGAATCAACCTATTGTCGTGCCTGTGGCTACACGGGACTTGGATTCCGAGTCCCTGGATGTAGTCAGGGCTTTGAAGATTTATGTGACCAGAACGGCTAGAATCAGGAAGACTGAAGCTTTGTTCGTTCTGTATGCGGCCAACAAGGTTGGCGCTCCTGCTTCAAAGCAGACTATTGCTCGCTGGATCTGTAACACGATTCAGCAGGCTCATTCTACGGCAGGATTGCAGTAACCGAAATCGGTTAAGGTCCACTCCACTAGGAAAGTGGGCTCTTCTTGGGCGGCTGCCCGAGGGGTCTCGGCATTACAGTTGTGCCGAGCAGCTACTTGGTCGGGGACAAACACCTTTGCAAAGTTCTATAAGTTTGATACCCTGGCTGAGGAGGACCTCCTGTTTGCTCAATCGGTGCTGCAGAGTCATCCGCACTCTCCCGCCCGTTTGGGAGCTTTGGTATAATCCCCATGGTCCTTACGGAGTCCCAGCATCCTCAAGGACGTTAGGGAAAATAAGATTTTACTTACCGGTAAATCTATTTCTCTTAGTCCGTAGAGGATGCTGGGTGCCCGTCCCAAGTGCGGCTTCTTCTGCATGACTTGTATATAGTTATTGCTTACATAAGGGTTATGTTATAGTTTTCGGTGGAACCGTGGCTATCTTGTTGTTTTTACTGTTAACTGGGTAGTTTACCACAAGTTATACGGTGTGATTGGTGTGGCTGGTATGAATCTCGCCCTTAGATTTACAAAAATCCTTCCTTGTACTGTCCATCTCCTCTGGGCACAGTTTCCCTAACTGAGGTCTGGAGGAGGGGCATAGAGGGAGGAGCCAGTGCACACCCAGAGTCCAAAGCTTTCTTAAAGTGCCCTATCTCCTGCGGAGCCCGTCTATTCCCCATGGTCCTTACGGAGTCCCAGCATCCTCTACGGACTACGAGAAATAGATTTACCGGTAAGTAAAATCCTATTTATACATGCTTCAGGGCTTGTGTACGCTGTGTAGCCCAGTCCCCCCCCCCCAGCAATGCTTCCTGTATAATCCTGTGCAGTTACACTATATCCATGTTTGATCGCTGCCGTATTCTGGCACAGATTTCCCTGTAGCCTGTGGTTATGGCTCTGCGGTGACTGTTGCTATGGGACCATTGTTTGTTAGCGGCAGAGAGGAGAATTATCTCCGGCATTGGGGAACTTGAAAGTTTCGAGCTACTAAGTTTGTTTTGGGCTGTGTTTAGTTGCAGTTGATTTTCCAACACCCGTGTGCTATGTACACTTAGGGGTCGATTCATTAAGGTTGCGAAATGCGTTCCGGAACGCCATTCACTTCGCGGATTTTCTTTTGCTCGCACAGAGGTGGCACAAAAATGTTTTTTTTTTTTCCTGCAGTGCCGGGAGTACTGTATACTGCGCCTTGCAGTTGAATTGCCCCCGAATTCTTACATTATAAATAGTTTTTATTCTGAACGCCAGAAAGCCACTTCCAGCATAAAACAGATTATTGGGGAGAATCTAGGTTTTCGCACAGCTAGCTTTAAAGATCACCTAAAAAAGTATCTGGCTGTAGGACAGTGATGGGGGAACCTTTTCACTCTAGCTGTTGTTGAACTACACATCCCAGCATGCCCTGCTACAGTTTTAGCATGGCCAAATACCAAAACTGTAGCAGGGCATGCTGGGATGTGTAGTTCAACAACGGCTGGAGTGCCAAGATTCACTGCTCTAGGAGAAATTAGGCTGCCAAGGGCCCGAGCCCGTGGTCGCTAGACACCTCTGCCAGGCTGCCGGGTAATCTTGAATCAGGTCTCTGCCAGGCTGCCCGGGCTGGGGGAGGCTGGTAAACATTCCTATAATCTGCGTTCTGTGTATCGTATCTGGTGACCCGGCCGACACCTTCTCTTACCTGCTGCAACCACTCCGGCTTATCTCCGCTGGAAAGTTTGCTAAAGGCGGAGGATTGTGGTACAGCCGGACCTTTTTTTTGTTTCTCTTGGCCTGGTATATAGAGGAGTTCAGGTCATTTTCCTCTGCAAGCAAGTGCTTTTTATGCAGCTCTGGTTGGAAGCCTGTGGCATCGTCCGCAACCTTTTGCTGTGCAGTGGGGGCTACATTGCTCAAGGACCCTGTATTGAAGAATGCGTGGCGAGTTTGAGATTGTGTGTTGGGTCGGGGGGGAGGAGGGGGGTAGACTGCTTATACGCATTTGTGTTTCCTCACCTGTGCAGATGTCTTGATACACTTAGCATCAATACGTCGTGAATGAGACGCTCCCGAGTGCTGTAGCGTACTCTACTTTTTCTTTACACTTTGCATCTTATACACGTGGAACTTGGCGCAGCGACGGCTGCTGCACGGAGTCCTTTTTGCATAGATTCTGGCTCAGTCGCACACGGGTGTACAAGTGTCGCACATCAAATTGACCAGTGTAATCTAGCAATGTAGTTTTTTGTTGCTCCCAGTTTTATTTCTACAAATAAGACGCACATAATGTGCGTGGAAGACGCTCTGCGCTGCATTGGCGCCCGGGACCTGACTTTCTGAGAGGGGCTATTTTGGCACGACTGAAGCCACATCGTATTTTGTGTTCCAAGCATCTTCATATGTATACAACTTTACGCTTCTACACATGGAACTCAAAGGACAGAGAGGGGACGATCATTATCAGGCTCCGGAACTTCCGCTTTACATAGGTGCAAATTCTATTTCTGGTAGATTACATATTTCAGGATCCATGTAGCAACACGTCGGATGTATTGATAGGTTGATTATGCCTGCACGCCGCGATCTGCCTGTGTGCATGTGGGGGGCTGTATGGGGAAGGTCCGCGTAACTCTGAATCCGGTCTCAAGTTGCGCATATGCGCAGTAAGGGGTATATTCAATTAGCAGCGATAACAGACTTTTCGCGCGATAAAACGGACTTTTCCCGCGAAACGCATTTACAGCCTATTCAATTTTCCTGGAAAATTTATCGGTGATCATTTTTTCACTAATTTCACTTCACCTTCTCTGAAGCAGGTGAAAAGTTGGGAAAAGTCACTATTTTAAGGTAAAAATGTTTGGATATGGTACAGAACTCCTGGGACACCCCCCTTAATGACTAATTAGGCACGTTGAGGTTTTTAATTATTTTTAATTGGCCAATAATGACATGTCATTTTTGGGGTGAAAAAGTACAAAGTGATGGAAATTGGGGTTCAATGTATGGGACAGGTATATTGGGGTGCTTTATGAGTGGGACAGGTGTTTTTAGGCTTGCAGATGGGAGTAATCGGTCTGTTTCCACTTTTTTTTTTAAGTACCCTAAAATGACCAAAATATATACTTATACCCATTTTCATGTACCCCAAATTTAATGAGAGCATTTATTTTGCTCAAAAAAACTTGCTTTCTATCATTTTTTTGCATTTTTAAAAAAATGCATATAACAGCCATTTCACACAATTTAAGTCCCCAAAAACTCTCTAATGTGATCTCTAACACACTTCTCTTCTGTTTTCCTATGTTAGTTTAGCATTTTTTGGGGTACAGGCTGATTTCCCCATTTTCACCTGCACTTTTCACTGCAAGAATTTTCACGTGAAACCCGTTTGGAATTAAATAGGTCGAAAAACGGAGCATTTTCGCTGCAATTTTCACCCGATTGCCGCGAAAAATTGCCGCGAATTTGCGGATAATTGAATACCCTAGTAAGACTCTTATTGCAGCACTGAGCGAGTCCTTAGGGTGGTTCATGCACACGGTTTTCCAGGGTCACCTCTGTTGCTGGTCGGGATGTGCGGGGAATTGGGACCAGTGGTTGGTTCCCCCGGTTCACACCCCTATAGGGGGCACATTGGTAGAATCGTCCCCTTAGGTGGCAGTTTGGTTTCCTCCTCCATACCCCAGTGTCTCATTTCCAGATCTTGCAGTTTATTTAGACTGTTACTTGGCTGGATGTAGCGGTGCATAGAGGGTCATGTAAATCCTACAACACACACACACACACACACACACACATGTACCCGAGGCACTGCTGCAGGTAGAGTGAATGGGATGCAGGTGGGGCAGTCCGTACCTGTTGCCTAATATAAATAGAATAAGCGGAACGGTGGACAAAGGCGGCTGTTCAATCACCTGTCACCAAGCAGGGAAAGGTCACAGATGTGCTGCTTATCTTAGCAGAACACCTGAAGAAGATCCCCTTAGGTGGCAGTTTGGTTTCCTCCTCCATACCCCAGTGTCTCATTTCCAGATCTTGCAGTATCTGGCCTGCCTAAATCTACAATTCCAGTGACGCTTGGAGACCCCTGTTCTGGATCTTCAGGCGGAAAGGAATTTCTAACTGGATCACTCAGATGTTTCCCAGGAACTAATCGGCCGAAAGATGACCGCACCTGACGGTGTACACCAGGGGTATTTAACAGGTGCCCTTCGGCTGCTGTGGAACCACACATCCCAGCAGGCCCTGCCACAGTTATAACACACCCTAATAGCAGAACTGTGGCAGGGCATGCTGGGATGTGTAGTCTCACAGCAGCTGTAGTGCCACATGTTGGCTACCCCTGGTGTACAGTACATGGTCATTGTGTGACCAGGGTAACTCTTCAACCTGAACACTAAGCAACGCGAATGGAGCCCAAGGCCCCGGTGCTGTGAGGTAGCTGTGCTAACCACTGTGCTACTGTGTTGCCCCATATTCATAATACATACTTACACACGCCTAAGTCTGAGGACACCGCTGTCATATTACACCCACGGCCTTCATTATGTAATATGTGGAAAATTGCCGTCATTTCTCGCCCTGATGTGGTTTGGGTGGGGCGGCAGCTACTGGGTGTGATCACTCGGGGCTCTCCATTCAGACCTATTGTAATGTTATTGTGCAATCCTTGGGCTGCCAGAGCCCAGCACTGATTCAGAGCAGACGTTTTGTGTTGCAGTTTATAAAGTCGCGTATAAATGGCGTCATTGCATCATCAGACCTGAAGATGTAAAGTTGGGGGAGGATATTTACCTCATGCAGAGCAGACTTCCTGTCCGTAGCCTTGATACCAGAGAACAACAGCTGGGCTGGGTGGCAAATTTAGCAGAACACGATGTAGATTACATGGTCAATAATGGGAATGTTTGCAGGTGTATTTGTGGATGGAGCTCTGTAGCGTGTATTTCGGACTTGGTATCCGGTTTCTGTCCATCTATTTTGCTTTACGTTTCCTGAAGAGCTGTGCAATGCCTGAGCGGTCACACACAAAGGTAACGTGTAATCCCCTAATCAGGATGACCGGCAGCAGCAGATTACATAAATGGGATATGGTGGCTATTTATTGCACCAGTCTGTGGTAATCCTTGGCCGGCTGCTGGCACAGAACCCCCCCCCCCTCCCCTCCCCCCCCACACCCACCCACCGGCTTCTCTCCGTACTAGCTGTGACTCAGTCATATAAGACTTTTTATTATGTGACTGCCAATATACTATATTATACCCTCTCTTCGCTGTTCCTTAGGGCAAAGAAAAACCTGTTTATCCCGTATTATGGTTTTATGCCTATAGGGGCGTTAGGTGAGGAGATAACGCACTGAAGGGCTTTTCCTATCGAGTAGTGCATGTAATCTTTGTCGTTTTATAAACTGCAGCCCCAGCTGAGCCACTATCGCCTGTATCCTTGGGTGTCGCCTGTCACGTGTTGTTGTGTTTCTGCATTAGCGTAGCCCAGAGGCCCCTGTGACTGATGTCCCCTGACAGGGGACGTTAAATCACTGTCTATCTTCCTATTGTAGAGCGCACTGGCTGCTGCAGGCTGATAACCGGTCTCCGGTCCAGGGTCGGCTGCCCCCTGCGCTATCTGCTGCGTGCAGCACAAAAGTGCGAGACGCCCGCTGATTTAGTGACCTGGTATTATCGCTATAAAACACTGGCTGCCCTAGGCGGGGGACACGAACCGTGACCATGTAGCGCCGAGACCTCCCGTAGCACCGCCAACTCTTGTTTAGCAGACTGGGGCCTAGTGTGTATCCCGTATATCTGTGCCTTTCTCTGCTCAGAATATAAAACCCGGGGTAACAGAAATACCCCTGGATCTAGTTATAGGGTGAGACGTGACTGGTAACAGCGTATGTCTGAAGGCTCCTGTTCCGCTCTGAGGCGCATTCCGAGTCTGACCTTTGTCCCAGGTGCCGTCATTAGGAGATGGTCAAAGGGAAAGCTAGTCTGGTTTGTTGCAGCTGGAACTGCAGGCGGTGGAAGACTGATGGCTGTTTTGATGCAGATTCTAAAGTATATGACACATTTTGTTACACACACAAGTGGTTCCAAAACAGTCCAGGTTTTAAGGATATCCATGTTTGAGCACAGGTGACTAATTATTTCCCCAGTCAATTCATACTTGGCCCCCCGGAAAAGTGGACAAGTCTCCCGCTTTCCCTGCAGCCCCTCCCCCTCGGCAGGGAACAAGTGGGCGGTCTGAGGAGATCCGATGACTCGAATTGCGCTGAATCGTGTCATCGTAGCTCCGCCCCCCCCCCCCCCCCTGTTAAACAGTGCCTATTTTCTCGGCACTGTATGGCGGTGACAGAGCAATGATGACTCGATCGTGATGCCGCGCCCCTGGACTGCCCACTTCCCTGTCAGTCACGCACCCAGACAGCCCATCTTACCGCCAGCCATTCCCCCATGTGTCTACAGCGTTGCCTCTACCCGGAGGAGGAGGCAGCAAGGTAGGCCAGTATGAATCAATTTGATTTTACCATCTGTGATCAACCATGGCTATCCTTGAAACCTGGACTGTTAGGTTGCCTTTAGGACGGAGTTTAGGAATCCCCGCCCTACACTGTACTGATGTTGATCTAGGGGGAAAATTTGGTAATCGTTGTGGTTGTGACATGCCTTTCTGAGTGGAATTACCCCCCTCTGTGTTAATGGTGTGAATATTTTAGATCTTCATTGATTGAGTGATCATTTGATGTGTATAAGGACACTGTACTGTTATTCTATGTTACATGCATGGCTGACGCTCATCTCTTTCTCTCCGGCAGATGAAGATCTCCTTTAATGAGCAGAACATCCACACCATGTTCGAGTACCCGTCCGAAAACTCGCTGGCTGAAGAGATCGGGGAAGAGGAGGAGTCGTCCGGCTCGGAATCGGAGGATGAAGATAAGCCGGCTGCTGTCTTTCTCCCGCGGCCTTCATTTGTGAGCGGCGGTGGGGCGAGCAACAGCCTGCGGGCCAACTCTGCAAACTCGGGTGAGACCCCAGAGTTCTGTGCTGATCGTGTCAGTGTTGCTTCACTAGCCCATGTGTGCGCTAGCTCCTCCCACGGGACACGCGTCTGCTTCTACCTTGTCTAGCTGGTCCCCTGGATGTTATGCTGTGCGCGTATTTTGGTAAAAATATCGCCATACTACCTTGTGTAAAGCTCTTGGCCTTTGCTCTTAAACCAGGTAAAAACATAGGCCCAATATCAACCAGATATGTCGTTTTGGGTCGATTCGGAATAACCTATCGGGCATATCGCTCAGTCGGCCCTTCTGAATGTCCACAAAGGGCCACCGATGGCGCGGGCGGTGGTATTTTATGGTAGGAGGGGTGGCCATCTGAGCAGCATTAAAGGCTGGGGAAAGGGACTGCGCAAAGCCGTAGCTTCCTCCAGGTCAGAGGTCAAACCCTCCCAGGCTTGTGCTGAAACTGCGCACCCTGGAAGCAAAAGGGGGGGGGGGGATCCGCGCACTTGCACACCACAGATCTGGTCGCGCAGCCCATCAGGGCACTCCAGGGTCCGAGCCACGTTTCCACTGAACTTAATGCACGGACTGTATTATTCTACCGCTGATCAGTGTTGCGATAAGGGTGCATATTCTCCTACCTCTGGAGTAAACCTTCTGTGTAGCTCTGATTGCGGCAGAGGAATCTCACCCCAGTGTCTCCAACTTCCGGTAATACCCCAAATCCTTCCTTGCCAGCATGTGCCGTGTGTATCGGTAACACTCGGCTCAGAGCATCGTCTGTCAGGTCTCTGTAGGAGGGAGGTGGGACCCCTCCCCAAATATAATAGATGACGGCAGGTTACCGCTGTCCTGTGTTTAGGAACATGTGACCCCGGTGCACAAAGGCTTTTATTGCTTAACGTGACCAATCTGTGCCGTTTCCTCCCACACACATAGTGCTGCAAGGTGTGTGTGAGGGAGTGCTGCGGAGGTGTCTATAAAACACCACCTAACATATCCATCTGTATACATGAACAGGCCGGTCCTGTCTTCCTCGGACGGGACTGCACCTGCTCTCTGGTTCTACAAAGTTTTTTCAAAGGAGGGGCAGACGCCGTGAAACAAAAACGCATTATCCAGATGCCATTTCTCCTGTGTTGTGGCAGCCGCTATGGATAATCAAAGATGCGACAAAACATGGAAACATGGCAAATAGACTGTATTGTCCGCAGCATAGAATGTAGATTTTGTAGGTGGGAACCTGGCGATATGTTCCACATATACACACTGTTTTACTGCTGTGGAAATGAGGGCAAGAATCCCCGATCACCGTTATTTCACAGTTAAATAGAAGCGAGTCTCCTTGTAGATTTACATAAAATGAGAGAGGCGGAAGAGCCTTTGTCCCGTGGACAGTTATGTTATTGTGAAAGGGATTTATAAGGACACCTAATGGATTATAACAGTAACCGTGGTCAGCGCAGAAGATTAATAGGGAAAATACGTTTCCAAAATGAGCAGAGAGGACTGAAATTTGTTTAGGAAATGTGTTTGAGAAACGGAATCCGCTTTATTGGCCAGGTATAGTTGCGTATACTAGGAATTTGTCTTCGGTTTGCTGTACAACAGCCAAGTAGGTAACGGATAAGCAGTTGGTGGGGGGGGGGCTTGAGCTTTTATGCATAGGCCGGAGATGGTGTACATTAGAGGTCAGGGTTACAGGCTGTGTGAGGTACCTAGGCTGGAGAAAGCATACATTACAGGTCTGGGTTACAGGCCGGGTGAGGTACCTAGGCCGGAGAAAGCGTACATTAGTGGCTAGGGTTACAGGCCGTGTGAGGTACCTAGGCCGGAGAAAGCATACATTACAGGTCAGGGTTACAGGCTGTGTGAGGTACCTAGGCCAGAAAAAGCATACATTACAGGTCAGGGTTACAGGCCGTGTGAGGTACCTAGGCTGGAGAAAGCATACATTACAGGTCAGGGTTACAGGCTGTGTGAGGTACCTAGGCCAGAAAAAGCATACATTACAGGTCAGGGTTACAGGCTGTGTAAGGTACCTAGGCCGGAGAAAGCGTATATTATAGGTCAGGGTTACAGGCTGTGTAAGGTACCTAGGCCGGAGAAAGCGTATATTATAGGTCAGGGTTACAGGCTGTGTAAGGTACCTAGGCCGGAGAAAGCGTATATTATAGGTCAGGGTTACAGGCTGTGTAAGGTACCTAGGCCAGAGAAAGCGTATATTATAGGTCAGGGTTACAGGCCGTGTGAGGTACCTAGGCCGGAGAAAGCATACATTACAGGTCAGGGTTACAGGCCGTGTGAGGTACCTAGGTTGGAGATGGCGTAAATTACAAGTCAGGGTTACAGGCTGTGTGAGGTACCTAGGCCGGAGAAAGCATACATTACAGGTCAGGGTTACAGGCCGTGTGAGGTACCTAGGCCGAAGAAAGCATACATTAGTGGCTAGGGTTACAGGCTGTGTGAGGTACCTAGGCCAGAAAAAGCATACATTACAGGTCAGGGTTACAGGCCGTGTGAGGTACCTAGGCTGGAGATGGTGTACATTACAGGTCAGGGTTACAGGACGTGTAAGGTACCTAGGCCGGAGAAAGCGTATATTATAGGTCAGGGTTACAGGCCGTGTGAGGTACCTAGGCCGGAGAAAGCATACATTACAGATCAGGGTTACAGGCCGTGTGAGGTACCTAGGCTGGAGATGGTGTACATTACAGGTCAGGGTTACAGGCCGTGTGAGGTACCTAGGCCGGAGGAAGCGTATATTATAGGTCAGGGTTATAGACCATGTGAGGAAGTGAGAATAGGACATACGCAGGGGACGTAAATCTATTACGTCCTATACCTTTTTAAAAGCTGAAAAATACATAATATATGTACTCTGTATATGTAATATGCTCCACGCTCTTTTGGGACAGAGTATGGTGGGACTTGTTCCACAACAGCTGGAGAGCCGTGAGTAGATTAGACATTTATCACTAAGAATGTTATTGTAAAGCCCTGCTATAGGGTAGTATATTAGTGCGAGCACACAGCGTGTCCTTACGCCTGGTGTGCCAGCATACATCCTGTCTGTACACGCCGTGCCAGCCTCCCAGGTCACTGACAGGGAACGGACAGGAGGGAGCTTGCACATTGTTTGCTGTGACTAAGTGAAGCGTTATGTAACTTGTATTACTCTGTGGAGGCTGACGTTGTGAGATGTCTTTGTCATGTTTAGGTACATTACGTTTGTCCACACTGCTGAGGGACGGGTCACGTTCACCCAGGCGTGGAGGAAACCTTTAATTACTGATCGGGTTCCTATTATTTACAAATGGGTGACTCGCTGGCATCCAGCGCTAACTGGCTGCTGAGGCAGCCTGGCCGGCCAGGAGCTGCTGGTGACGCTGAACACTGGATTCTCATATAGCCAGAACCAAGTTCTCAGACTGCGGAGCAAAGTTCCTCAGCGTCGGTAAATCTTTCACTTGCTGCCAAGTGACTGCGTCAGCACAGGAACGGTCAGGAGTTTGGCGCTCCTGCGCCGTGATGTGATCCCAGCTGGCTTATTATCCAGTGGCATAGGTCCCCTCCGCACCGCGATGGCTGCTGTTTTATGGCTGAAGCAATATTCTGTCACATAAGGCCGTCCCATCAATTCCCTTGGATCTCCTGACCTCGCTGAGGCACAAGGCACCTCTGTGCCTCATGCGCTGTGCGACCATTTACGTGCGCCATCACCACGGCGTCCACCCATTGATCAGGCCCATTATGTCTGTGGATCGTATCTGTGTAAAAGTAAATAATAAAAAAACAAAACGTAATTTCCTGGTTACCAAGTGGCGTCCCAAGCAGGATGCATATGGGATCGCTGGCAAAACACATTTCCTGTTATGTACACTCGTGTCTCTCTGCATTGTATTTGCACAGACCTGGCCAGCCCCAAAGGACTGCACCAGCATTTCGCCAGGACCGTTTGATTAATTTCCCCCCCATGATCTTTCTTCCACATAGTACGCGCAGCTCAACCGTGTCCTGTACCACAAGGTGGTGACGTATCTGTATAGGTGTGTATTATCCCAGGCATTTGTTCCCATTATGCAGGAAAATGCTCCTGGTCTGTTTCTGCAGCCTGTTGTGGTTTTAGGTCACTATCTCTTTAGACTTTGAGTGGAATTTTTCTTATCTTTGCACTATAGAGATTAATATGTGATGAACCCCAGATAGTGACGCAGGCGACACCTTCAACAACATAGGTGTAAATCAAGGAGCATCTTTATGTCTTTATTTATCTTTATTTATCTTTATAGGGGGCCTGTTTGGTGGCACAGGCAGTTCTGGAGTGAAACGTGCTTAGTTGCAACGGGGAGCCCAGGAATATCGTCCAATAGATGATCACTGATTAAAAATCCATTCCCTTATGACCACACAGTGGTATATGCAGTCTGCCCTGAAAATCCAGATGTTTAGACAGATCCCTAAATGACCTGATGTGCTCCAGAAGGAGGGTCATTCAAGCCCACGGCCAAATCTGTGTTCTCCATCTGTCCGGCGAGCTACCGGCTGTGTGGTTCCCTTTAGCCGGGTGAAGTTTGGCTAGTGGAGTTTGCTGCTGGGCTGCCTCGTGCTGCACTTGGCACTACCCAAGCTTCTGGTGCCTATCCTAATGTTTTTTGTGCTGATTTAGGAAATCTATAGTATACAGTGCCTCTGCTGGGATTTGTAGTTCCCCACGATGTGAAGAGCAGCAGGTTGCTTAGATAAATATATTGGTATACTGATATTTATTATGCATGTTCTTGAGAGATTGTACTTTTTTTGTTTTCTCCAGGTCTATCCAATTACACCCCCAAACACTCCTTGGAGTATAGTAAATGGCAGGATGAGCAGCCTCAGGGGGGCTTATCGCCCACAGTCCGCTGTACAGACAGCGAGGACATGGTAAGTACAAAGACCCTTCTCTTTCCTCCTCCTTGTTTGAAAGTTTTTAAGTCTGTGTTTTCATAAGGTCTAAAGCATTTATCCCATGGAGAAATGAGGTGTGGCAGGCTATAAAAAATAAAATATGGGTATTAATGATTTTTTTTATTCTGCGGTATCTCATGATCACCATAGCAACAACAGTCACCTGGCACATGATGTACTGAGCGGTGAGGCTTTGGAATGCCCCTCTGAGCTCGGTCTGCTCAGCGCACTGTAAAAATAACCCCCGTCCCGCTTACTACTCCCTCCTCAGCCATTACATGACGTTGAAAGCTGTGAGTGTACTGTACATGTGCCTGACAGCCACACTTGTCTGCCCTCCAGAGAGATTTTAAAAAGGAGATAATTTTAAGGAAGACTGCTAAGAAAAAATGAGGCATGCTTAAATTTTGCTGAAAATCCTAGTTAAAGAAATAAAAAAATAAAAAATGTGGGATTAATTATTTAAACGTGTATTAATTAGATATTTTTGCCACGAGGGTCCTTCCAGGTGAACAGGCATGAGACCTGGGGGTAGATTTAATAGTCTATGTCTCAGTGTAACAGATGAATGATGTCCGATAAAGTTTCTAAAACTTTTTTTTTTTTTTTTTTAATTCCTTTCTCCTCCAGCTCACCCCGGCCGACAGCAGCTCTCACACGGATTTCCGCAGCGAGCCGGCCCTGTACTTCTGATGGCGGAGATGAAGGACGGTTGGACACATCTGTATAACGTCACTGCCCTGACAACTGTCCTCATCCACAGTCCATCAGGATCTAGCATCCGGCCGATGCAGAAACTGAGACGTTCTGCGCATCGCAGTCGTGTTGCAGAGGATCCTGGGAACGCGCTCCTCGCCCTCTCGGCTCCGAGGCCCACTTGCACTTACAGAAATGTACTAAATTAACCTGTTGTCGCTGTGCAGCTTGAAAACTACCTGTGATATTGGCTAATATTTTTAAATCCGCCATAGCAAATGTAGCGGCTTCTCCTGCTGCCCTGCTGTAGCTTTGTTGATTATATTAATTAACAAGCTGTGTGTCCAGAGATAAATGAGCGTTATGTCCGAGCACCTCTTGGTGGTTGGGGTGCGGGTACTGTCTATATACGTTGTGCGAGTGACCCTTTTGAAAGTGCTTTTTTTTGTGTTTGACGTCTGGTCCTCTTTCTGCTGTTTTTGTACTGGCGTCCGGTTGCGGTATGGTTAGGAAAGGGGAATGTGGCGCCCCCCTACACCCCCATTGTATCATATTGGGGCACAGTGTTGATGCACTGTGAGATCTTAATGCACAGATCTGTACGGTGGTAAATCTGCTTCCATGTGTGTGCAGCAGGTATGCATCTCATTGGAGCAGAGAAACTCCGATCCTTCTTTACCCTGCAATAATCCGCTGTACTTTTATATTAACACTCCAGTGCCACACTATGCACTCCCTTCTTATTAACCAATATGTATTTGTGTCTATCGCTACACAATTCTATGCAGTGGTCAGGCTGTCCCTCCTCTGTGGTCCCAGGGGGCTGTATGTTATTCCGTGTACTCAGCCCAGTCTCCCGGCTAAGGTGCAATGGGCACGGATGTCCTGTATTGTTCTACTCTGTTCTTATGTGTGGAGATGTGGCCCCCAGACTAGTATCTTAGCAAGGGCCCCATGGGTTCTTAATCGGGCTTTTCAGTATATGAAGTTTACCTGGCACTCCAGTTCCCTTTGATTGAGATACTAAAGTACTGTGCACCTTGCGTCATTGTACCAATGTCCGTCTCTCTATGAGAAATGCAACCTGGGTACGCCCTCTGGACTCTGGTAGATAGATTGGGCTTTAGGACTGTACTCTGAATGGAATGAATGCTTTGTGCATCTAGGCCTGGCCAATTGGAACCTTCCTGCTATCTATAATAACTGGGATCATTGCAACTGGCTTCTGCTTGTCCTGCGTTGGCTCCGACGACGCACAGGCAGCGGTATCCTGACTGAGCACTGTGATGTCACCGAAGCTACTAGGAAATACTATCCGTGTGCTATCCCCTCCATGTCTGGGACTGGTCGCAAATGTGTAGCCAGGACGCTGTCTCTGTGTCATGTGTCTGGCAAGTGTACGCAGACCGCTTTCTACCCGCTGATGACTTCGTTTACTGGCTTGTCCATGCCCCTAAGCAACATTTACTAAACACGCTTCTGTAATGTCCTCTCCTTCTGTGCTGGGTAGCCATGCTTTTAAATCACTAGGCAGTGTTGTTTATTTGCATGGCACAGGAAAACCACACAAGGCTGCTTTATCCCAGACCAATAACGGTTCTCCACTACGCCTGATGATATAATTACATGACTGAAAAAGCAAGAGAAGGAAGCCGGGCAGATAGAGCAGAGCATTACGTAAAAGTTGCAGTAGGCCGTTTTCAGACCAGTAAGCTGGAGCCGTCTGAAGGTGTACACGTTTGCTGACACTTGTTTTGAAGAGGGAAGTGCAGCGGTAGTTACACTTCCTCCAGCAGAGCGCACCACCAGCGTATATGTGTCATCGTGTATGTGTGATGTATGTTAGTTCATGTGCTAATTTGCATGAGTTCTCCAGTGTAATCTATACCTCATGCAAATCCAGAGTACTGTCCTGGTGGTGACGCTCGTCTGTCCGTACTCTGGGCAGTCTACTGTCTCTAGACTGACATTTGTCTGCGTGATCCAGGGGAAGAAGAGACAAAGGACTCGCACCTGTAATATTCTATAGCAGGTCTGGCCAACCTGTGGCTCTCCAGATGTTGTGAAACTACACATCCCAGCATGCCCTGCCACAGTTATAGCATTCCCTAATAGCAAAGCTGTGGCAAAGCATGATGGGACTTGTAGTTTTACAACAGCTGGAGAGCCACAGGTTGGCCAGGCCTGTTCTATAGAAGCATTTTATGACTGCTGTGTGCACATGCTGGTTTTAGCAATCCCAGGTATCTGTATCCTAATTCCCCTTTGCTTGATTGCTCCTCCTTCATCTGTCGCACAAGATGGCTCCACACTCCATTAGTACAGCCTGCTGGGGCAATGCACAGCTCTCTGCATGTGGTGAAACTACATATCCCAGCATGCCCTGCCAGCTTACTCGGATACGCAGCTTCAGCACAGGCTGAGAGGCGATGGTTTCCTACCACTGCCCTACGCTTATAAACCACGTACTCGATATTACCACAAATGTCCTTTTGTATGGACCTTCACATCCTCCACAGCCAAGTCCTCCATTTTGTCCCCTCACATTGTCCTGTGTGAGTCCTTTGTGTTGTACATAAAAGAAAATAAAAATAAAAACCACACAAAAAGTCTACTTTGCACTTGATTTAGTAAGGTTTATAAGAAGTAATTAATAGAATTATATATATATATATATAGAGAGAGAGATATGAGAAATAATTCCTCTTAACCTGGAGCATTCCTATTCTGTCTTAGCCAGCTGTGGTTATGTGGCCAAAGTCTGTATTTTCAGTTTTCTTGTGTAAACTTGGATTAAATTCTGGACTATCAATAATAATTATTATTGTTGTTTTTGTATTACTATGATCGTAGATGAAATCCAGGACTTTTACTGACGTTGTACCTGAATACCGATGGAAACACCTTATTGAATAAATATTTTCACTGCAGGAACATTAAACTGAGACTCCTCCTGGTTTCTTTATTCCTCCCATCACTGTGTTATATTTTAAAGGGGAATTGTCACATTTATTTTTTTATTGAAAGGTGAAGTTTTGCCTACTAGTAGTGGAAGGCGGCCATTTTGTGGACCGAACATTTGCAATCTGGGACATCACTGTGTCATCTAATGGCCTCCCATCATGAGTCACTGGTTCCTAATTAATGGGATATATTCACCTTTAGCCCAGTGTTTACAGAAAAATGGATGTGACCTATTTTGACCCAATTACCATTCAAGAAAGTTTTATGAGGGGAGTTGCAAAATGTCTGCCTCCAATGTTTTTAAGGTGTTTTTTTTTTTTTTTTTTAATATATAATCCCCTTGCTGCTTGCACAGAATTTTCTATATTTATGTTTACTAACCTTTTATATATCGTCTACATATTTATAAAGCATTTTACAGAGAATATTCAGTCATTCACATACACATCGTCCCTCGTAGTACTTTTTAGGGGTACATTCACTAAGCAGCGATAAGAGCAGAGAAGTGAGCCAGTGGAGAAGTTGCCCATGGCAACCAATCAGCACTGAAGTAACATCTATAATTTGCATACTATAAAATGATTCAGAGCTGCTGATTGGTTGATGGAGATATTTCTCCACTGGCTCACTTCTCCGCTCTTATCACTGCTTAGTAAATGTTCCCCATAATCTGTATCGATTACTACGTGAATACAAGAGACAGATTTAATTACCGCGCGGTTATAGCTCTGGTTATAACATGCGGAGCTATTCAGTTATTCTGCGGGTAATATGTGTTATCCATAGATTAAACATTAAATGCTGGAATTGACCGGATTCCCCGCATGTCAAGCCCCAGATGATGCATTTACCGCTGAATTTTTACCTCAGTTCCCAGAGGCTGCGAGGAAGTGTCTGCATTAAGTGCAGCATCTGGGTGTTGATCACAGAGGAGACCATATTCGTTCCAATTTACCTCAGCCATTTGGTACCAAGGACACTGACCAGCCTTAGCGTCATTTCGATGTTTCGTAACCCGTAACGTCCAATCAAGATGGATGCGTTCACTTTATAAACTGTGTTAGAACTTGATTGATTGATTGCTATGGGTTATGGAATTTCTTCACATTACACCTTTCAATTAAAAATGTGTCTAGGCGGCACACTTGGTTAAATCTTGGGGGCCAATATTTGCTGAATTGCTAAAAACCATTATTCTGGATAGGGAAGTGGGTGCGGCCGATATAAGGCATCTGCTTATTCCGCAGAGCGTTTCACAACAGGAAGGAGAGGGGAGTTCACAAATACACCGGCTGCTCTCTGTTCCCCATTCTGAGGAAAATAATGTTATGTTTGCGGAGATGTGCGTATCCGGCCACTTCTCATCCTCACCCAGATACACAATGCCGCCCACTTGTGAAAGCCTGGCCAGTTACCTTACACCAGCGGTTCTCAAACTCTGTCCTCAGAACCCCAAACAGGTCATGTTTTCCAGGTCGCCCAGCAGGTGCTCAGGTGTAGTCATTACTCACTGACACATTTTAAAAGATCCACAGGTGGAGCTAATTATTTGCCTTGTGATTCTGTGAGGAGACCTGGAAAACATGAACTGTTTGGGGTCCTGAGGGCCGAGTTCGAGAACCTTTGCCTTACACTAATTTGAATCGGGAGCAGCACGTTTTTATTATTTCTCTAACGTCCTAGTGGATGCTGGGGACTCCGTAAGGACCATGGGGATAGACGGGCTCCGCAGGAGACATGGGCACTTTAAGAAAGAATTTGGGTTCTGGTGTGCACTGGCTCCTCCCTCTATGCCCCTCCTCCAGACCTCAGTTTGATACTGTGCCCAGACGAGCTGGGTGCTTTTCAGTGAGCTCTCCTGAGTTTGTTGAGAGAAAGTATTTTTGTTAGGTTTTTTATTTTCAGGGAGATCTGCTGGCAACAGACTCCCTGCATCGTGGGACAGAGGGGAGAGAAGCAGCCCTACTCTCTGCAGATAGGTCCTGCTTCTTAGGCTACTTGACACCATTAGCTCCAGAGGGATCGGTACGCAGGATCTCACCCTCGCCGTCCGGTCCCAGAGCCGTGCCGCCGTCCCCCTCGCAGAGCCGGAAGACAGAAGCCGGGTGAGTATGAGAAGAAAAGAAGACATCACAGGCGGCAGAAGACTCCGTGATCTTCACTGAGGTAACGCACAGCACTGCAGCTGTGCGCCATTGCTCCACACACCTACACATACTCCGGTCACTGTAAGGGTGCAGGGCGCAGGGGGGGGGGCGCCCTGGGCAGCATTTGGGATCTCTTTTGGCAAAATTAAACATATATACAGCTGGGCACTGTATATATGTATGAGCCCCCGCCAAGAATTGTATATTTAAGCGGGACAGAAGCCCGCCGCCGAGGGGGCGGGGCTTCTTCCTCAGCACTCACCAGCGCCATTTTTTTCTCCACAGCTCCGCTGAGAGGAAGCTCCCCAGCCTCTCCCCTGCAGCTACACGGCAGAAGAGGGTTAAAAAGAGAGGGGGGGCACATAATTGGGCGCAAAAATCAATATAAACAGCAGCTACTGGGTTAACATTAAGTTACTGTTATTCCTGGGTTTATAGCGCTGGGGTGTGTGCTGGCATACTCTCTCTCTGTCTCTCCAAAGGGCCTTGTGGGGGAACTGTCTTCAGAAAGGGCATTCCCTGTGTGTGTGGTGTGTTGGTACGCTTGTGTCGACATGTCTGATGTGGAAGGCTATGTGAAAGCAGAGCGGGAGCAAATGGATGTGGTGTCTCCGCCGACGGTGCCGACACCTGATTGGTTATGTGGAAGGTTTTAAATGATAATGTTAATTCCTTGCATAAAAGGTTGGATAAAGCTGAAGCCTTAGGACAGTCGGGGTCTCAGCCCATGCCTGATCCTATGTCGCAGAGGCCGTCAGGGTCTCAGAAGCGCCCACTATCCCAAAATTGTTGACACAGATACCGACATGGATTCTGACTCCAGTGTTGATTACGATGACGCAAAGTTACAGCCAAAATTGGCTAAATCCATCCGTTATATGATTATAGCAATTAAGGATGTGTTGCACATCACAGAGGTAACCCCAGTCCCTGACAAGAGGGTTCATATGTATAAGGGAAAGAAGCCGGAGGTAACTTTTCCCCCCTCTCACGAGCTGAATGAGTTATGTGAAAAGGCTAGGGAATCTCCAGATAAAAAACTGCAGATTTCCAAAAGGATTCTTATGGCGTATCCTTTCCCGCCAACGGACAGTTTGCGCTGGGAATCCTCCCCTAGAGTGGACAAAGCTTTAACACGCTTATCCAAGAAGGTAGCCCTGCCGTCACAGGATACGGCTACCCTCAAGGATGCTGCGGATCGCAAACAGGAGGTTACCCTGAAGTCCATTTATACACATTCAGGTACCTTACTAAGGCCGGCGATCGCGTCGGCCTGGGTGTGTAGTGCTGTAGCAGCATGGACGGATACCTTATCTGAAGAAATTGATACCTTAGACAAGGATACTGTATTATTGACCCTGGGGCATATTAAAGACGCTGTCCTATATATGAGAGATGCTCAAAGAGACATTAGTCTACTGGGTTCTAGAATAAATGCTATGTCGATTTCTGCCAGAAGGGTCCTGTGGACTCGGCAATGGACAGGTGATGCCGACTCAAAAAGGCATATGGAAGTTTTACCTTACAAGGGTGAGGAATTGTTTGGGGAGGGTCTCTCGGACCTGGTCTCCACAGCTACAGCTGGAAAGTCAAATTTTTTGCCTTATATTCCCTCACAGCCTAATAGAGCACCGTATTATCAAATGCAGTACTTTCGATCACAAAGAAACAAGAAAGTCCGAGGTGCATCCTTTCCTGCCAGAGGCAGGGGTAGAGGAAGGAAGCTGCACAACGCAGCTAGTTCCCAGGAACAGAAGTCCTCCCCGGCCTCTACAAAATCCACCGCATGACGCTGGGGCTCCACAGGCGGAGGAAGGCCCGGTGGGGGCACGTCTTCGAAATTTCAGCCACAAGTGGGTTCACTCCCAGGTGGATCCCTGGGCAATAGAAATTGTGTCTCAGGGATACAAGCTGGAATTCGAAGAGATGCCCCCTCACCGATACCTCAAATCGGCCCTACCAGCTTCCCCCCACGAGAGGGAAATAGTGTTAACGGCAATTCACAAATTGTATCTTCAACAGGTGGTGGTCAAGGTTCCCCTCCTTCAACAGGGAAGGGGTTATTATTCGACCATGTTTGTAGTCCCGAAACCGGACGGTTCGGTCAGACCCATATTGAATTTAAAATCCCTGAACATGTACCTGAAAAGGTTAAAGTTGGAATCGCTGAGAGCGGTCATCGCAAGCCTGGAAGGGGGGGATTTTATGGTGTCTCTGGACATAAAGGATTCATACCTTCATGTCCCCATTTATCCACCTCATCAGGCGTACCTCAGATTTGTGGTACAGGATTGTCATTACCAATTTCAGACGTTGCCGTTTGGTCTCTCCACGGCGCCGAGAATATTTACCAAGGTAATGGCGGAAATGATGGTACTCCTGCGGAAGCAAGGGATCACAATTATCCCGTACTTGGACGATCTCCTCATAAAAGCGAGATCAAGAGAGCAGTTGCTGAACAGCGTATAACTTTCTCTGGAAGTGTTACGGCAACACGGCTGGATTCTAAATATTCCAAAGTCGCAGTTGGTTCCTACGACTCGTCTGCCTTTCCTGGGCATGATTCTGGACACAGACCAGAAAAGGGTTTATCTCCCGATAGAGAGAGCTCAGGAACTCATGACCCTGGTCAGGAACCTATTAAAACCAAAACAGGTGTCAGTGCATCACTGCACTCGAGTCCTGGGAAAGATGGTGGCATCATACGAGGCCATTCCCTTCGGCAGGTTCCATGCGAGGACCTTTCAATGGGACTTACTGGACAAGTGGTCCGGATTACATCTTCAGATGCATCGGTTAATCACCCTATCCCCCAGGGCCAGGGTGTCACTCCTGTGGTGGCTGCAGAGTGCTCACCTTCTCGAGGGCCGCAGATTCGGCATTCAGGACTGGGTCCTGGTGACCACGGACGCTAGCCTCCGAGGTTGGGGAGAAGTCACACAGGGAAGAAATTTCCAAGGTCTGTGGTCAAGTCAAGAGACTTGCCTTCACATCAACATCCTGGAACTAAGGGCCATATACAACGCCCTGCGTCAAGCGGAGAACTTGCTTCGTGACCAACCGGTTCTGATTCAGTCAGACAACATCACCGCAGTGGCTCATGTAAACGCCAAGGCGGCACAAGGAGCAGAGTGGCGATGGCGGAAGCCACCAGAATTCTTCGCTGGGCGGAGAATCACGTAAGCGCACTGTCAGCAGTGTTCATCCCGGGAGTGGACAACTGGGAAGCAGACTTCCTCAGCAGACACGACCTCCACCCGGGAGAGTGGGGACTTCATCAGGAAGTCTTCGCACAGGTTACATGTCGGTGGGAACTGCCACAGGTGGACATGATGGCATCCCGCCTCAACAAAAAGCTACAGAGGTATTGCGCCAGGTCAAGAGACCCTCAGGCAGTAGCTGTGGACGCCCTGGTGACACCATGGGTGTTCCAGTCGGTCTATGTATTTCCTTCTCTTCCTCTCATACCCAAGGTGCTGAGGATAATAAGAAAAAGAGGAGTGAGAACAATCCTCATTGTTCCAGATTGGCCACAAAGGACTTGGTATCCAGATCTGCAAGAAATGCTCACAGAGGACCTGTGGCCTCTTCCTCTAAGACAGGACCTGTTGCAACAGGGGGCCCTGTCTGTTCCAAGACTTACCGCAGCTGCGTTTGATGGCATGGCGGTTGAACGCCGGATCCTAGCAGAGAAGGGCATTCCGGGTGAGGTCATTCCTACGCTGATAAAGGCTAGGAAGGACGTGACAGCTAAACATTATCACCGTATATGGCGAAAATATGTTTCTTGGTGTGAGGCCAGGAATGCTCCTACGGAGGAATTCCAGCTGGGCCGTTTCCTTCACTTCCTACAGTCCGGAGTGAATTTGGGCCTAAAATTGGGCTCCATTAAGGTCCAGATTTCGGCCCTATCCATTTTCTTTCAAAAGGAGTTGGCTTCTCTACCAGAAGTTCAGACGTTTGTAAAGGGAGTGCTGCATATTCAGCCTCCTTTTGTGCCTCCAGTGGCACCTTGGGATCTTATCGTGGTGTTAAGTTTCCTGAAATCCCACTGGTTTGAACCACTTGGTGGAGTTGAAATATCTCACGTGGAAGGTGGTCATGCTGTTAGCCTTGGCTTCAGCTAGGCGTGTGTCAGAGTTGGCGGCTTTGTCACATAAAAGCCCCTATCTGGTTTTCCATATGGATAGAGCAGAATTGAGGACCCGTCCACAATTTCTGCCGAAAGTGGTTTCATCTTTTCATATGAACCAACCTATTGTGGTGCCTGTGGCTACTCGTGACTTGGAGGATTCCGAGTTGCTTGATGTGGTCAGGGCTTTGAAGGTTTATGCAGCCAGAATGGCTAGGGTCAGGAAAACAGAGTCGTTGTTTCTCCTGTATGCATCCAACAAGCTTGGTGCTCCTGCTTCAAAGCAAACTATTGCTCGCTGGATCTGTAACACGATTCAGCAGGCTCATTCTGCGTCTGGATTGCCGCTGCCAAAATCAGTTAAGGCCCATTCCACTAGGAAGGTGGGCTCTTCTTGGGCGGCTGCCTGAGGGGTCTCAGCATTACAACTTTGCCGAGCGGCTACTTGGTCAGGTTCAAACACTTTTGCAAAGTTCTACAAGTTTGATACCCTGGCTGAGGAGGACCTCTTGTTTGCTCAATCGGTGCTGCAGAGTCATCCGCACTCTCCCGCCCGTTTGGGAGCTTTGGTATAATCCCCATGGTCCTTACGGAGTCCCCAGCATCCACTAGGACGTTAGAGAAAATAAGATTTTACTTACCGGTAAATCTATTTCTCGTAGTCCTTAGTGGATGCTGGGCACCCGTCTCAAGTGCGGACTTCTTCTGCAATACTTGTATATAGTTATTGCTTCAATAAGGGTTAAGTTATGGTTGCACCAGGGTTTGACCTGATGCTCTGTTATTTGTCATACTGTTAACTGGTTGTTATCACATGTTATACGGTGTGATTGGTATGTATCTTGCCCTGGATTACCAAAATCCTTTCCTTGTATGGTCATTCTCCTCTGGGCACAGTTTCTCTAACTGAGGTCTGGAGGAGGGGCATAGAGGGAGGAGCCAGAGCACACCAGAACCTAAATTCTTTCTTAAAGTGCCCATGTCTCCTGCGGAGCCCGTCTATCCCCATGGTCCTTACGGAGTCCCCAGCATCCACTACGGACTACGAGAAATAGATTTACCGGTAAGTAAAATCTTATTTTTACAGATCATTGTCAAAATCTATTTCTTTTTTTTAATCTCTCCATATTTACTGATGCAAATCGTAAGGAAATGGTGGCAGTTCCCCCATTAGCTAAGGATAGGCTTGTAAAATTTCTGAGATATGTACAGTAGGGGAGAATTCAATTGTTAATATCGTGGCCGCCACTAGATGGCACCCGACGGCAGCAATTCAATTGTTCTGCTGTTCGGCACCCAGCAGCCACGGTGGTCACATTATTTTCTCGCAGCCTCCTGAGGTGCAAGAAAAAAATGTGTGCTAATTCGGCACTTTGGGCGTCCAATCAGGACTTTAGTTGGTTTAACCCGGTCTGTTTGGGCGCTACATGCAGTAGTTCAGTGGGGGGGTGGTAACGAGTGGTGGCTACATAAACGCAGGCGTGTTGCCACCATTTTCTGGCCGTGACCTAGTCAGTCGCTGCGTCTTAGCCGAGACGGACATTCTGAGACCAGTAGTATAGCTCCCAAGGTCTGTGCTGCGGCCGGTGTTTGGGCCGGAGTAACGAGTATATACTTTGTAGAATGTTTCTCTGATGGATGCTGTAGCAATACGCGGTTGTTTTGAGTTCTTTATTTTATTAGTGGAATAGTATGAGATCATGCTGATCCTGTCTGCATTACTCATTCATAGTCCACGTTCCAGCAGCTGATGTTAGGGAACGTGGCTTACCTTGTGTTACATAAGAGCTGACATTCTGTCCTGTTAACTCCGCTTATCAGTCACCGGAAACGCTGTACATATAATAATAATAATACTGTGTTTGTTTTGCAGGTAACCAATCAATACAGTAATAACACAGTAAGGCGTACAGTAATTATCTGTCTTTGGGGCTGATTTATCAATGTGTTATAAAACTCGTTGCCTATGATAAAACGGGATTGGTATGAAATACCTCCAATCAAAATCCCGATGGTCGAAATCCCGACAGCAATTGACCGACGGTCAAAATCCCGACATGGACAAAATACCGACATTGTCAAAATACCGACATGTAAAATGCCGACAGGTCAAAATACCGACATGCTGTTTTAATTGTTTTTTTGTGTGTATGTCTACATAGGCCAACACATGGACACCATATAAGTGTACCGCGTCCCCTCGCATGGCTCACCATGCTTCGGGCACGGTTCCTCGCTGCGCACAGCACACTATTATATTCCCCCTCCAGGTCCACTGGGATGGTAAATTATGAACAAGTCGGTTTCAATGAAAAACTCATGTTGGCATTTTGACCTGTTGGCATTTTACATGTCGGTATTTTGACCTTGTCGGTATTTTAAATGTCGGTATTTTGTCCATGTCGGGATTTTGACCTTGTCGGGATTTTGACAGTCGGTCAATTGCTGTCGGGATTTTGATTGGAGGTAAATTGACTGCATCCCGATAAAACTTGATAGGATAAAGCCCCTATATATCTACAGAAGTTATCACTTCTTGGTGAGATGGGTGGGCCTGGGGGGGTGCAGTACATACTTGCCTACTCTCCCGGAATGGCCGGGAGGCTCCCGAAAATCGGGTGACCCTCCCGGCCCCTGGAAGAGCAGGCAAGTCTCCCGATTCTTGAGGTTGCCCCTGCCCGACCGCCCACTTTGTGTGTAAAGTGGGCAGTCCGGGCAGTTGACTCGATTCCTGCTGAATCGCGTCATCATAACCACGCCCCCTGCAGTATAATGCTAGTGGTCGTGGCATTACATTGCGAGGGTGTGGCTTAAAGGAGGTGTTGCTGTAACCCCGCCCCCATCCTGCCTCTGCCCTGCCCCCGATCCACCCCCTCCTTACGTCACAGCCCTCCTCTGCCCCCCTGCTAAGTCGACCTGGCTGCTCTCTCCCGGAGAGAGCAGCCAGAATGTCGGCAGGGTGGTCTTCTGGTTGCCGAACGTCGGGATCCCGGCGCACAGTATACCGGCGCCGGAATACCGACACATGTTCTCCCTCGTAGGGGTCCACGACTTCCCTGGAGGGAGAATAAATAGCGTAGCGTGCCACCGTGCCCGCAAGGGACTCATTTGCGCTCGCCACGCTGTCGGTATGCCGGCGGTTGGGCTCCCAGCGCCGGTATGCTAGTCACCGGGAGCCCGGCCGCCGGCATACCATACTACACCCTGTCGGCATGTATGGTGCGGTGATAGAATTCTTAAATTTTACATTGATCGGGTGCATCACTTCCTGAAGGGACCACTTTAAAGTTGGCAAACTATGGGTGAGATGTGTCAAAACTTGGAGAGAATAAGTACCAGTCAATCAGCTCCTTACTGCCATGTTACAGGCTGTGTTTGAAAAATGACAGTTAAGAGCTGGTTGGTTGGAACTTTATCTCCATCCAAGGCTTAGTAAATAGTCCCCTTTATCTATCTCCAAGCTTTGATAAATCTCCCCCTGGTTACTTGTGGTGGCAGCGGCGGCTTTTCTATGGTCTAATGTGTAATTCTTAGACCTACTTCCAGAAACAGTATGAAATCAGCGGCATTATGTTGGCATTGAATACGTCCCTGAGCATTTATCCGGAGCGTGGAAGCTGCTATATTATATCTTGCGATAAGAATCATTGATCCGTCGCAATGCAGACCACTCCGTATCCTCTTGCGGTTTTGGCGTATACTGTCATCGGGGGGGGACTGTGTGGACTGGTGTCCCGGGCCACAACAGATACGGGGGGCCAACCCTGGCTCCTCCCGCCAATACCTGTACAGCTTCATCAGTCTGAATCAACAGCAGTCTGATGCGCAAGGAGGACTTCTTATAGACGCTCTCTGTAAACCCTTCCCGTAGATCCGCAACACTTCACCTATATGTAACGTCACAATGTATGACATCACATAGGGGTGGAGCAGTGTGGCAGAAATTCTTTTTTTGGGAGGGAGGGGCCCTGTCTGTTTTGTCAGTCCCGGGCCCCATCATTTCTGATGGCAGCCCTGACTGTGATCATTGTGTAGACTCGGAGTATTTACTTCATAGGGATCAGTATTCCTGTGTCCTCATCAGAGTATGCGATTATCCCACAGGTATTCACAAGAGGTTGTTGTTAAAGCATAACCGGCAGGTGCTACTGAAAGAGAAAATGGAAAATATAATGCTACCATCCTCCCCTTCACTCCATGGGGAAGTGAAAAATGGCTATATATATATATATATATATATATATATAATTAGTCCGGTAGTGTACCATAAGACTGCCAGTGTACTGGGGTGGGTAAAAGAGGGGGAAAGAAAATTTCACCTAAAAGTTTTCTTCCGTCTTTTAAGTAGAAGTGATGACAAGTGCCCTCTAGTGGCCGAACTAAAATAAGCTTTTATTAGTCAGGGTTGTATGGAAAGAAACAGACACAAAATATGGGGAAGAACTGAAGCGCCGGATAAAGGAGAATAAAACTGCAAACCACAAAATATTTTTATCTCTGTATTCCTATTTTCCTATGGACTAGTTTCCGTAATCGACTCATAATGTTGCAAGTTTCCAGCGGAGATGTGGTTAGATTGCGTCAGGCTGTTATTATTCATTGCCTCGGTTGTTTGTACATGCGCAGGGCCGGCTTTTCGTATGGGCTCAATGGGCACTTGCGCAAGGGCCCCAGGAGTATAAGGGCCCTAGGCTGATAGCTGAGGGTCTCCTCTTTCCAGGGGTACCAGATATTTTTTTTAAATCGGCCCTGGGGAACCAGAGATATTAGACTTCAAAGCAGTGGTCCCCATCCAAGCCTGTTAATTGCTCTTCCCAGCCAGATATCTTGGGTTCTGTCTGACTGAGAGTTTTTCGGAGGGTATACTCCAAAAGATGGGACTCTCACCTTTTAGTGGACACTGGCAGCTTGTCTCTACTATGCCCTGAACCAGAGATATCAGCCTTCAAGCAGCTGGTCCTTGCTCCAACTCCACACGCCTAATATGCAGTTTTATATATTCGTTGTTGGATTGCTCTGGCTCCTGAACTCTTATCCCCAAGTCCCCAGAACCTCCTGAAAGGTGGGACTCTCTAGTTTTTTATCCAATTCAAAGCTAAGAAATCTATATCCAGGAACTGGAGATATTTGTCGTCAAGCAAGCTGCCCTCCCACCAGAAAATGATGAATATTAAGACCACTCCACTATCCACCCCTCACCTACGTATTAAACACCCCCTACCACCCTGAAAGTCATGTACCGGCAGTAGCGGATCTTGCCACGGGCAAGCAGGACTTTTGCCCGGGGCGCCGCCTTCCGGAGGGTGCCGCACCATGGTAAGATCCGCTACTGCTGTGCCCCCCACTGCCCGCTGCGTCCCGCTGTGAAGGGAACTAGATGCTACGCGTCTAGTTTCCCTTCGTGGAGAGGACCTTTACTGTGCGGTGCGCGATGATGTCATCACGCACCACGCAGCAAAGGTCCTCTCCACGAAGGGAACTAGACGCTTCGAGTCTAGTTTCCTTTCGTGGAGAGGACCTTTGCTGTGCGCGATGACGTCATCGCGCACCGCACAGCATTTCAGCGGCGCTACTACTGTAAGGGGGCGTAACTGACCACGCCCCCTGTATGAAGCCACGCCCATATTTCCCGCCCAGGGCGCACAAAGCCCTAGAACCAGCCCTGTGTACCGGGGCCCCTTCATTCAGCCCAATGCCCCCTTCTACAGTTTAGTGTTCTCCCTCCCGCCCCATCTGTGCAGTAAAGGAGTAATTAGCAGAAATTACTGCTCCAGGTCCTACATGCTGAGCAGAACATAGAACACCCCCTACCGCCTGCCGGACATCAAAGCTGCTGCTGATAGCTCCTCCCACCCCTACCGCTGGAGCATGGGTAGGGGCCCCAGTGCATTGCTGTGCCCAGGGGCCTACACTGCTGTTAAGACGGCCCTGTACGTGCGGCCTAATCCAGAGGAGGACGCTAACTGCGCGCAGTGCTGATTTCTGCGCAGTTGAACGTTGTTTTTGTACTGCGCATGCGTCACCATTGATTAGACTGGCGGGTTCGGATTATTAGATCTACACTAAAAAGGTCTACAGTCAATAGGTCTACCACTAATGGTAGACAAGCATTAGGTCGACAGAGTCAAAAGGTCGACATAGAATAGGTAGGCAGGATCAAAAGGTCGACACAAAAAGGTAGACACCATTATTTTTTTTTATTTGTTTTGTGGGTGTATTGTCACTTTTCTGCCACAAACAAGCCCTATTCGTGTACCGCGTCCCCTCGCATGGCGAATGACGGTTACTTTACCCAATCGTAGTCCACGTGGATGAATTGGAAGTATAAAAAAGTTGGGAAAAAAACCCCATAAAACTTGTGTCTACCATATGTGTATCAACCATTTTGCGTTGACCTTTTGAACTGTCTACCTTTTACATGTTGACCTTTGAACCCTGCCGATCTAATGCATGTCTACCATTAGTGGTAGACCTATGGTCTATTCATGAAGCAGTGAAACGTGTGGAGAAGTGAGCCGGTGGAGAAGTTGCCCATAACAACCAATCAGCACTGAAGTAACATTTTGAATTTGCATGCTATACAATTGTACGTAGCAGCTGATTGGTTGCCATGGGCAACTTCTCCACAGGCTCACTTCTCCACTCTTTTCACTGCTTCATGAATAGACCTCATAGTCCGGATACCGACTGTGGGTTGCAGCCAGTGCGCGTTTGTGGGAGGTAACGGGGAGTGGCTAGTCAAACGCAGGCGTGTAGCAGTCAGCGACTGTCTGTGTGCGTAGTTGTAATGCCTTTGGCGGCTTAGTTGCGTCCGACATTCTGAGCAGCTCAGATGACCAGTGCGTCTTTGCACGCAAGCGGCGGATTACAGAGCCTGACGATGGGCAGATTTCAGCGGCTGCAGCATTAGCATATTATTGCAGTACAGCTGCGTGCAAGTACTCAGGACACACACACCTAACATTACCAAAGGTCCAAAAAGTAGGTTGCATTCTCCTAACAAAATGGCTTCCTCCACTGTACGTAGGGATCCATTTCAACTAAAGAAGCCATTTCCAATCTAAAAAATAAAATAAAACATTTTATTAATTTTCATTGGGCATCTGACCAATGAGCTCATTTATGGGTTAGCGGCCAACAGTGGCGGAACTTGTGAGTGGTGGGCCCAGGTGCAAAAATATAATTTGTGCCCCCCACCCCCTCCTCCACCCCAACCCAAGTTCACACTATGCCACACAGCAGCGGGTGACGGAGAAGCAGAGGGAGACATTGTAAAGCAGGGGGAGGCAGAGGGTGACAGCACATTGTCCTGCACGGTGCAGAGAACAGGGGACATGTGGGGGCAGGAACACAGCGGCCGCTGCTCTGTCTGTGACAAGGCCCACCCCCCGCCTCTTGTGCTTTCCTCAGTGTGGCGCTCAGTCAGGCAGACTCTGACAGTCCGTTTACACCGAGGCAGTAAGTGGCTGTGACCACACACAAGGTCAGCCCCGCCTCCCTAAGGTAAGGGGCAGCTCCCTCAGGCAGTGGGGCCCATCATGCTCTCTGCAGTGGGCTGTTCAGCCAATATTGCTCAAAATGGACTGCGGGGAGGTCGGGGGATAACTCATTGCTGGTCTGGGCAGCAGTCCTCAGGGGCAGTTCTCCCTCTGGTGGCCAATAACCCTTTGGATATCAGGAGCAAAAGAAGAGTCTAAATTGGGGGTTTGGGTACCACAAAGCAGCGTGGCCTTGGCAGATTAGGTTTTTTCTATAGGGGGTCATTTTGCCCGTTATAAAAGGACTAATATACAAAATTCATCTGCCCGTTATGCAGAGTAACAAAACAAATGTCTCCATTATAATTCTATTGTAATTTTTCTAAGTTTATAATTAATTTTTATAAGCTCCCACCGTCCTTGTGGTGTAATAACGGTGTGACAGCTGTGGTGTAATAACGGTGTGACGGCTGCGGTGTAATAACGGTGTGACGGCTGCGGTGTCTGTAAGACGGTTGTGGTGTAATAACGGTGTGACGGCTGTGGTGTAATAACGGTGTGACGGCTGCGGTGTAATAACATTGTGACGGCTGCGGTGTAGTAACGGTGTGGCGGCTGCGGTGTAGTAACGGTGTGACGGTTGCAGTGTAATAACTGTGTGACGGCTGTGGTGTCTATAAGACCGTTGTGGTGTAATAATGGTGGGACGGCTGTGATGTAGTAACGGTGTGAAGGCTGCGGTGTCTGTAAGACAGTTGTGGTGTAATAACGGTGGGACGGCTGTGATGTAGTAACGGTGTGACGGCTGCGGTGTAGTAACGGTGTGACGGCTGCGGTGTAGTAACGGTGTGACGGCTGCGGTGTAGTAACGGTGTGACGGCTGCGGTGTAGTAACGGTGTGGCGGCTGCGGTGTAGTAACGGTTGCGGTGTAATAACTTTGTGGTGTCTGTAAGATGGTTGTGGTGTAATAACGATGTAATAACAGTGTGACGGCTGCGGTGTAGTAACGGTGTGGTGGCTGCGGTGTAATAACGGTGTGACGGCTGCGGTGTAATAACGGTGTGACGGCTGCGGTGTCTGTAAGACGGTTGTGGTGTAATAACGATGTAATAACGGTGTGACAGCTGTGGTGTAATAACGGTGTGACGGCTGCGGTGTAATAACATTGTGACGGCTGCGGTGTAGTAACGGTGTGACGGTTGCGGTGTAATAACTGTGTGACGGCTGTGGTGTCTATAAGACCGTTGTGGTGTAATAACGGTGGGACGGCTGTGATGTAGTAACGGTGTGACGGCTGCGGTGTAATAACGGTGTGACGGCTGCGGTGTAGTAACGGTGTGACGGCTGCGGTGTAATAACGGTGTGACGGCTGCGGTGTAATAACGGTGTGACGGCTGCGGTGTAGTAACGGTGTGACGGCTGCGGTGTAATAACGGTGTGACGGCTGCGGTGTAATAACGGTGTGGCGGCTGCGGTGTAGTAACGGTGTGGCGGCTGCGGTGTAGTAACGGTTGCGGTGTAATAACTTTGTGACGGCTGTGGTGTCTGTAAGATGGTTGTGGTGTAATAACGATGTAATAACAGTGTGACGGCTGCGGTGTAGTAACGGTGTGGTGGCTGCGGTGTAGTAACGGTGTGACGGTTGCGGTGTAATAACTGTGTGACGGCTGTGGTGTCTGTAAGACGGTTGTGGTGTAATAACGGTGGGACGGCTGTGATGTAGTAACGGTGTGACGGCTGCGGTGTAAAATCGGTGTGACGGCTGCGGTGTAATAACGGTGTGACGGCTGCGGTATAATAACATTGTGACGGCTGCGGTGTAGTAACGGTGTGGCGGCTGCGGTGTAGTAACGGTGTGACGGTTGCGGTGTAATAACTGTGTGACGGCTGTGGTGTCTGTAAGACGGCTGTGGTGTAATAACGGTGGGACGGCTGCGGTGTAATAACGGTGTGACGGCTGCGGTGTAGTAACGGTGGGACGGCTGCGATGTAGTAACGGTGTGACGGCTGCGGTGTAATAACGGTGTGACAGCTGCGGTGTAATAACGGTGTGACGGCTGCGGTGTCTGTAAGACGGCTGTGGTGTAATAACGGTGGGACGGCTGTGATGTAGTAACGGTGTGACAGCTGCGGTGTAATAACGGTGTGACGGCTGCGGTGTCTGTAAGACGGCTGTGGTGTAATAACGGTGGGACGGCTGTGATGTAGTAACGGTGTGACAGCTGCGGTGTAGTAACGGTGTGACGGCTGCGGTGTCTGTAAGACGGCTTCTATCTCCCTTTGTGATTGTTTAGAACCTTACTAATAATTACCTGCCGTTCTCCTGCCCACGGCGGTGATAACGCACTGGAGGAGGCTTCACGTGGCACACGCCCTGGGGAATCCAACGCTTTGTGCAGCTCTCTCCGCCGCTTCCACGTTCCTTTGTGTCATTTACACACAACTATAAAGATATAGTGTTGAAATAAACTTTCCCGTTTCCTGCAAGCGACTCCAAAGGTCACAGTCTGATAGCCAGCCATTACTGGCCTGTACCTTGTAGTGATATAATGTTCCTGCATGGATGTGTGTATCACAGGTCACTACAGCACCACTGATCCTGAAAAACTAAAGGATTAAGGGGTCTATTTACTAAGCCTTGGATGGAGTCCCAGCCAATCATCTCCTAACTGCCATGTCGCAGGCTGGGTTTGAAAAATGTCAGGAACTGATTGGCTGGTACTTTATCTCCATCCAAGGTTTAGTAAATAGACCCCTAAGGCCCAGATTTATCAAGCCTTAGAGAGTGATAAATTGCACAGTGATAAAGTCCCAGCCAATCAGTTCCTAACTGCCATGTTACAGACTGGGGGAGATTCAATTCTTTTCACCCCTTTCCACACCCATTCTGTTTCTGCCCTCAGGGGCGTGGTATCATTATTTCAGCTTGCTACCCAACCCTTTACACAGCTAAACCTGATCACTATGGGCGCAATATGCGCAATAACGGAGATCATTTTAGAAGGAAATTGGGCGTGATATGTCATTTGAATCTCACCCACTGTGTTAAAAAAAAATGACAATTGCGAGCTGATTGGTTGGTACCTGTTCACCGTGCAATTTATCACTCTCCAAGGCTTGATAACGCTTGGCCTAAATGTACAAGTGTAAGGGACATATTTATTAATTGTATCGGCTTTTACACCCAATAATTCTACTTTTGTATTTTAGCAATAAGAATTCATGTATCGCCGGAATTATTAAATATACATCTAGGGAACTGGGGCCGCAGCAGACGTCTCCTGCACTCTACCTTAGATGCAGCCAGGGGGTTACTTGGAATTTGCAGATATTACCCAAAAATGTATATTTTGGGGGAAATCCTGCTCCCAAAATTGATTTGGAGAAAGCAATATAAGGCTCTTTTTACATGTCCATCCAGCCTCAGGTGCTCTCATGGTGCATCTGTTAGAATAGGGATCATTTATCCCTATGGAGAAACCCACAGAGAGTTCATACTCAACACAAGAAACAGAATGGCAGAATAACACATACATACATTTATTATGTGTGCATGCAGGGTAAATACTTGCCTGTTTCTGCATGTAGCCCACACTTGCTGGGCAGCTTTATTTGTACACTGCAACTTAACTAACATCTAACTCTCTCTGCACATGTTACATCTCCCCAATCTGCAGGGAGGGATGGCTATCGGTTATCCATTAATGGATAATCTCGATGGTATAAAACCAACGATTCTTTCACCCACCGATCCTGCTTTACTGTTCAATAAAGCTGCGGACCAATAAGAGCCTGGGGGCAGGGCTTTGCAAGTGTCGGGGCGGAGCAGACACCTTAGAGAGAAAGAAAACTGGTAGCTCTGTATCATCGATGGTGGGAAACCATCTGGTTCTCCCGCAATCGATGGTAAAAGTAGCCACCATTGGTCACAGACCAACCTGCAGTGCAGCATGGATTTACTAAGGTGCAGTTACTTGGTTTCTTTTAGCTTTGAACTCAACTCATCATGAGAGATCGGTAATCCCTACTATATTAAAGCTGTATTCACCACATGGCTATATTCACTTTGGACTTATTGGACCACAGGCATACTATAAGAGATGACAGCATGTTGGGATTCTGGAGAAAGCTATATATGGCGTATACAGCCCCCCTGAGAGTGTCACCTACAGATCACTGCTCAGGTGTCACCACCGGAATGTGATACTTTCACTGGAAATGGCTCACAATAATATTTCCTGGTTCTATTCAGAATTATTTCCAATGCAATGAAATATGAACTTGGGTCCTCCCCAGCTTTGTACTCCGGCTTCCTCCAGCCTTTGTTCCGCTTTCAAATCGTACTCTGTGCTAAAACGCATCTGAATAGGGATTAGTAGATATCAGAAGATGCTTTTTTTTTTTATACTATACTAAACACTAGTCTAGTCACTAGAGTCTAGTGGGATGCAGGAATTATTTGAAACAAACTAAAAAATTAAAAATGAACTGGCTCCCCCTACTGTCCACCTTGTGCGCTACACTATAATCGGTGAAAGGTGCACTAAACCACCGTAGCAGCAGAAGACTATCCCCAGTTTATGACAGATCACGTTTTATTCTGGTTAGTTATTATCAAAGCATTGCGACATATATGGTTGATCTGTTTCCTCATATGGGATATTTAAGAGAATTTCTCTTCGAAGCGCTGTTGGGGTACTGGTATAGGGCCAGGTAATCAATTACATCTTCCAGCGGTGGGTAAGTAGAAAACTGCCTCCAACACACAGTGCAGAGTTATGCATTTTGGGGGAAAAAACACACATGCATCCTACACTCTGGATGGGGAAAATATAGGGGTAACTATGGTGGAAAAGGATTTGGGGGTGCTCATAGATAATAGGCTTAATAACAGTACACAAAGTCAAAGTGCAGCAAAGAAGGCAAGTAAAGCGCTTGCGTGCATTAAACGGGCATTGAGACAAGGGACGAGGATGAAATCCTGCCACTGTACAAATCATTGGTACGTACGCACCTGGAATATTGTGTTCAGTTCTGGGCACCGTATTATAAAAAAAAGATATCGGGGAACTAGAAAGAGTTCAAAGGCACGCTACTAAACTGATAAAAGGGTTAGAGTCTCTGGAGTACGAGGAAAGGCTTACTAGGTTAAATATGGGTCTGGGACTGACGGTCGACAGCACAAAGGTCGACACACCTTAGGTCGACGCCAATTGGTCGACACACCTTAGGTCGACATGGACAAAAGGTCGACAGGAACAAGGTCGACATGGAAAAAGGTCGATATGAGTTTTTTATGTTTTTTTGGTGTCGTTTTCTTCGTAGAGTGACCGGGAACCCCAATTAGTGCACCGCTTCGCTCGCCATGCTTCGGGCATGGTGCCTTCGCTCCGCTACCGCTTCGCTCGGCACACTTTACCGTTCCAATCGTAGTCCACGTGGATCGTTAAGTATGAAAAGGTTCAAAAAAAGAAAAAAAATTTGTGAAAAACTCATGTCGACCTTTTTCCATGTCGACCTTTTTCCATGTCGACCTAAGGTGTGTCGACCACTTGGCGTCGACCTAAGGTGTGTCGACCTTTGTGCTGTCGACCTGGAGTCCGGATACCGTTAAATATGTATACACTAGAAAAGAGGAGACATTATTAATATCTTCAAATATGTAAAGGGTAATTACAAGGAGCTAGCAGCGGATTTGTTTATTAAAAGAACTCTATATAGGACACGTGGGCACTCGCTTAGGTTAAAGTAGAGGAAATTCCGTACACAACATAGGAAAGGGTTCTTCACGGTAAGGGCAATAAAGATTTGGAACTCCCTGCCGGAGAGGGTAATAATGGCAGACTCTGTAAATAAGATTTTACTTACCGATAAATCTATTTCTCGTAGTCCGTAGTGGATGCTGGGGACTCCGTCAGGACCATGGGGATAGCGGCTCCGCAGGAGACAGGGCACAAAAATAAAGCTTTAGGATCAGGTGGTGTGCACTGGCTCCTCCCCCTATGACCCTCCTCCAAGCCTCAGTTAGGATACTGTGCCCGGACGAGCGTACACAATAAGGAAGGATTTTGAATCCCGGGTAAGACTCATACCAGCCACACCAATCACACCGTACAACTTGTGATCTGAACCCAGTTAACAGTATGACAACGTAGGAGCCTCTGAACAGACGGCTCACAACAATAACAACCCGATTTTTTTTGTAACAATAACTATGTACAAGTATTGCAGACAATCCGCACTTGGGATGGGCGCCCAGCATCCACTACGGACTACGAGAAATAGATTTATCGGTAAGTAAAATCTTATTTTCTCTAACGTCCTAGTGGATGCTGGGGACTCCGTCAGGACCATGGGGATTATACCAAAGCTCCCAAACGGGCGGGAGAGTGCGGATGACTCTGCAGCACCGAATGAGAGAACTCCAGGTCCTCTTTAGCCAGGGTATCAAATTTGTAGAATTTTACAAACGTGTTCTCCCCCCGACCACGTAGTTGCTCGGCAGAGTTGTAATGCCGAGACCCCTCGGGCAGCCGCCCAGGATGAGCCCACCTTCCTTGTGGAATGGGCATTTACATATTTTGGCTGTGGCAGGCCTGCCACATAATGTGCAAGCTGAATTGTACTACACATCCAACTAGCAATCGTCTGCTTAGAAGCAAGAGCACCCAGTTTGTTGGGTGCATACAGGATAACAGCAAGTCAGTTTTCCTGACTCCAGCCGTCCTGGAAACCGATATTTTCAGGGCCCTGACAACATCTAGCAACTTGGAGTCCTCCAAGTCCCTAGTAGCCGCAGGTACCACAATAAGCTGGTTCAGGTGAAACGCTGACACCACCTTAGGGAGAAACTGGGGACGAGTCCGCAGCTCTGCCCTGTCCGAATGGACAATCAGATATGGGCTTTTGTGAGACAAAGCCGCCAATTCTGACACTCGCCTGGCCGAGGCCAGGGCCAACATCATGGTCACTTTCCATGTGAGATATTTCAAATCCACAGATTTGAGCGGTTTAAACCAATGTGATTTGAGGAATCCCAGCACTACGTTGAGATCCCACAGTGCCACTGGAGGCACAAAAGGGGGTTGTATATGCAGTACTCCCTTGACAAACTTCTGGACTTCAGGAACTGAAGCCACTTCTTTCTGGAAGAAAATCAACAGGGCCGAAATTTGAACCTTAATGGACCCCAATCTGAGGTCCATAGACACTCCTGTTTGCAGGAAATGCAGGAATCGACCGAGTTGAAATTTCTTCGTGGAGCCTTCCTGGCCTCACACCACGCAACATATTTTCGCCACATGTGGTGATAATGTTGTGCGGTCACGTCCTTCCTGGCTTTGACCATGGTAGGAAAGACCTCTTCCGGAATGCCTTTTTCCCTTAGGATCCGGCGTTCAACCGCCATGCCGTCAAACGCAGCCGCGGTAAATCTTGGAACAGACATGGTACGTGCTGAAGCAAGTCCCTTCTTAGCGGCAGAGGTCATGAGTCCTCTGTGAGTATCTCTTGAAGTTCCGGGTACCAAGTCCTTCTTGGCCAATCCGGAGCCACGAGTATAGTTCTTACTCCTCTACGTCTTATAATTCTCAATACCTTGGGTATGAGAAGCAGAGGAGGAAACACATACACCGACTGGTACGCCCACGGTGTTACCAGAACGTCCACAGCTATTGCCTGAAAGTCTCTTGACCTGGCGCAATACCTGTCCAGTTTTTTGTTCAGGCTGGACGCCATCATGTACACCTTTGGTCTTTCCCAACGGTTCACAATCATGTGGAAAACTTCCCGATGAAGTCCCCACTCTCCCGGGTGGAGGTCGTGCCTGCTGAGGAAGTCTGCTTCCCAGTTGTCCACTCCCGGAATGAACACTGCTGACAGTGCTATCACATGATTTTCCGCCCAGCGAAAAATCCTTGCAGTTTTTGCCATTGCCCTCCTGCTTCTTGTGCCGCCCTGTCTGTTTACGTGGGCGACTGCCGTGATGTTGTCCCACTGGATCAATACCGGCTGACCTTGAAGCAGAGGTCTTGCTAAGCTTAGAGCATCATAAATTGCCCTTAGCTCCAGTATATTTATGTGGAGAAAAGTCTCCAGACTTGATCACACTCCCTGGAAATTTTTTTTTTTTTTTTTTTCCTTGTGTGACTGCTCCCCTATCACTGACCTGGTTTGGGAGTGTTGTGGACTCGGGGCTTCTTCCGATGACCGGGAAGAGGAACCGCCACTGGGTCGTAGTAGAGATGGCCGGATGTAGGTCTTCCTCATGCAGAACTAAGACGGCAGGCGGGAGGCCCAGAGGAATTCTTGTAGGTCTCCTGTAAGACAAGACTTGTAGAAATAATGAAGGCTGGGGTACTGAGATATTGGAGACACTGTGGTATTGAAGGCACTGAGGTACTGGGAGTACAGGGAGTGCTGGGAGACCCTTGGAGGCACGGAGGTGTTTGGAGGCACGGAGGTGCTTGGAGGCACGGAGGTGTTTGGAGACACCGAGGTGTTTGGAGGGACGAGGTGCTTGGAGGCACGAGGTGCTTGGAGACACGGAGGTAACTGGAGGCACGGAGGTGCTTTGAGGCGCGGAGGTGCTTGGAGGCACGGGGTGCTTGGAGGCACGAGGTGCTTGGAGGCACGGAGGTGCTTGGAGGCACGGAGGTAACTGGAGGCACGGAGGTAACTGGAGGCACGGAGGTAACTGGAGGCACGGAGGTGCTTGAGGCGCGGAGGTGCTTGGAGGCACGAGGTGCTTGGAGGCACGAGGTGCTTGGAGGCACGGAGGTGCTTGGAGGCACGGAGGTGCTTGGAGGCACAGGATGCTTGGAAGCACAGGTTGCTTGTAGGCACAGGATGCTTGGAAGCACAGGTTGCTTGTAGGCACAGGATGCTTGGAAGCACAGGATGCTTGCAGGGACAGGATGCTTGGAAGCACAGGATGCTTGCAGGGACAGGATGCTTGGAAGCACAGGATGCTTGCAGGGACAGGATGCTTGGAAGCACAGGATGCTTGCAGGGACAGGATGCTTGGAAGCACAGGATGCTTGCAGGGACGAGGGAGCTCTGGATCATAGCTTCCACAGGAGAAACGAAGATACTCAGGCATCGGATCTCTGCCTGGTATCTGATTTTAAATTCCCCGCCCTAGCCTGATTGGCGGAGCAGGCAGGTGACGTCAGACCTGCTCCGCCTCCTTGCCCTTGCTTGTGATGGCGGCGCCCTTGCTTCCGGGAAGCCGCCGGAGAGCAGCGCCGACCCGCCGCTGAAGCCGGAGACTGACAGGGGAAGAGAGGCGCCGGGCAGACCAGGCCACCCGCAGGGACAAGCGCGGTCGCCGCTGCCCGAGGTTCGTGACAGTACCCCCTCCTCCAGGAGTGGCCCCTGGACACTTCCCGGGCTTAGTCGGATGTCTGGAGTGGAAGATCCGAATCAGACGAGGAGCCGTTACTTCAGTAGCCCCAATCCAACTTCTCTCCTCAGGTCCATAACCCTTCCAGTCCACCAAGTACTGTAATTTTTTATGAAGATAACGAGAGTCCAGAATAGCTTTGATTTCAAACTCCGCTCCAGCTTCTGCCACTACGGACGTTGGCCTTGGGAGTGCTGAGTGGAATCGATTCAGTATGAGGGGACGGAGTAGAGAAACATGGAAGGCGTTAGGTATGCGAAGATGGGCAGGCAAACCCAGTTTACAGACCACAGGATTTAAGACTTGTAGCACAGGGTAAGGACCGATGAACCTTGGAGCGAATTTCATGGTGGGCACCTTCAACCGGAGATTCCGTGTGGACAGCCATACCCTGTCCCCAACTTTATATTGAGGTGCGGCTTGCCGTTTCTTATCTGCAAAGAACTTGTACCGAACAGAAACCTGCTTAAGATTAGCATGAACCTTTCTCCAAATTTGTCCAAAGTGTCGTAGAGTGGACGCTACAGCAGGAACCTCTATTATCGGAAGGCTTGGAAATTCCGGAACACGGGGATGGAACCCGTAGTTGACGAAAAATGGTGATTCCCCAGTGGAAGAATGAAACAAATGGTTATGGGCAAACTCCGCCCAAGGCAACAACTCCACCCAGTTGTCCTGTGAAGGAGAGAGATACAACCGAAGAAAAGTCTCTAGATCTTGATTGACTCGTTCCGTTTGTCCATTTGTTTGGGGATGATAAGCCGACGAAAACTTAAGTTTAATGTGTAGAGTTGAACAAAGGGCTTTCCAAAACCTGGCGGTGAACTGTACTCCACGGTCAGAAACAATCTCTTGTGGCAACCCATGCAAACGAAAATGTTCTCGGATAAACAATAGAGCCAGTTTCGGTGCTGTCGGAAGACCAGTCAAGGGCACAAAGTGTGCCATCTTCGAAAAACGGTCAACGATAACCCAAACGGTGTTGCAACCCTTGGAACAGGGCAAGTCAGTGATGAAGTCCATGGAAATGTGAGTCCAGGGTCTCACAGGGATAGGCAGAGGACGAAGTAACCCTGCAGGAGGCAGACGAGGAGATTTATGTTGTGTACATTGGGGACATGAATTAACGCAATCTTGTACATCCTTCCTCATGGTGTTCCACCAGTAAGACCTTTGCAGAAACTTGTACATCTTCTGAGCGCCGGGATGACCGGAAAACTTGGAGTTATGGACCCACCGTAGTATTCCTGGGCGGAATCTAGCTGGTACGGACATTCTTCCAGGAGGAGGAGCTGGAGTAGTTAAAGCAGCAGAGACAGAAACTGGATTCAGAATTAAACCCCGCTCCGGAGGTTCATCCTCGTCTGTGGGAACCTGTGAACGGGAAAGCGCATCTGCTTTAATATTGAGAGTCCCGGCACGGTACTTGATAATGAACGAGAATCGGGAAAAGAAAAGTGCCCATCTCGCCTGGCGAGGATTCAAACATTGTGCGGATTTGATGTACAGTAAATTCTTGTGATCCGTGTAGATGGTAAACACATGTTTAGCCCCTTCTAGAAGATATCTCCATTCTTCCAAGGCAGATTTGATTGCCAAGAGTTCCTGGTCTCCAATAGAGTAATTTCGTTCGGCTGGAGAGAATTTACGAGAGTGGAAGCCACACGGATGTAATTTCTTATCAGAGGAATGCTGGGAGAGGACAGCCCCCACCCCGACTGAAGATGCATCAACTTCTAAGAAGAAGGGTTCCTCGAAATTTGGTTGTTGGAGAACTGGAGCCGTCGTGAAAGCTAACTTTAAGCGAGAAAAAGCTACAATGGCTTCCGGAGGCCACAAACTAGGATTAGAACCCTTTCTCGTCAGGGCAGTAATGGGTGCAACAATGGTGGAGAAACCTTTAATGAATTTCCTGTAGTAGTTCGCAAAGCCCAGGAACCTTTGTATTGCTTTCAGGGAAAGAGGCTGAGTCCAATCACGAATGGCCGACAACTTTTCCGGATCCATGCGAAGCTCCGTCCCCGAGATGACATAACCGAGGAACGGAATAGATGTTACTTCAAAGGTACATTTGGAAAGCTTGGCGTAGAGATGATTCTCTTGTAAACGGTGTAGCACCTCTTTGACTTGAGTCCTGTGTTCGACAAGATTCTTGGAAAAAATCAGTATGTCGTCCAGATATACCACAACGCTCTGATACAGCATATCACGAAAGATTTCGTTGACGAATCCCTGGAAAACCGCGGGAGCATTACTAAGACCAAACGGCATCACCAAGTATTCGTAATGCCCATCTCGGGTATTAAAGGCAGTCTTCCATTCATCCCCCTCTCGGATGCGTATAAGATTATAAGCTCCTCTCAAGTCGAGTTTTGAAAAAATGCGGGCACCACGAACCCTATCAAATAACTCTGTGATTAGTGGCAAGGGGTATTTATTCTTAATAGTAATGTCGTTTAGGCCGCGGTAGTCGATGCATGGTCTCAACCCCCCGTCCTTTTTCTTCACGAAAAAGAAGCCTGCACCAGCAGGGGAGGAAGAGGGGCGAATGAATCCCTTGAGCATATTGGACTTAATATACTCCGACATGGCTTGAGTCTCGGGAAGAGACAGAGGATATGTGCGACCACGAGGTGGCGTCTTCCCTGGGACAAGGTCAATAGGGCAGTCCCAAGGCCTGTGAGGTGGTAACAGGTCAGCAGCTTGTTCCGAAAATACGTCCTTGTACCCTTGATATGCCTCCGGAATGTGCTCTTCATCCGTTTTGGAGGTAACACGGAGCGGACAAACAGGAGTAAGACAATTAGTGTGACAAAAGGAACTCCAGGACAGAATTTGTGACGACTTCCAATCGATGTGGGGGTTATGACTTTTCAGCCAAGGCATTCCAAGAACCAGATCATGGGGCATTTCTGGGATTACCAAGAGTTCCAAATCTTCCTGATGTAGAGCCCCGACCCGCAGCTTAACTGGCCCCGTGCGCCACATTATGAGACCTTTGGAAATTCTAGTCCCGTTGATAGCCGTCAGTGAAATTGGCCGCTCGATAGGCCGTAACTTTAAACCCAAACTTTGGGCACAGAAGGAAGAAACGAAGTTCCCTGCAGCTCCGGAATCCAATAGGGCTTCACAAGACCTGGAGACTGAATTGGAGACTAGAGTTACTGGAAGCAAGCAGTCCGAAGTTGGAGAAGCTTTTGTCGTAACTCCCAGCTTGACTCCTCCGGAACAAGCTAGGTCTGCCCGTTTCCCGGACGGACTTTACAAGATTTAAGAAAATGATCTGCGGCTCCACAGTAAAGGCAGAGTTTACCCTCACGACGACGCTGTCGTTCTTCCGGAGACAGTCGGGAGCGGTTAATTTGCATGGGCTCATCTGAGCTAGGTGAGGCCACCGGCCTAGGAGTAGGATTCCGGAACCTGGAACGATCCGAACGGTTACGTTCTCTTCCACGCTCCTGCATCCGAAGATCCACCTTGACGCAAAGGGAAATCAAATCTTCTAATGGATCCGGCAGATCTCTAGTAACCAGCTCGTCTTTCAGCCGGTCGGAAAGACCGTTCCAGAAGGCAGCTCTCAGGGCATCATTATTCCAGCGTAGTTCGGAAGCAATGGTCTGGAAATGAACCACGTACTGGCCCACGGAACGGGCGCCCTGCCGAACACGGAGCAAATCGGAAGAAGCAGTGGTCATTCTGCCGGGCTCGTCGAAAATCCTTCGAAAGGACGAGATGAAGTTGGTGTAGTTGGAAACCATGGGATCAGATCGTTCCCATAATGGAGACACCCAATCCAAAGCAGAACCTTCCAACAGAGAAATAATATATGCTACCTTGGACCGGTCTGTAGGAAAGTTGTGTGCAAGTAGCTCGAAATGTACCTCGCACTGGTTCAAGAAACCACGACAATTTTTGGGATTCCCATTATAGCGGGACGGAGTAGGCAACTGAAGGCGTGGAGTGACACCGGCCGATGGTTGAACATTGCTGGCAACGGCAACTGGTGCGACTGCTGGAACAGGAGCCGGAATTACTGAGGCCAGAGACGCCTGAATCTGATCCAGACGCCCGGACAACTGCTGGAGGTACTGCATCACCTGACCTTGTGCTGCTTCCTGACTTTGCACTCGAGAAGCCAGGTTCTGGATGGCACTAGAGTCCGTGTTCCGATCCCCCGAGTCCATGAGGCCTGAGTATACTATCACTGACCTGGTTTGGGAGTGTTGTGGACTCGGGGCTTCTTCCGATGACCGGGAAGAGGAACCGCCACTGGGTCGTAGTAGAGATGGCCGGATGTAGGTCTTCCTCATGCAGAACTAAGACGGCAGGCGGGAGGCCCAGAGGAATTCTTGTAGGTCTCCTGTAAGACAAGACTTGTAGAAATAATGAAGGCTGGGGTACTGAGATATTGGAGACACTGTGGTATTGAAGGCACTGAGGTACTGGGAGTACAGGGAGTGCTGGGAGACCCTTGGAGGCACGGAGGTGTTTGGAGGCACGGAGGTGCTTGGAGGCACGGAGGTGTTTGGAGACACCGAGGTGTTTGGAGGGACGAGGTGCTTGGAGGCACGAGGTGCTTGGAGACACGGAGGTAACTGGAGGCACGGAGGTGCTTTGAGGCGCGGAGGTGCTTGGAGGCACGGGGTGCTTGGAGGCACGAGGTGCTTGGAGGCACGGAGGTGCTTGGAGGCACGGAGGTAACTGGAGGCACGGAGGTAACTGGAGGCACGGAGGTAACTGGAGGCACGGAGGTGCTTGAGGCGCGGAGGTGCTTGGAGGCACGAGGTGCTTGGAGGCACGAGGTGCTTGGAGGCACGGAGGTGCTTGGAGGCACGGAGGTGCTTGGAGGCACAGGATGCTTGGAAGCACAGGTTGCTTGTAGGCACAGGATGCTTGGAAGCACAGGTTGCTTGTAGGCACAGGATGCTTGGAAGCACAGGATGCTTGCAGGGACAGGATGCTTGGAAGCACAGGATGCTTGCAGGGACAGGATGCTTGGAAGCACAGGATGCTTGCAGGGACAGGATGCTTGGAAGCACAGGATGCTTGCAGGGACAGGATGCTTGGAAGCACAGGATGCTTGCAGGGACGAGGGAGCTCTGGATCATAGCTTCCACAGGAGAAACGAAGATACTCAGGCATCGGATCTCTGCCTGGTATCTGATTTTAAATTCCCCGCCCTAGCCTGATTGGCGGAGCAGGCAGGTGACGTCAGACCTGCTCCGCCTCCTTGCCCTTGCTTGTGATGGCGGCGCCCTTGCTTCCGGGAAGCCGCCGGAGAGCAGCGCCGACCCGCCGCTGAAGCCGGAGACTGACAGGGGAAGAGAGGCGCCGGGCAGACCAGGCCACCCGCAGGGACAAGCGCGGTCGCCGCTGCCCGAGGTTCGTGACATCCCCAGCCTCTCAGGCTGGCCTCCGTGGTCACCAGCATCCAATCCTGAATGCCGAATCTGCGGCCCTCTAGAAGATGAGCACTCTGTAACCACCACAGGAGAGACACCCTTGTCCTTGGAGATAGGGTTATCCGCCGATGCATCTGAAGATGCGATCCGGACCATTTGTCCAGCAGATACCACTGAAAAGTTCTTGCGTGGAATCTGCCGAATGGAATCGCTTCGTAATAAGCCACCATTTTTCCCAGGACTCTTGTGCAATGATGCACTGACACTTTTCCTGGTTTTAGGAGGTTCCTGACTAGCTCGGATAACTCCCTGGCTTTCTCCTCCGGGAGAAACACCTTTTTCTGGACTGTGTCCAGAATCATCCCTAGGAACAGCAGACGTGTCGTCGGAAACAACTGCGGTTTTGGAATATTTAGAATCCACCCGTGCTGTCGTAGAACTACTTGAGATAGTGCTACTCCGACCTCCAACTGTTCTCTGGACCTTGCTCTTATCAGGAGGTCGTCCATTTTCTTAGAAGAAGAATCATCATTTCGGGCATTACCTTGGTAAAGACCCGGAGTGCCGTGGACAATCCAAACGGCAGCGTCTGAAACTGATAGTGACAGTTCTGTACCACGAACCTGAGATACCCTTGGTGAGAAGGGCAAATTGGGACATGGAGGTAAGCATCCCTGATGTCCCGGGACACCATATAGTCCCCTTCTTCCTGGTTCGCTATCACTGCTCTGAGTGACTCCATCTTGATTTGAACCTTTGTAAGTGTTCAAATATTTCAGATTTAGAATAGGTCTCACCGAGCCTTCTGGTTTCAGTACCACAATATAGTGTGGAATAATACCCCTTTCCTTGTTGTAGGAGGGGTACTTTGATTATCACCTGCTGGGAATACAGCTTGTGAATTGTTTCCAATACTGGCTCCCTGTCGGAGGGAGACGTTGGTAAAGCAGACTTCAGGAACCTGCGAGGGGAAACGTCTCGACTTTCCAATCTGTACCCCTGGGATACTACTTGTAGGATCCAGGGGTCCTGTACGGCTCCAGCGTCATGCTGAGAACTTGGCAGAAGCGGTGGAAGGCTTCTGTTCCTGGGAATGGGTTGCCTGCTGCAGTCTTCTTCCCTTTCCTCTATCCCTGGGCAGATATGCTTATGGGGACGAAAGGACTGAGGCTGAAAAGACGGTGTCTTTTTCTGCATAGATGTGACTTAGGGTAACAACGGTGGATTTCCCAGCAGTTGCCGTGGCCACCAGGTCCGATGGACCGACCCCAAATAACTCCTCCCCTTTATACGGCAATACATCTTTGTGCCGTTTGGAATCTGCATCACCTGACCACTGTCGTGTCCATAAACATCTTTTGGCAGATATGGACATCACACTTACTCTTGATGCCAGAGTGCAAATATCCCTCTGTGCATCTCGCATATATAGAAATGCATTCTTTAAATGCTCTATAGTAAATAAAATACTGTCCCTGTCAAGGGTATCAATATTTTCAGTCAGGGAATCCGACCAAGCCACCCCCGCGCTGCACATCCAGGCTGAGGCGATCGCTGGTCGCAGTATAACACCAGTATGTGTGTATATACTTTTTAGGATATTTTCCAGCCTCCTATCAGCTGGCTCCTTGAGGGCGGCCGTATCTGGAGACGGTACCGCCACTTGTTTTGATAAGCGTGTGAGCGCCTTATCCACCCTAAGGGGTGTTTCCCAACGCGCCCTAACTTCTGGCGGGAAAGGGTATACCGCCAATAATTTTCTATCGGGGGAACCCCGCGCCTCATCACACACTTCATTTAATTTATCTGATTCAGGAAAAACTATAGGTAGTTTTTCCACACCCCACATAATACCCTTTTTTGTGGTACTTGTAGTATCAGAAATATGTAACACCTCCTTCATTGCCCTTAACAAGTAACGTGTGGCCCTAAAGGAAAATACGTTTGTTTCTTCACCGTCGACACTGGAGTCAGTGTCCGTGTCTGTGTCGACCGACTGAGGTAAAATGGGCATTATAACGTCCCTGACGGTGTTTTAGACGCCTGGACAGATACTAATATGTTTGCCGGCCGTCTCATGTCGTCAATCGACTTGCAGCGTGTTGACATTATCACGTAATTCCTTAAATAAGCCATCTATTCCGGTGTCGACTCCCTAGAGAGTGACATCACCATTACAGGCAATTTGCTCCGCCTCCCAACATCGTCCTCATACATGTCGACACACACATACCGACACACAGCACACACACAGGGAATGCTCTGATAGAGGACAGGACCCACTAGCCCTTTGGGGAGACAGAGGGAGAGTTTGCCAGCACACACCAAAAACGCTATAATTATACAGGGACAACCTTTATATAAGTGCTTTTCCCTTATAGCATTTTAATATATGTAGTCATATCGCCAAATCAGTGCCCCCCCTCTCTGTTTTAACCCTGTTTCTGTAGTGCAGTGCAGGGGAGAGCCTGGGAGCCTTCCCACCAGCATTTCTGTGAGGGAAAATGGCGCTGTGTGCTGAGGAGAATAGGCCCCGCCCCCTTTTCGGCGGGCTTCTTCTCCCGTTTTTCTGAGACCTGGCAGGGGTTAAATACATCCATATAGCCCCCAGGGGCTATATGTGATGTATTTTTAGCCATAAAAAAGGTATTATACATTGCTGCCCAGGGCGCCCCCCCAGCGCCCTGCACCCTCCGTGACCGCTGTGTGAAGTGTGCTGACAACAATGGCGCACAGCTGCAGTGCTGTGCGCTACCTCAGGAAGACTGAAAAGTCTTCTGCCGCCTGCATCTGGACCTCTTCCATCTTCGGCATCTGCAAGGGGGGTCGGCGGCGCGGCTCCGGGACGAACCCCAGGGTGAGACCTGTGTTCCGACTCCCTCTGGAGCTAATGGTGTCCAGTAGCCTAAGAAGCCAATCCATCCTGCACGCAGGTGAGTTCACTTCTCTCCCCTAAGTCCCTCGATGCAGTGAGCCTGTTGCCAGCAGGACTCACTGAAAATAAAAAACCTAAAAACTTTTTCTAAGCAGCTCTTTAGGAGAGCCACCTAGATTGCACCCTGCTCGGACGGGCACAAAAACCTAACTGAGGCTTGGAGGAGGGTCATAGGGGGAGGAGCCAGTGCACACCACCTGATCCTAAAGCTTTATTTTTGTGCCCTGTCTCCTGCGGAGCCGCTATCCCCATGGTCCTGACGGAGTCCCCAGCATCCACTAGGACGTTAGAGAAAATATATTTAAACGCGGACTGGACAAATTCCTAACTGGTAAATGTATCCAGGGCTATAGCAATTAACATATTGATATTACATTATCTGGGAGTGGTAAGAATCATGGTTTTCATTTAGTACTAAGCCGTTACTCCAGCACACACATATAATATGAATAGATTAAGGCAGAATACAGGTTGAACCAGATGAGCAGTTGCCTCTTTTCAACCTCACTGACTATGTAACTTTGTATGTGGGCAGGTCACCAACAAGAGACCATTAATGATGGACATGGCTGATAATGCTTTAGGTCTTACAGAGCTGCAGGGGACGGCCAGGGTGACACTGAATGGTGTATTTTACCTTCACGGTTCACGTCTCTGAAACAAAACACATGGAGACCTCTCTTAATGCTGAGGATGTGTTTACCTCGGTGATGGAGCACCCAGTAAGTCAGCGCTACGCAGAAACATTACAGACGTAACTGTACAGACGCTGTACCGTGCCAAACACCCCTTCACGGCACGCCAGGTTCCGTGCAACTCCGCTTGCGCAGAGTCTCTTTGCTGCCTAAATGTGCATCTCAATCCGAAAAGCCTCTTCATGAGACTGTACTAATTCATGTGCAATGCAGCACTTGTATATCTGTGTGTGCGGCTAAGTCTACATCTGTAGTGTTCATTCTAGCACCCTGCACCTTTCAAAACCTGGGCAGTACCTCTTTCCTGCCTGAGGTGTCGCTCTCTGCTCTGGTGCTTCTCAGCACTCTCTGATCTGTTACTCAGGACTGTGATACAGATCAGAGTGTGCTGAGAAGCACCAGAGCAGAGAGCGACACCCCAGGTAGAAAAGAGGAACTGCACAGGTTTTGAAAGGTGCAGGGTGCTAGAATGAAGACTATCATCTGTATATATCAATGATGCAGCGGCCGCAGCTTTTTTCACGCCACTTTCGTATACAGACTCAGTCGCACACAGATATACAAATGTCACATCCGATTGAGACTAGGACACACATTCTGTGAAAGAATGCAAAAAAAGACGCTACTTCGCATGGCACGGCTCACTCACGTCGCATGGAGTATTGAGGCTATATGTATGAGGATGCATTTGTACATCAGCGCAGCAGAGGTGACGTCATTAACCGGGCGGAGAGGAAGCGAGTAAGAACGTTTGCGCACTCGTTGGGGGCAGAGTATAAAGTGAGTGTTAAAGTGTGCACAAGGGTCCGCAACAATCAACCAACGAGAAGGGGAGGCACTCTCATTGGACGATTCGATCCTGGCTCCTAATGTGCGTTGTTACGAATCTGAGCTATGCGAGGTAGCGCTAAGTGGGGTCAGAGTGTAGTGGGGTTCAGTAATCATTTAGAGAGGTCATGGCATGACCTGATAGAGGTACTTCTGGCTGATCCTGTTGCCCTGGCATATGCTACGGGGGGAATTCAATAATGGTGCGACTTTGCAGAAGCCAATCTCGCCTGGTTAAACTCGCCCACTTCGCCTTCATGCATGCACCCGAGATTCTCACAATTCAATAAGAAATGCCAATTCGCACGACTTGTAGGGAGGGGGCGCAAATTTTGTCTAAAAGCAAATTGGGAAAAAGGGCATGAAAAAAAATGGCCAGAACTTTCTGGACCCCCAAAAAGTATTAAAAAAGCTATTTATTTTTCATCGACATAAATACTTTCATCTTGTGGTGATAAAATGAACAAAAAAGTTGATTTTGGGATAATTTGAGGCCATTTTTTTTTTCCACCCCAGAAATGACATTATTGGCCCAGTTAAGCTAATTTAAAACGTCAAGTGTCTAATTAGTCATTGGGGGGGGGGGGGAAACAAGGAGTTCTGAAGTAAGTCCCCACATTTTTACCTTAAAATAAAGATTTTCCCCACCTTTCCACCTGCCCAGGGGGTTGCGGACAAAACTGGTGAATTTACTCTGATAAAGAAATGCAAGTTTGGGATTCGCAATGTAAATTCACTGTGAATTCGCCTTGCGGGATCACACTTGCACCTAACTGAATTCCCCCTTAATCTCAAACGGTATCCAGTCAGGGGTGGGTTGGGGATGGGGGGAGGGGGGGGGGGGGTTTAGGCACCCTCAGGGAGGGTTAGGGTGCGGGAGGATTAGGCTGCGGGGGGTTAGGTCTAGGCACCATCAGGGAGGGTTAGGTTGCGGGAGGGATAAGGTTAGGCTGCAGGAGGGGCGGGGTGTGTGTGTGTTAGGTTTAGGCACCATTAGGGAGGGTAAGGGTGCGGGAGGGTTAGGTTTAGGCACCATCAGGGAGGGATAGGTTGTGAGAGTGAGAGGGTTAAGGTTAGGCTGCAGGGGGGTTAGGTCTAGGCACCATCAGGGAGGGTTAGGTTGCGGGAGGCGGAGGGATAGGGTTAGGCTGCAGGAGGGGGGTGTTAGGTTTAGGCACCATTATGGAGGGTAAGGGTGCGGGAGGGTTAGGTTTAGGCACCATCAGGGAGGGTTAGGTTGCGGGAGTGGGAGGGTTAAGGTTAGGCTGCAGGGGGGGTTAGGTCTAGGCACCATCAGGGAGGGTTAGGTTGCGGGAGGGATAAGGTTAGGTTGCAGGGGGGTTGTTAGGTTTAGGCACCATTAGGGAGGGTAAGGGTGCGGGAGGGTTAGGTTTATGCACCATCAGGGAGTGTTAGGGTTTGGCTGCAGGGGTTAGGTTTAGGCACCTTCAGGGAGGGTTAGGTTGCGAGAGTGAGTGGGTTGAGGTTAGGCTGCAGGGGGGGTTAGGTCTAGGCACCATCAGGGAGGGTTAGGTTGCGGGAGGGATAAGGTTAGGCTGCAGGAGGGGGGTGTTAGGTTTAGGCACCATTAGGGAGAGTTAGGTTGCGGGAGGGGGAGGGTTAGCCACCATCATGGAGGGTTAGGCTGCAGAGGGGGTTAGGTTTAGGCACCATCAGGGAGGGTTAGGGTTTGGCTGCGGGGGAGGGGGGGGGAGAGGTTAGGTTTAGGCACCATCAGGGAGGGTTAGGTTGCGGAAGGGGGAGGGTTAGGCTGCTAGAAGGGAGAGTTATGGGGCCATTGGGTGAAGGTAAGTATTCCGACCGCCGGTATCCCAACCCTCTCAAACACCTTCCCTTCTCAGACTATGGAGGATAAAACAGAGACAAGCAGAAGAACTACACTATAAAGTTTTAATAAATAACCATGCAGGGCGGAATACTGCAGCCATATCTCGCTATAATACAGTCTTTCTCCGCAACTAGTTCACTCTGCAAGCTCTGATCATCAGCAGCTGCAGCAGGATAAATATGGGCGACATGATGAGTCCAAACCAGAGCTCCTTGGTCTTTTCCACCAGCTTCTGGCACAGCAGCATCTCAAAGACAAACTTGAGGCTCAGGATGGTGAGGATCCAGAAGAGGCGCAGGACGGCCTGGCGCTTCTCCCCGTCCAGGAACAGCCGCACTGTGACGATGGCGGTGAAGTAGGTGCTCAGTCCATCCGCGGCGAAGAACGGGATGAAGACGTTCCACCAGCCCAGGTCTGGCAGGAACCCGTCTACCTTGATGGCCAGGAGGATGGTGAACACCAACAGGGCCAAGATGTGGATGAATATCTCAAACTGGGAGAATCCCATCCACTGTACCAACTCCCTCAGTGAGAACAGCATCGTGCTGGATCAGAGGACGCCTTCCGGGACTCCGAGCTCTGGCGTCAGCTTCGGAATAGGCGGAGATTCATCTTAGCGGAGACGCTGAGAAGACAATTTTAGTACCGTAGTTATTGTCTAGATATAACAGCAAAGCATTTATGTGTACAACTGTGGAATATACTGTATTATCTCTGCTGACTAATGATGTCAAGGCGACACAGATAACAAGGTGTTGTACGCAGGGCTTTGTTTAGGACACACTAAATAAAACAGAGCTCTGGTTAGTATGTGCTTCATACCATAGAGTGACAAAGACAACATCAGGTCACACTGGTTCCTACACAGCGCCTAATGCTTCCATCCATCACTACTCCATTATAGATACTGTAGCTATACATTACACAACCTACAACACACACAGGCCTGGTATTCCTAATATAACCACCACTCCTATACCCAGAGCCATACATAGGCCTTCCGCTGCGCACAGGCAGTCAGTCATAATCCTATTATATGTACAGATGTTATAGTGTCGGGGAACCGCAAGTCCCAGCGTGCCACCATATAGTGCTGCATCTTCTCATTATGCAGTATACGTACAGATGTTATAGTGTCGGGGGACCACAAGTCCCAGCGCGCCACCACATAGTGCGATATCTTCATCATTATACATACAGATATTATAGTGTGGGTGAGAGCACAAGTACCAGCATACCCCCATATAGTGCTGCATCATCATTATACGTACAGATGTTAGTGTCAGGGAACCACAAGTCTCAGCATGGCCCAGCTGCCTAAGATCGCTAATTCAGGATAATGAATATGGTGACCATCCAGGTGGTATGGAACCACAAGTCCCAGCATGCACTCCATATAGTGCTGCAGCTTCATTATAGGTACAGATGTTAGTGTCATGGGACCATAAGTCCCAACATGACCTCCATATAGTGCTGCATCATCATTATACATACAGATGTTATAGCGTCAGGGGACCACAAGTCCCAGCATGCCCCCATATAGTGCTGCTTCATCATTATATGTACAGTTGTTAGTGACAGGGGACCACAAGTCCCAGCATGCCCCCATATAGTGCTGCATCATCTTTATATGTACAGTTGTTAGTGACAGGGGACCACAAGTCCCAGCATGCCCCATATAGTGCTGCATCATCATTATATGTACAGATGTTAGTGTCATGGGACCACAAGTCCCAGCATGCACTCCATATAGTGCTGCATCATCATTATATGTACAGTTGTTAGTGACAGGGGACCATAAGTCCCAGCATGCCCCCATATAGTGCTGCATCATCATATGCACAGATGTTAGTGACAGGGGACCACAAGTCCCAGCATGCCCCCATCACTACGAGTTACAGACGTTAGAGTCGGGGGACTACAACGCCCAGCATGCCGTGTAACTGCCAGTGAGTGCGGGTACGGGTGATGGTATATGGGGATGGGGTGACTGGGCCTCACCGAGCTCTGTGCCAACCGTTACCACCGCCGTCGCTGCTCTCCTCACTTCCGCCATCACTGCCTTGGACATGGCAACGTCATCATATGGCGCGCGGCGAGCAGTGAGTGACGTCACCCAGTCACCGGCACAGGGCAGGGAGAGAGGGCAGCAGAGAGGGCAGAGGCCACCACTGGCAGATAGCGACCCGGCGGCGGCGGAGACATGGAGGGGGCAGTGCAGGTGCTGAGCTGTGGGGAGGGGGCTCAGCAACGGGGCACATAGAGGGGTATAAATAGGGGACAGATAGCAAGGGTATAATGAGGAAATGGAGGTATAATAAGAGGCAGGAAGTATAATGAGGAAAGGGAGGTATAATGAGGGGCAGGAAGGGTATAATGAAGGGAATGGGGTATCGTGAGGAAAGGGAGGTATAATGGGGAAATGAGAGGCAGGAAGGGAATATTGAGGGAAAGGGAGGTATAATGAGGGGCAGGAAGGGTATAAGGGAATGGGGTATAATGGGGAAAGGGAGGTGTAATGAGGGGCAGGAAGGGTATAAGGGAATGGGGTATAATGGGGAAAGGGAGGTGTAATGAGGGGCAGGAAGGGTATAAGGGAGTGGGGTATCATGAGGAAAGGAGGTATAATGAGGGGCAGGAAGGGTATAAGGGAATGGGGTATAATGGGGAAAGGGAGGTGTAATGAGGGGCAGGAAGTGTATAAGGGAGTGGGGTATCATGAGGAAAGGGGGTATAATGGGAGAAATGAGGGACAGAAAAGATATAATGAGGGGAACGGGTATACAGAGGGGAAGGGAGGTATAATGAGGGGCAGGAAGGGTATAGTGAGGGGAAAGGAGGTATAATGAGGGGTAGGAAGCGTATAGTGAGGGGTAGGAAGGTATAATGAGGGGTAGGAAGCGTATAGTGAGGGGAAAGGAGGTATAATGAGGGGTAGGAAGCGTATAGTGAGGGGAAGGGAGGTATAATGAGGGGCAGGAAGGGTATCGTGGGGGGGCAGGAAGGGTATAATGAGGGGTAGGAAGGGTATAGTGAGGGGAAAGGAGGTATAATGAGGGGTCGGAAGCGTATAGTGAGGGGAAGGGAGGTATAATGAGGGGCAGGAAGGGTATCGTGGGGGGGCAGGAAGGGTATAATGAGGGGTAGGAAGGGTATAGTGAGGGGAAAGGAGGTATAATGAGGGGTAGGAAGGGTATAGTGAGGGGAAGAGAGGTATAATGAGGGGCAGGAAGGGTATAATGAGGGGTAGGAAGTGTATAGTGAGGGGAAAGGAGGTATAATGAGGGGTAGGAAGTGTATAGTGAGGGGAAAGGAGGTATAATGAGGGGTAGGAAGGGTATCGTGGGGGGCAGGAAGGGTATAATGAGGGGTAGGAAGTGTATAGTGAGGGGAAAGGAGGAATAATGAGGGGTAGGAAGGGTATCGTGGGGGGCAGGAAGGGTATAATGAGGGGTAGGAAGTGTATAGTGAGGGGAAAGGAGGTATAATGAGGGGTAGGAAGGGTATCGTGGGGGGCAGGAAGGGTATAATGAGGGGTAGGAAGTGTATAGTGAGGGGAAAGGAGGTATAATGAGGGGTAGGAAGGGTATAATGAGGGGGTTGTACGGGTCTGGGTCAGTGAGATCATATTAAAATAAAGGGTCAGTAAAGTATAATGATAGGTCACAGGAAATTAATGGGATAAATGTTCATTACAATAAAGGGGGCAGTAAGGTATAATGATAGAAGTACCGGGGGAATTAATGGGGTAAGTGGGAATAATAAAGGGGGCAGTAAGGTATAATGATAGAAGTACCGGGGGAATTAATGGGGTAAGTGGGAATAATAAAGGGGGCAGTAAGGTATAATGATAGAGGTACTGGGGGAATTAATGGGGTAAGTGGGTATAATAAAGGGGGCAGTAAGGTATAATGATAGAAGTCCCGGGGGAATTAATGGGGTAAGTGGGAATAATAAAGGGGGCAGTAAGGTATAATGATAGAGGTACTGGGGGAATTAATGGGGTAAGTGGGTATAATAAAAGGGGCAGTAAGGTATAATGATAAAGGTACTGGGGGAATTAATGGGCTAAGTGGGTATAATAAAGGGGGCAGTAAGGTATAATGATAGAGGTACTGGGGGAATTAATGGGGTAAGTGGGAATAATAAAGAGGGCAGTAAGGTATAATGATAGAGGTACTGGGGGAATTAATGGGGTAAGTGGGTATAATAAAAGGGGCAGTAAGGTATAATAATAGAGGTACTGGGGGAATTAATGGGGTAAGTGGGTATAATAAAGGGGGCAGCAAGGTATAATGATAGAGGTACTGGGGAATTAATAGGGTAATTGGTTATAATAATAAAAGGGACTGTAAAACAATGATGGGTATTAGGTATAATAACGTGAGGGACATCAGAGAAAGGGGGCAGTGGTGAGTATTAGTGTAAAACTAGTGATGGAACTGAGTATAATGTAGTATCTTATAATAAGGTGTAAAGGTCATCATTTTGGCTGACGTAGTTATAGGGAAACCAGCAATGAGGATTAGTATGGCAGAATAACTAGATGCCATAACGAGAAGTTATAACATAATTGGAGGCTGTGATTGTGGAATAAATATTGGTATATGCATTAAAGTTGCTTACACTGGATTCCATTGTGTACATTCTCATGTACAGTGTTAGGCTATTCAGTTAGTCTATTTATTAATATGTAGTCTTTGCTGTGTGCATACTATTGCTCCCAGGCTGTGGTGTCATTGTAAACCTGTAACTATCATTTAGCACAATGCCTTCAGCCAGTGAGGATTCAGTGACCTGAAAGGACAGTATTTAACCAAGAAAAAGTAACTTTGTGACTGTGTTATTCACGTTTCCCTTCTCTCCACCTAAGGCGGCAGAGAGGAAGATCCTGGTGCTGTTCGGCAGTCAGACCGGGACGGCGGAGGACGTGGCGGAGAGAGTCGGTAGAGAGGCCAGATGTAGACATTTCGCCTGTAGAGTGGAATCTATAGATGGCTACAATGTTGTGAGTCCCCCTATAGTGATAATCCGGTATTATTACACTGTCCTGAATAATGTGCTTTTGTTTTTATGCAGATCACTTGCATAAATATAGACTGTGCACTTAGCTTTTGTTTATAGTAGCGTTGGTTACTGCTTGCCAGCTGTTGTTGAACTACAAGAGGCAGCAAGCACTGGCAGCTGCATACTGGTACTCGTAGATCTGCAATAGCTCCGCCAGTCGCAGAATCTGCAGGGCACTAAATCTGATTTTCGTGTTAATATTTTATTAACATTTATATAGTGCTCACATATACTGCAGTGTTTTACATAGATTATTTAGTCACATCAGTCCCTGTCCCCTTATTTACTAAGCCCACCAGTGATATGATGAGAACATACAAACTCCACACAGATAGAGCTTCGGTGAGGCTCAAACCCAAGACCTCAGTGCTGTGAGGCAGCATGCTAACCAATGCCCCACCATGCTGCCCCCGACTAATTTAATCCAAAATTTAAAAAATATATATCATTTTTATTAGCTGATTGGACGTTTCCGCTTGAAACATAATTTCTAATAAATCCCCTCCCTATTCTACACTAGGTGTTTTCCATTCACTGTACTAGCAGGCATTCTGTACTTACCTATGCGGTCTACTGGGACCTCTGCCTGTCGCCTTCAGCTCTGCTCTGCGCTATCCATACTGGAAGAGATCCAATGCTGAGACTCTGGATGAGAATCCGCTTCGGATTGGAGTGGCTGCATTCCTTATTCCTGAACTTTAGCTGCAGTCACACCAAATTTAAAGGCACAGACCAATATTCCATATACAGAATAAAGATGTTACTGCTCCATCACTAATCAATATAATATATAATGTTCATTCTAGCACCCTGCACCTTTCAAAACATGTGCAGTTCCCTTTTCCTGCCTGGGGTGTCACTCTCTGCTCTGGTGCTTCTCATAACACTCTGGTCTGTTTTCACCATGAAAAACAGACCAGAGTGTGATAGAAGCACCAGAGCAGAGAGCGACACCCCAGGCAGGGAAGAGAAACTGCACATGTTTTGAAAGGTGCAGGGTGCTAGAATGAACACTATAATATAGCTCACCTTTAATGTAATAGCATTGACTTCTGTGCATGTCATGTGCTCTGTGTGACTGTACATTATCATGTACGTGTATAAAGAAATACGGGAATCCATGGGGGGGAGATTCAGTTAAACGCAAGGTTCTATCGGAAGCTGCGCATATTGCGGTTAATTCCGGGAGGAAATCCGGCATTGTACCAGTACGCGAGGTTCTGGCAGAGAGTCTGGGAAGTTTTCCGGTCTTTTTTGTTTTAGTTTTGCTGTAGACTTGTTCTCGTCTAATAGTTTTAGACATGACGTAAGTGTTGCAAGTTTAAATGTTTGTGCTATTATGTGTCGGCCCAACAGCAGGTTCTGTGGGTTTGTTTCTGGAGATGATAAATAGTGTTCATTCTAGCACCCTACACCTTTCAAAACATGTGCAGTTCCTCTTTCCTGCCTGGGGTGTCACTGTCTGCTCTGGTGGTTCTCAGCACACTCTGGTCTGTATTTCAGTGCTGAGATACAGACCAGAGTGTTCTGAGAAGTACCAGAGCAGAGAGCGACACCACAGGCAGGAAAGAGGAACTGCATGGATTTTAAAAGGTGCAGGGTGCTAGAAAGAACACTAAAAAAAATAGGTGATTCCTGTCTGTCCTCTTAAAGAGTCTAAAATGTACATACCGTATATACTCGAGTACAAGTCGACCCGAATATAAGCCGAGGCACCTAATTTTACCACAAAAACCTGGGAAAACTTATTGACTCGAGTATAAGCCTAGGGTGGGAAATGCAGCTCTAGCCGTACACAGCCCTCATACTGCCAGATATGCCCCCACAGTGCCAGATATGCCCTCATAGTGCCAGATATGCCCTCACAGTGCCAGATACGCCCCCACAGTGCCAGATACGCCCCCACAGTGCCAGATACGCCCCCACAGTGCCAGATACACCCTCATAGTGCCAGATACACCCTCATAGTGCCAGATATGCCACCACAGTGCCACATATGCCCCCCCCCCCCCCCCCCCCGAGTGCGAAATATGCTCCCCCAGTGCCAGGTACAACTTACCCTCCGCTACTCCCGCGCTGTTTTGTTAAGGAGGGACTCGGAGGGCACAGTGCGCGCCTCTCTTGTGTCCCCCCTGCATCTCCGGCGGCGGGTCAGTTAAATGAAGTGCCGGTTCGTGAGCCAATCAGAGCTCACTAGCGGGTACTTCATTTAATAGACCTGCCGCCGGAGACACATGAGGGACACAGGAGAGGCGCGCACTGTGCCCTCCGTGTCCCTCCTTCCCACTGTCTTGAGTATAAGCCGAGGGGGCTTTTTCAGCACAAAAAAAAGTGCTGAAAAAGTCGGCTTATACTCGAGTATATACGGTACATGGAATTTGATCAGATAAAAGATTACTGATTATGTTATGACTAGTAACCAACCCATCAAAATGATGGAACAACATAAAAGTAATGTCCGCGCCATCGGCTGTACGCGCCCGAACGACACAACACCTGAACGACACAACACCTGAACTGCTCCATCGGACGCCATCTAGTGGCCGCCGGAGGGCAAAGCACTTGAATCTCCTCCCCAGAGAGGTGAGGAGCAACGTTAGTATTTTATTATATAGGATGAACGAAATCTTGTGTAAGTAATGTTGCTTGCATTTCTGGGCCGCCCAAAAACTGTGTAGTGGGGCGAAAAGCACTTAATAGGTGTATTATAAGACATCTAATAAAATGAGAAAAGGTATCTTATTACAGTATACAGTACATATATTTTGTGGTTTTAAAAACACTGCCAACATCCAGTAAGGTCATTGGTAGACACTTGTGAAAATTGGAACACCGTAGAAAGGTTTTGTAGCCCATGGCAACCAGTTGTGTTCTTTCACTTTAAACACTAGAACATTAGAACATTGGAACATTGCAGTTAGTCTCTGCTTGCTGTGGATTGCACCTCCATTTTCCTGTAGACCAAAAAGTCATGACTGTTCCTGTCCAGCTTTGTCACTCTCCAGGATCTTATCTGTTTTCGCTGACGCATAGTTACTTCTAGAGCACTGGATTGTGATACTTGTTTTATTGTTCTATAGGCAAATCTCATTCATGAGCCGCTCGTTATATTTGTCTGCGCAACCACAGGACAAGGAGACCCCCCAGATAACATGAAAGTAAGTGTGGTCTCATTTTATTCACCATTTCATTGTGCTTTAATGGCGTCTACTCGCTGTGTTGCCTAGATTGTAAAGATAATCTATAGGAAGCTCCAATGCTTTGATCATGGAATTGTTTTTGAACAAAACAAATGGGAGTACCGATGTTCTTAATTGATCTGTATAAGGTTCCTTAAAGGACTATTAAACCTGGAGAATTTCATGCAAGTCAAAAATCTCAAACTGTCAAGCACGGCTTGTCAGTGAGCCTATTGTAAAGCACCATGGAGCAGATGTATTAACCTGGAGAAGGCATAAGGAAGTGATAAACAAGTGATATGTGCAAGGTGGTAAAGGCACCAGCCAATCAGCTCCAATATGTAAATTAACAGTTAGATCTGATTGGCTGGTGCCTTTATCACCTTGCACATATCACTGGTTTATCACTTCCTTATGCCTTCTCCAGGTTAATACATCTGCCCCCATGTTCTCAGTGTATATAAGTATGGTATGCATGCAGAGATTTTTGCACTTCCAGTATTCCCAGATCCCATTGGAGGCTTATGAAATTATGGTGACACTCCGGGTAGATCTAGGCCTCTAGCATTGTAATCGCTATGTAGCCTGTCATGACCATCCAGTGATCACCGTCTCTTCTTCTTCCCTGTCACCTCTCCGGAATGATCTCCTTCCAGAATTTCTGGCGGTTCATCTTTCGCAGAAACTTGCCCCACAATTCCCTGTGCCGGATGGATTACGCCGTTCTAGGACTTGGGGATTCTTCCTATACAAAGTAAGATGCTAGCTAAAACTACTGAGCCTGGCGGTGGGTATTTGTAACTGGCTGTCTTCTACGTAGCTATAGATCGAGCCATCAGCGGGGGCGGAGTCAGGGCATGGGACAATGGGGTTACCTACAGTGGGTGTGGCCCAATCTCTTTGTGTTAGTTGCCAAGTCTAGCAGCAACATAACATATCGTGTAGCACAAATGACATCTTGGCAGGAAAGAAAACCCACAAGATTTTGAAGAGATATTTGTGTCATATTTAATTTTGATGTTGAAGTTTTTTTGTGATGTTTTAGTTTGATAAAGGAAATGGCTGAGGAAGAGTGAAACTCTGTACACAGCTGACTTACAGCTTTAATTGCTTTAGCGTAACCCCACCATAGTCCCACATACCCCCGACATAGAATATATAGCGAGGGTCCCTGTCTAGCTGACCTGTCCATCCATAGCATTTTAAAAGAGCTCTGTTAAAGATCTATGCGCCAATAGGACCACTGCAATCCGGCTCCCTGATTCGCAGTGCCTCCTGTGTTGAGACGGACAGACCCCTATTTGTTATATTATGGGGGCTCACATGTTGTATAAGGGAGGCTTCCCTGGGAAATGAGTTTTCTTCTTCTGCAGTAGGGGGACACCTATCAGTAAGTGGGTTTCACTCTCTAGTAGCCAGGGCACTAAAATAAAAGACGACCCTTCCTCTCTGCATTTTAGTGCCCTTCATAAGAGTGCAGTGTCCCCACATTTTGTTAATTTGGTTTTATCTTAATAGGGGTATTTTCATTCCTTGGCACCTGTCCGTAGATTGAGCAGGAAGTGAAACTGTCCCATTTATATATGACAGCTGGGCACTCTTGTGCCCCCCACTCCCAGCAAGGACTGTCCCCAGCCACAGCTGTGGCTGAAGTGCAGGTGGGGAATATTTGCGTCAGTAATCGCTGCAGAATTCCTCATAACCCGTCCCAATCACTGCAGTAAGGCCTGAGGATCACTCGCTGGAACATAGTTTGTCAGCAGGCCCTTGCACTAGGCTGGAGCATTCTCAAGCCATGATGGGTCCAAGTGACCAATCAGCAGTGTTCCTCCTTGGCTGAGGAGCAGCCTACGGTCCAGCCCGTACAGGGAACACAGGAGTTTGGCCCCTCAGCAGCTGACTCTCTACTGCCCACCTGCATCAGAGAATGACTTTATCCTTATGTTTCCTAATGCACTGCTCCGTGTTAGAGTCGGGTGAGCAGTAGTATTGAGGGGCTTCGTTGTACAGGTATGTTGACCCAAACGCTGACCCTTTCCTCTTTTGTTGCAATGTGAATCACTGAATTTAAATTCTGTGGTTCTTTGGGGTTTGAGGCTTTTAGAATAAATTAGACTTTCTAGTGAGAGTACTTCATCTAAATGAGCAATACGGACGTCTCTCTATTACATCTCATTGGATGATCTGATGTCTCGCTATTACACCTGATTGGACGATACTGACATCTCAACATTACACCTTATTGGACAATCTGATGTCTCACTATTACACCTGATTGGACAATCTGATGTCTCACTATTACACCTGATTGGACAATCTGATGTCTCACTGTTACACCTGATTGAACAATCTGATGTGTCACTATTACACCTGATTGGACTATCTGATGTCTCCTTTACACCTGATTGGATAACCTGACATCCCCTTATTACACCTGATTGGATGATACCTGCCTTTGTATTCCAGTATCCAAAATTCCCTTCCTAACTCAACTTTTATATTTGTTACAACAGATTTAATTTCATTGCCAAGAAACTTCACAAGCGTTTCCTACAGCTCGGTGCCAGCCCTGTTCTGTCTCCGGCCCTGGGCGACGACCAGCACGATCTAGGGTAATTATCGGCCTGGGTTTTACGTGTTTCCTTTGTCGTCCTGGAGGGCTCAAGTCCAATAAACAATACATTATTATAACTATTGTGATAACAGGTCCTAGATACTGTAGTTGTTGTACAAACTGCTCCACTATAAGGCTAGTCAGTGACTGAGCACAGTTCCTAATTGTTACCGATACTTAGTAGTCTGTGGGACCTAATGTTCTGTGTTTCCTCTCTCTATAGCCCAGATGCTGTAGTGGATCCGTGGTTGACAGATCTGTGGAGTAAGGTCCTCTCCTTATATCCCCTGCCTCCTGGTTGCAACATCATTGGCGATGATGTCTTGTGAGTACCAAATGGGGAAGGGAATAATTACAGTGTCACTATGCTTTTCAGCCATGTATTTATACAATCAGATCACGTTGATATTTTAATGCTCTGCTCTACGCATTGGCCACAGTTGTATCCGGAGAGCAGCTTTGTCTCAAGTCATATGGAAAACAATGTAACATGATACCTTTCGTTTTCATAAAAAGACATGGCTGAAAAGCACAGAGGTGAGCTAGGAAAGTAATGCGGCGTATTTAGTAAATGGTTCTGGCACGTACAATTACAAATGTGTCACGTGAAGATAGAAAACCATTAAAATGGAAATATGTCTTGAAATAGGGAGAATAAGGCTGTTATGTGGTTTCGTATTTAGGGACAAAATTATATTTCAAGGCTATTTGTCTTATATGTTAATAATGTGTTTAATAATCATGAGAAGATTTATTTTATAAGCCGCAGCGGTTTTATTATGACTTGTGTATGATATTTGTACAGACTTCAGACGGCCTCAAGGATTATATATATAATAGATGAGGTACCAGGCTGAGGCATTCTGCAGTGGGGAAATTCGAGGAATAACTTCTTTGCCTAAATAGTAGTGGATACATGGATGAGCTTTCCAAAGAGGCGTTAGAGGCTAATACTGTAGGGGGTATTTACATATGCTTGGAATAGGCAGAAATGTGGAATAAATGTAGGAATTATGTGGAAAGACTAGATGGGTCATGAGGTTCTATGGGGGTCATTCCGAGTTGTTCGCTAGCTGCATTCGTTTGTTGTGCAGCGATGAGGCAAAAAAATGGCACTTCTGCGCATGCGCGACGTACTATTACAACAAACAATGTATTTTCACACAGAGTCTAGCGAAGCTTTTCAGTCGCACTGCCGACCGCAGAGTGATTTACATGAAGTGGGCGTTTCTGGGTGTCAACTGACCGTTTTCAGGGAGTGTTCGAAAAAACGCAGGCGTGCCAGGAAAACGCAGGCGTGGCTGGGCGAACGCAGGGCGTGTTTGTGACGTCAAAACAGGAACTGAACAGTCTGACGTGATCGCAAGCGCTGAGTAGGTATTGAGCTACTCAGAAACTACACAAAATAATTTTGTAGCCGCTCTGTGATCCTTTCGTTCGCACTTCTGCTAAGCTAAAATACACTCCCAGTGGGCGGCGGCATAGCGTTTGCACGGCTGCTAAAAACTGCTAGCGAGCGAACAACTCTGAATGACCCCCAATGTCTCTTAGTTTTACTGTGATACTCTGTATTACCACGTAGACGTGAGTTTAAGGGTCTATTCACTAAGCCTTGGATGGAGTTAAAGTTGCTGGAGATAAAGTACCAGCCAATCAGCTCCTAACTGTCATGTCACAGGCTGTGTTTGAAAAATGACAGTTAGGAGCTGATTGGCTGGTACTTTATCTCCATCCAAGGCTTAGTAAATAGACACCTAAATCCTGGGTGATATTAATCAGATGTGTCCATTCCTAAAGCTGCCTGCCTTCAGTGTGTGTAAATTAGAAAATATGCTTAAATTCGATTTGCAGGTTACCCCCAAAGTTTACTTTCCGCTACCTGAACAAAGAGGCGGCATCATGCGACGATGTGGATAGAGATGGCATCGGGGAGACGCCCACGGAACTGCACCCATTCCATGCCCCGCTGGTGTCCAACCAGCGCGTGACGTCGGAGGACCACTTCCAAGACGTGCGTCTAATCGAGTTCGACATCGCCGGGTCTGGCGTTCAGTGAGTCCCCGCCAACAGTATTGTGAAAGTGTTACAGTCACCTGCACGTTTTCTTAGTCAATAGTCATGAGAATGCTGCTTAATATTTCACTGCCGCCAGTCACCCAAATGGCTGATTCCGCTGCATGTAGGTGACACATTTAAAAAAAAAAAAAAAAAATAGCATCAATCTTTTATTTTTTTTATTTTTTTAGTGCAGCTTTCAGAATAACATGTAAATGTTTTACAATGTTGTATTTGTAATACAAACAATTTGTAAAAAAAATGAATTCAAGTTTCATGTTGTACATAGGGGGTCATTCCGAGTTGATCGCTCGCTAGCAGCCGTGCAAACACTATGCCACCGCCCACTGGGGAGTGTATTTTAGCTTAGCAGAAGTGCGAATGCTTGTGCAGCCTTTGTGCAGTTTCAGAGTAGCTCTGAACCGACTCAGCGCTTGCGATCACTTCAGCCTATTCCTGTCCAGATCTGACGTCATACACCCGCCCAGTGAACGCCCAGCCACGCCTGCGTTTTTCCAAACACTCCCTGAAAACGGTCAGTTGACACCCAGAAATGCCCCCTTCCTGTCAGTCTTCTTGCGGCCGTCAGCGCGAAGAAAAACTTTGCTACAACCTGTGCACAACCACAACGGGCTTTGTACCCGTACGTCACGCGTGCACATTGCGGGCCATACGCATGCACATAAATGCCATTTCTCTAACGTCCTAAGTGGATGCTGGGGACTCCGTAAGGACCATGGGGAATAGCGGCTCCGCAGGAGACTGGGCACATCTAAAGAAAGCTTTAGGACTAACTGGTGTGCACTGGCTCCTCCCCCTATGACCCTCCTCCAAGCCTCAGTTAGATTTCTGTGCCCGAACGAGAAGGGTGCACACTAGGGGCTCTCCTGAGCTTCTTAGTGAAAGTTTTAGTTTAGGTTTGTTATTTTCAGTGAGACCTGCTGGCAACAGGCTCACTGCATCGAGGGACTAAGGGGAGAAGAAGCGAACTCACCTGCGTGCAGAGTGGATTGGGCTTCTTGGCTACTGGACATTAGCTCCAGAGGGACGATCACAGGTCCAGCCTGGATGGGTCCCGGAGCCGCGCCGCCGGCCCCCTTACAGAGCCAGAAGAGCGAAGAGGTCCGGAAAAATCGGCGGCAGAAGACGTTCCTGTCTTCAATAAGGTAGCGCACAGCACTGCAGCTGTGCGCCATTGCTCTCAGCACACTTCATACTCCGGTCACTGAGGGTGCAGGGCGCTGGGGGGGGCGCCCTGAGACGCAATAAAACATGATAAAAATACCTTACATGGCAAAAAATACATCACATATAGCTCCTGGGCTATATGGATGCATTTAACCCCTGCCAGAATATACAGAAAAACGGGAGATAAGGCCGCCGAAAAGGGGGCGGAGCCTATCTCCTCAGCACACTGGCGCCATTTTCCCTCACAGCTCAGTTGGAGGGAAGCTCCCTGGCTCTTCCCTGCAGTCACTACACTACAGAAAGGGTTAAAAAAAGAGAGGGGGGCACTAATTAGGCGCAGTATTAAAACATACAGCAGCTATAAGGGGAAAAACACTTATATAAGGTTATCCCTGTATATATATATATATAGCGCTCTGGTGTGTGCTGGCATACTCTCCCTCTGTCTCCCCAAAGGGCTAGTGGGGTCCTGTCCTCTATCAGAGCATTCCCTGTGTGTGTGCTGTGTGTCGGTACGTTTGTGTCGACATGTATGAGGAGAAAAATGATGTGGAGACGGAGCAGAGTGTCTGTAACAGTGATGTCACCACCTAGGGGGTCGACACCTGAGTGGATGTACTGTTGAAAATTACGTGACAGTGTCAGCTCTGTATAAAAAAACAGTGGTTGACATGAGACAGCCGGCTACTCAGCTTGTGCCTGTCCAGACGTCTCATAGGCCGTCAGGGGCTCTAAAGCGCCCATTACCTCAGATGGCAGATACAGACGCCGACACGGATACTGACTCCTGTGTCAACGGTGAAGAGACAACCGTGATTTCCAGTAGGGCCACACGTTACATGATTGAGACAATGGAAAATGTTTTATACATTTCTGATAATACGAGTACCACCAAAAAGGGGTATTATGTTCGGTGAGGGAAAAACTACCTGTAGTTTTCCTGAATCTGAGAAATAAAATGAGGTGTGTGATGATGCGTGGGTTTCCCCCCGATAACAATTGATAATTTCTTAAAAAGTATTGGTGTATACCCTTTCCCGCCAGAGGGTAGGGTGCGTTGGGAAACACCCCCTAGGGGGGATAAGGCGCTCACACGCTTGTAAGAACAAGAGCTCTACCCTCTCATGAGATGGCCGCCCTTAAGGATCCTGCTGATAGAAAGCAGGAGGGTATCCAAAAATGTATTCACACACATACTGGTGTTATACTGCGACCAGCAATCGCCTCAGCATGGAGGTGCAGTGCTGGGTTGGCATGGTCGGATTCCCTGACTGGAAATATTGATATCCTAGATAAGGATAGTATATTATTGCCTATAGAGCATTTAAAAGATGCATTTCTATATATGCATGATGCACAGCGGAATATTTGCCGACTGGCATCAAGTATAACTGCGTTGTCCAATTCTACCAGTAAAATGGTCAGGTGATGCGGATTCCAAACGGCATTTGGAAGTATTGCCTTTGAAAAGGGACATTTGGGGTCGGTCTTTTAGACCTGGTGGCCACGGCAACAACTGGGAAATCCACGTTTGTACCCCAGGTCGCCTCTCAAAATAAGACGCCGTATTATCAGGCGCAGTCCTTTGTTGGCAAGCGGACAAAAGGTTCCTCTTTTCTGCTCGTGACAGAGGGAGAGGAAAAAGGCTGAAGAGATTAGCCAGTTCCCAGGAACAGAAACCCTTTCCCGCCTCTGCCAAGCCCTCAGTATGACGCTAGGGCCTTACAAGCTCAGGCACGGTGGGGGCCCGTTCTCAATGAATTTCAGTGCGCAGTGGGCTCACTCGCAAGTAGACCCCTGGATCCTTCAGGTAATATCTCAAGGGTACATATTGGAATTCGAGACGTCTCCCCCTCGCCGTTTCCAAAAGTCGGCTTTACCGACGTCTCCCTCTGACAGGGAGGCAGTTTTGGAAGCCATTCACAAGCTGTATTTTCAGCAGGTGATAATCAAGGTACCCCTCCTGCAACAGGGAACGGGGTATTATTCCACACTATTGTGGTACCGAAGCCAGACGGCTCGGTGAGACCGATTCTAAATCTAAAATCTTTGAACACTTACATACAGAGGTTCAAATTCAAGATTGAGTCACTCAGAGCAGTGATTACGAACCTGGAAGAAGGGGACTACATGATGTCTCGGGACATCAAGGATGCTTACCTTCATGTCAAAATTTACCCTTCTCACCAAGGGTACCTCAGGTTATGGTACAGAACTGTCACTATCAGTTCAGACGCTGCCGTAGGGATGGTCCACGGCACCCCGGGTCTTTACCAAGGTAATGGCCGAAATGATATCCCTTCGAAGGAAGGGAATTTTAGTTATCCCTTACTTGGACGATTCCCTGATAAGGGTAAGATCCAGGGAACAGTTGGAAGTCGGTGTAGCACTATCTCAGGTAGTGTTGCGGCAGCACGATTGGATTCTCAATATTCCAAAATCGCAGCTGGTTCCGACGACTTGTCTTCTGTTTCCTAGGGATGTTCCTGGACACAGTCCAGAAAAAAGGTGTTTCTCCCGGAAGAGAAAGCCAGGGAGTTATCCGAGCTAGTCAGGAACCTCCTAAAACCGAACCAAGTCTCAGTGCATCAATGCACAAGGGTTCTGGGTAAAAATGGTGGCTTCCTACGAAGCAATCCCATTCGTTAGATTCCACGCAAGAACTTCCCAGTGGAACCTACTGGACAAATGGTCCGGGTCGCATTTTCAGATGCATCAGCGGATAACCCTGTCACCAAGGACAAGGGTATCCATCCTGTGGTGGTTGCAGAGTGCTCATCTTCTAGAGGGCCGCAGATTCGGCATTCAGGACTGGGTCCTGGTGACCACGGATGCCAGCCTGCGAGGCTGGGGAGCAGTCACACAGGGAAGGAATATCCAGGGCTTAGGGTCAAGCCTGGATACATCACTTCACATAAATATCCTGAAGCTAAGGGCCATTTACAATGCTCTAAGCTTAGCAAGACCTCTGCTTCAAGGTCAGCCGGTGTTGATCCAGTCGGACAACATCATGGCAGTCACCCACGTAAACAGACAGGGTGGCACAAGAAGCAGGAGGGCAATGGCAGAAGCTGCAGGGATTCTTCGCTGGGCGGAAAATCATGTGATAGCACTGTCAACAGTATTCATTCCGGGAGTGGACAACTGGGAAGCAGACTTCCTCAGCACGACCTCCACCCGGGAGATTGGGGACTTCACCCAGAAGTCGTCCACATGATTAAAAAACTCGACAGGTATTGCGCCAGGTCAAGAGACCCTCAGGCAATAGTTGTAGACGCTCTGGTAACACCGTGGGTGTACCAGTCAGTGTATGTGTTCCCTCCTCTGCCTCTCATACCCAAGGTACTGAGATTGATAAGATGGAGAGGAGAAAGCACTATACTCGTGGCTCCGGATTGGCCAAGAAGGACTTGGTAACCGGAACTTCAAGAGATGCTCACGGAGGATCCGTGGCCTCTACCTCTAAGAAGGGACCTGCTCCAGCAAGGACCCTGTCTGTTCCAAGACTTACCGCGGCTGCGTTTGACGGCATGCCGGTTGAACACCGGATCCTGAAGGAAAAAAGGCATTCCGGATGAAGTCATCCATATCCTGATCTAAAGCCAGGAAGGATGTAACCGCAAAAACATTATCACCGCAATTGGCGAAAATATGTTGCGTAGTGCGAGGCCAGTAAGGCCCGACGGAGGAAATTCAACTGGGTCGATTCCTACATTTCCTGCAAACAGGAGTGTCTATGGGCCTGAAATTGGGGTCCATTAAGGTTCAGATTTCGGCCCTGTCAATTTTCTTCCAAAAAAGAACTAGCTTCAGTCCCTGAAGTTTAGACGTTTGTAAAAGGGGTACTGCATATACAGCCTCCTTTTGTGCCTCCAGTGGCAATTTGGGATCTCAATGTAGTTTCGGTTCCAAAAGTCACATTGGTTTGAACCACTTAAATCTGTGGAGTTAAAATATCTCACATGGAAAGTGGTAATGCTGTTGGCCCTGGCCTGGGCCAGGCGCGTGTCAGAATTGGCGGCTTTATCCTGTAAAATCCCTTATCTGATTTTCCATTCGGACAGGGCGGAATTGAGGACTCGTCCTCAGTTTCTCCCTAAGGTGGTTCCAGCGTTTTCACCTGAACCAACCTATTGTGGTGCCTGCGGCTACTAGGGACTTGGAGGACTCCAAGTTGCTAGACGTTGTCAGGGCCCTGAAACTATATGTTTCCAGGAGGGCTGGAGTCAGGAAATCTGACTCGCTGTTTATCCTGTATGCACCCAACAAGCTGGGTGCTCCTGCTTCTAAGCAGACTATTGCTCGTTGGATTTGTAGTACAATTCAGCTTGCACATTCTGTGGCAGGCCTGCCACAGCTAAAATCTGTAAAAGCCCGTTCCACAAGGAAAGTGGGCTCATCTTGGGCGGCTGCCCGAGGGGTCTCGGCTTTACAACTTTGCCGAGCAGCTACTTGGTCAGGGGCAAACACGTTTGCTAAATTCTACAAATTTGATACCCTGGCTGAGGAGGACCTGGAGTTCTCTCATTCGGTGCTGCAGAGTCATCCGCACTCTCCCGCCCGTTTGGGAGCTTTGGTATAATCCCCATGGTCCTTACGGAGTCCCCAGCATCCACTTAGGACGTTAGAGAAAATAAGAATTTACTTACCGATAATTCTATTTCTCATAGTCCGTAGTGGATGCTGGGCGCCCATCCCAAGTGCGGATTGTCTGCAATACTTGTACATAGTTATTGTTACAAAAATCGGGTTATTATTGTTGGGAGCCATCTTTTCAGAGGCTCCTCTGTTATCATACTGTTAACTGGGTTCAGATCACAAGTTATACGGTGTGATTGGTGTGGCTGGTATGAGTCTTACCCGGGATTCAAAATCCTTCCTTATTGTGTACGCTCGTCCGGGCACAGTATCCTAACTGAGGCTTGGAGGAGGGTCATAGGGGGAGGAGCCAGTGCACACCAGTTAGTCCTAAAGCTTTCTTTAGATGTGCCCAGTCTCCTGCAGAGCCGCTATTCCCCATGGTCCTTACGGATCCACTACGGACTATGAGAAATAGAATTATCGGTAAGTAAATTCTTATTTTTTTCACCTGATCGCTGCGAAAATCGGCAGCGAGCAATCAACTCGGAATGACCCCCATAGTTGTTTTTTAACTGTAGCGAGACCTCGTCATGGCCTTCTGTGACAACAGTGACACCTGCAGGTGGAAAATATATAGGCAGCACTGGAATGTCGCATCTTCTCAGTCTCTGGTTTAGATACTAAAACCTGGCGCTTTTGATCGTGAATATGCTCAAAATATAAAAGGGCAATAAAAAAGTAAAATCATTTCCCTATTAGATTTTGGGCATAAACATGATCAAAAACGCCATTTTTTTTTAAACCAATGCTTAGAGCTAAATTTATCATGCAGCGATATTCAAAGGTGGGTTTAGTGTTGAATATAATAATTACCCCTGTAAATACAGCCATGCGTACCAAATGTTACCCCATTTTTTCTCGCTTTGTTTTTATCTCTACAACTCCTAACTGGAAACCGCATAGTCCCTATAAAGCGCCTTCTACAGCGTACTATGAGATATTGCCAGTATAGTCGCAGTGCCCCGTCACATCTGTGGTGCCTGATAATGATCCAATTGAATTTGGCGGTAAGTATGTTTGCAGGACAAGTGTGGTGATCTTTATTCTACACTAACCGGTTCCAGGGATCTGCAAGAGATCTGGCCGCCCCACCCGTGTGCGGATCAGCTGGATCCTCCTCCACCATGGCCATCTTTGCGCTTTGGTTGATTGGTCACGGATCCTGTCCTACCACCCCTTTGGGCAAAACGGTTGGATCAGCCCGCAGGTGGGCGATGTTTGGATGTGCGTGTCACTACGGAGGCTTGCACAAATGTCGGAGCAGATTGCCCAGTTAGAAGAAGGAGCAGCTGAACCGATGATCAGCAGATGCGATTCGTCGACTCCTGTGCAGCGGCTTTGACTGCATGAAACATTGTGTGCAAAAGGTTTTCAGATCTTGTTTAAACGGGATATAATGTGAAATTCCAATTCAGCTACACAGGCATTTGACTTTCACTAGACAGTACATTCCTGCATACAAGATCCGCATGTGGTTTGTTTTCAGGTTGAAAGGCAATAGCAAAATATTGGGGGTAATTCCGATCTGATCGTAGCAACAAATTTGTTAGCTAATGGAGAAAAACCATGTTGCACTGCGGGTGGGGCAGATGTAACATGTGCAGAGAGAGTTAGATTTGGGTGGGTTATAGTGTTTCTGTGCATGGTAAATACTGGCTGCTTTATTTTTACACTGCAATTTAGATTTCAGTTTGGGCACACCACACCCAAATCTAACTGTCTCTGCACATGTTACATCTGCCCCACCTGTCCACGTGTCGGCCCTGTTGTAACTGGTAAATAATGGTTCAGTCTTCACTGAACTGTGCACAATTTCTCTGCCATAAAGTTTACAGCCGTGACATTTGGCTATGGCTGTACCAGATGATAGTTTATACCAGGGTTGTGGAACCTGTGGCTCTCCAGCTGTTGTTGAACTACACATCCCAGCATGCCCTGCTACAGTTTTGCTTTTTGGCCATGCTAAAACTATTGCAAGGCATGCTGGGATGTGTAGTTCAACAACAGTTGTAGGGCCAAAGGTTCACCATCCCTGCTTTATACAAAGAAATATATATTATAGCTGCGACATGTATTTATCTCTCTCTCCGCACAGGTTCTCTCCTGGAGATGTGGTGATGATCCAGCCTCAGAATTCCCCCCAGGACGTGCAGCAGTTCTGTTCCCTCCTCCGGCTCAGCCCAGACACAGTGTTCGTCCTGGAGCCCCGAGACTCGGGTAAGTGCTAGCTCCTCTGATCCGGGGAGATGATAATGCCACTGGGCGGCCAATGCGCCCCTGCTAGAGAGACCTGGGCAGCGCCACATCTGTGATATCACAATTTCTACCATTGACCTATTCCAGGCACGCCAGTCCCCCCACAGCTACCTCAGCCCTGCACGATGCAGCACCTGGTGGAGAGATACCTGGATATTCACAGTGTTCCCCGCCGCTCGTTCTTCTACTTCCTCTCCTTCTTCTCTCAAGATGAGCAGGAGAGCGAGAAGCTGAAGGAATTTTGCTCCGCTGCCGGTCAGGACGAGCTTTATTCTTACTGCAACCGGCCCCGGCGGACCACCCTGGAGGTGCGTGTCATGCGGTCTCAGCACACGTCAGATTAGGACTGTATGAATTCACCACATCGCCACTTCCAATGTTGTGGTTTATTTTTATTATTGGATGATATTTTATTCACAGTACTTTTATATAACCAAATCCACTCTGTGTCCTGGTCTGGGTGTGTTACACCCACCTAATTGCTGTGGCCCTTACTCTCAGACCACACCTCCAAAGCTGTGTCCCATCAGTGTGATTATGAGTGGGTGGGACCCATGCTCTCAGACCACACCTCCCAAGCTTAGTGTTCCATCAGTGTGATTATGAGTGGGTGGGACCCATGCACTCAGACCACACCTCCCAAGCTTAGTGTCCTATCAGTGTGATAGGAGTGGGTGGGACCCATGCACTCAGACCACACCTCCCAAGCTGAGTGTCCCATCAGTGTGATTATGAGTGGGTGGGACCTATGCTCTCAGACCACACCTTCCAAGCTGAGTGTCCCATCAGTGTTATTATGAGTGGGTGGGACCCATGCTCTCAGACCACACCTCCCAAGCTGAGTGTCCTATCAGTGTGATTATGAGTGGGTGGGACCCATCCTCTCAGACCACACCTCCCAAGCTGAGTGTCCTATCAGTGTGATAGGAGTGGGTGGGACCCATGCACTCAGACCACACCTCCCAAGCTGAGTGTCCCATCAGTGTGATATGAATGGGTGGGACCCATGCGCTCAGACCACACCTCCCAAGCTGAATGTCCCATCAGTGTGATTATGAGTGGGTGGGACCCATGCGCTCAGACCACACCTCCCAAGCTGAGTGTCCCATCAGTGTGATTATGAGTGGGTGGGACCCATGCTCTCAGACCACACCTCCCAATCTGAGTGTTCCATCAGTGTGATTATGAGTGGGTGGGACCCATGCTCTCAGACCACACCTCCCAAGCTTAGTGTCCTATCAGTGTGATAGGAGTGGGTGGGACCCATGCACTCAGACCACACCTCCCAAGCTGAGTGTCCCATCAGTGTGATATGAGTGGGTGGGACCCATGCGCTCAGACCACACCTCTCAAGCTGAGTGTCCGATCAGTGTGATTATGAGTGGGTGGGACCCATGCACTCAGACCACACCTCCCAAGCTGAGTGTCCAATCAGTGTGATTATGAGTGGGTGGGACCCATGCTCTCAGACCACACCTCCTAAACTGAGTGTCCCATCAGTGTGATATGAGTGGGTGGGACCCATGCTCTCAGACCACACCTCCTAAACTGAGTGTCCCATCAGTGTGATATGAGTGGGTGGGACCCATGCTCTCAGACCACACCTCTTAAGCTGAGTGTCCCATCAGTGTGATTATGAGTGGGTGGGACCCATGCGCTCAGACCACACCTCCCAAGCTGAGTTTCATATCAGTGTGATTATGAGTGGGTGGGACCCATGCGCTCAGACCACACCTCCCAAGCTGAGTTTCATATCAGTGTGATATGAGTGGGTGGGACCCATGCTCTCAGACCACACCTCCCAAGCTGAGTGTCCCATCAGTGTGACATGAGTGGGTGGGACCCATGCACTCAGACCACACCTCCAAAGCTGAGTGTCCTATCAGTGTGATTATGAGTGGGTGGGACCCATGCTCTAAGACCACACCTCCCAAGCTGAGTGTCCTATCAGTGTGATTATGAGTGGGTGGGACCCATGCTCTCAGACCACACCACCCAAGCTGAGTGTCCCATCAGTGTGATTATGAGTGGGTGGGACCCATGCTCTCAGACCACACCTCCCAAGCTGAGTGTCCTATCAGTGTGATTATGAGTGGGTGGGACCATCCTCTCAGACCACACCTCCCAAGCTGAGTGTCCTATCAGTGTGATAGGAGTGGGTGGGACCCATGCACTCAGACCACACCTCCCAAGCTGAGTGTCCCATCAGTGTGATATGAATGGGTGGGACCCATGCGCTCAGACCACACCTCCCAAGCTGAATGTCCCATCAGTGTGATTATGAGTGGGTGGGACCCATGCTCTAAGACCACACCTCCCAAGCTGAGTGTCCCATCAGTGTGATTATGAGTGGGTGGGACCCATGCTCTCAGACCACACCTCCCAAGCTTAGTGTCCTATCAGTGTGATTATGAGTGGGTGGGACCCAAGCTCTTAGACCACACCTCCCAAGCTGAGTGTCCTATCAGTGTGATATGAGTGGGTGGGTCCCATGCTCTCAGACCACACCTCCCAAGCTCAGTGTCCACTCAGTGTGATTATGAGTGGGTGGGACCCATGTGTTCAGCCCACACCTCCCAAGCTGACCAATCCATCAGTGTGATATGAGTGGGTGCGACCCATGCGCTCAGACCACACCTCCCAAGCTGAGTGTCCCATCAGTGTGATTATGAGTGGGTGGGACCCATGCTCTCAGACCACACCACCCAAGCTGAGTGTCCCATCATTGTGATTATGAGTGGGTGGGACCCATGCGCTGAAACCACACCTCCCAAGCTGAGTATCCTATCAGTGTGATTATGAGTGGGTGGGACCCATGCACTCAGACCACACCTCCCAAGCTGAGTGTCCCATCAGTGTGATTATGAGTGGGTGGGACCCATGCTCTCAGACCACACCTCCCAAGCTTAGTGTCCTATCAGTGTGATTATGAGTGGGTGGGACCCAAGCTCTTAGACCACACCTCCCAAGCTGAGTGTCCTATCAGTGTGATATGAGTGGGTGGGTCCCATGCTCTCAGACCACACCTCCCAAGCTCAGTGTCCACTCAGTGTGATTATGAGTGGGTGGGACCCATGTGTTCAGCCCACACCTCCCAAGCTGACCAATCCATCAGTGTGATATGAGTGGGTGCGACCCATGCGCTCAGACCACACCTCCCAAGCTGAGTGTCCCATCAGTGTGATTATGAGTGGGTGGGACCCATGCTCTCAGACCACACCACCCAAGCTGAGTGTCCTATCAGTGTGATTATGAGTGGGTGGGACCATCCTCTCAGACCACACCTCCCAAGCTGAGTATCCTATCAGTGTGATAGGAGTGGGTGGGACCCATGCACTCAGACCACACCTCCCAAGCTGAGTGTCCCATCAGTGTGATTATGAGTGGGTGGGACCCATGCTTTAAGACCACACTTCCAAAGCTGAGTGTCCTATCAGTGTGATTATGAGTGGGTGGGACCCAAGCTCTCAGACCACACCTCCCAAGCTGACCGATCCATCAGTGGGATACGAGAAGTGTGTCTAAAACAATTTTTCTCTGACGTCCTAGTGGATGCTGGGAACTCCGTAAGGACCATGGGGATTAGCGGCTCCGCAGGAGACTTGGCACAAAAGTAAAGCTTTAGGACTACCTGGTGTGCACTGGCTCCTCCCCCTATGACCCTCCTCCAAGCCTCAGTTACATTTTTGTGCCCGGCCGAGAAGGGTGCACACTAGGGGCTCTCCTGAGCTTCTTAGTGAAAGTTTAGTTTTAGGTTTTTTATTTTCAGTGAGACCTGCTGGCAACAGGCTCACTGCATCGAGGGACTAAGGGGAGAAGAAGCGAACTCACCTGCGTGCAGAGTGGATTGGGCTTCTTAGGCTACTGGACACCATTAGCTCCACAGGGACCGAATACAGGCCCAGCCTCGGAGCTCGGTCCCAGAGCCGCGCCGCCGGCCCCCTTACAGAGCCAGAAGCAAGAAGAGGTCCGGAAAAATCGGCGGCAGAAGACATCCTGTCTTCACCAAGGTAGCGCACAGCACTGCAGCTGTGCGCCATTGCTCCTCAGCACACTTCACACTTCGGTCACTGAGGGTGCAGGGCGCTAGGGGGGGGCGCCCTGAGCAGCAATAAAATCACCTTGGCTGGCGAAAATACATCACATATAGCCCCCAGGGCTATATGGATGAATTTTAACCCCTGCCAGATTCCACAGAAAAATGGGAGAAAAGGCTGCCGAGAAGGGGGCGGAGCCTATCTCCTCAGCACACTGGCGCCATTTTCTCTCACAGCTCCGTTGGAGGGAAGCTCCCTGGCTCTCCCCTGCAGTTACTACACTACAGAAAGGGGTTAAAAAAGAGAGGGGGGGCACTAATTAGGCGCAGTATAACAATACAGCAGCTATAAGGGGAAAAACACTTATATAAGGTTATCCCTGTATATATATATATAGCGCTCTGGTGTGTGCTGGCATACTCTCCCTCTGTCTCCCCAAAGGGCTAGTGGGGTCCTGTCCTCTATCAGAGCATTCCCTGTGTGTGTGCTGTGTGTCGGTACGTTGTGTCGACATGTATGAGGAGGAAAATGAGGTGGAGGCGGAGCAATTGCCTGTAACAGAGATGTCACCCCCTAGGGAGTCGACACCTGAGTGGATGAGCTTATGGAAGGAATTATGTGACAGTGTCAGCTCTTTACAAAAGATTGATGACATGAGACAGCCGGCGACTCAGCCTGTGCCTGTCCAGGTGTCTCAAAAGCCATCTGGGGCTCTAAAACGCCCGTTACCGCAGATGGCAGATACAGACGCCGACACGGATACTGACTCCAGTGTCGACGATTAAGAGACGAATGTGACTTCCAGTAGGGCCACACGTTACATGATTGAGGCTATGGAAAATGTTTTTACACATTTCTGATAATACCAGTACCACTAAAAAGGGTATTAGGTTGGGTGAGAAAAAACTGCCTGTAGTTTTTCCTGCATCTGAGGAATTAAATGAAGTGTGTGATGATGCGTGGGTTTCCCCCGATAAAAACTGTTAATTCCTAAAAAGTTATTAGCATCATACCCCTTCCCGCCAGAGGATAGGGCACGTTGGGAAACACCCCTTAGGGTGAATAAAGCGCTCACACGCTTGTCTAAACAGGTGGCACTACCGTCCCCGGATACGGCCGCCCTTAAGGAACCTGCTGACAGAAAGCAGTAAAATATCCTAAAATGTATATACACTCACACGGGTGTGATACTGCGACCAGCAATCGCCTCAGCCTGGATGTGCAGTGCTGGGGTGGCTTGGTCGGATTCCCTGACTGACAATATTGATATGATACCCTAGATATAGAGCATTTAAAAGATGCATTTCTATATATGCGTGATGCACAGAGGGATATTTGCCGACTGGCATCAAGAGTAAGTGCGCTGTCCATTTCTGCCAGAAGAGGGTTATGGACAAGACAGTGGTCAGGTGGTGATGATTCCAAAAGGCATATGGAAGTATCGCCTTATAAAAGGGAGGAGTTATTTGGGGTAGGTCTAACAGACCTGGGGGCCACTGGAAACAGCCAATTCCCAGGAACAAAAGCCCTCTCCCGCCTCCGCAAAGTCCTCAGCATGACGCTGGGGCTTTACAAGCGGTCTCAGGCACGGTGGGGGCCCGTCTCAAGAAATTCGAGACGTCTCCCCCTCGCCGTTTCATAAAGTCTGCTTTACCGACGTCTCCCTCAGACAGGGAGACAGTATTGCAAGCCATTCACAGGCTGTATTCCCAGCAGGTGATAATCAAGGTACCCCTCCTGCAACAGGGAAAGGGGTACTATTCCACACTATTTGTGGTACCGAAGCCGGACGGCTCGGTGAGACCATTTTTAAATTTAAAATCCTTGAACACTTACATACAAAGGTTCAAATTCAAGATGGAGTCACTCAGAGCAGTGATTGCAAACCTGGAAGAAGGGGACTATATGGTCTCTCTGGACATCAAAGATGCTTACCTACATGTCCCAATTTACCCTTTTCACCAAGGGTACCTCAGGTTTGTGGTACAGAACTGTCACTATCAGTTTCAGACGCTGCCGTTTGGATTGTCCACGGCACCCAGGATCTTTACCAAGGTAATGGCCGAAATGATGATACTCCTTCGAAGGAAGGGAGTTTTAGTTATCCCTTACTTGGACGATCTCCTGATAAGGGCAAGATCCAGGGAACAGTTGGAAGTCGGGGTAGCACTATCTCAGATAGTGCTGCGCCAGCACGGTTGGATTCTCAATATTCCAAAAATCACAGCTGATCCCGACGACACGACTTCTATTCCTAGGGATGATCCTGGACACAGTCCAGAAAAAGGTGTTTCTCCCGGAGGAGAAAGCCAGGGAGTTATCCGAACTAGTCAGAAACCTCCTAAAACCAGGCCAGGTGTCAGTGCATCAGTGCACAAGGGTCCTGGGAAAAATGGTGGCTTCCTACGAAGCAATTCCATTCGGCAGATTCCACGCAAGAACTTTCCAGTGGGACCTGCTGGACAAATGGTCCGGATCGCATCTTCCGATGCATCAGCGGATAACCCTGTCACCAAAGACAAGGGTGTCTCTCCTGTGGTGGTTGCAGAGAGCTCATCTTCTAGAGGGCCGCAGATTCGGCATTCAGGACTGGGTCCTGGTGACCACGGATGCCAGCCTGAGAGGCTGGGGAGCAGTCACACAGGGAAAAAATTTCCAGGGCTTGTGGTCAAGCCTGGAGACATCACTTCACATAAATATTTTGGAGCTAAGGGCCATTTACAATGCCCTAAGCCAAGCAAGACCTCTGCTTCAAGGTCAGCCGGTGCTGATCCAGTCGGACAATATCACGGCAGTCGCCCACGTAAACAGACAGGGCGGCACAAGAAGCAGGAGGGCAATGGCAGAAGCTGCAAGGATTTTTCGCTGGGCGGAAAATCATGTGATAGCACTGTCAGCAGTGTTCATTCCGGGAGTGGACAACTGGGAAGCAGACTTCCTCAGCAGGCACGACCTCCACCCGGAAGAGTGGGGACTTCACCCAGAAGTCTTCCACATGATTGTAAACCATTGGGAAAAACCAAAGGTGGACATGATGGCGTCCCGCCTAAACAAAAAATTGGACAGGTATTGCGCCAGGTCAAGGGACCCTCAGGCAATAGCTGTGGACGCTCTGGTAACACCGTGGGTGTACCAGTCAGTGTATGTGTTCCCTCCTCTTCCTCTCATACCAAAAAGTACTGAGAATTATAAGACGGAGGGAAATAAGAACTATACTCGTGGCTCCGGATTGGCCAAGAAGGACTTGGTACCCGGAACTTCAAGAGATGCTCACGGAGGACCCGTGGCCTCTACCTCTAAGAAGGGACCTGCTCCAGCAAGGACCCTGTCTATTCCAAGACTTACCGCGGCTGCGTTTGACGGCAGGGCGGTTGAACGCCGGATCCTGAAGGAAAAAGGCATTCCGGATGAAGTCATCCCTACCCTGGTCAAGCCAGGAAGGATGTAACCGCAAAGCATTATCACCGCATTTGGCGAAAATATGTTGCGTGGTGCGAGGCCAGTAAGGCCCCGATGGAGGAATTTCAACTAGGTCGATTCCTGCATTTCCTGTAAACAGGAGTGTCTATGGGCCTAAAATTGGGGTCCATTAAGGTTCAAATTTCGGCCCTGTCAATTTTCTTCCAGAAAGAACTAGCTTCACTACCTGAAGTTCAGACGTCTGTAAAAGGGGTACTGCATATACAGCCTCTTTTGGTGCCTCCAGTAGCACTTTGGGATCTCAATGTAGTTTTGGGGTTCCTAAAGTCACATTGGTTTGAACCACTTGAATCTGTGGAGTTAAAATATCTCACATGGAAAGTGGTCATGTTGTTGGCCCTGGCCTCGGCCAGGCACGTGTCAGAATTGGGGGCTTTATCCTGTAAAAGCCCTTATCTGATCTTCCATTCAGACAGGGCGGAATTGAGGACTCGTCCTCATTTTCTCCCTAAGGTGGTTTCAGTGTTTCATCTGAACCAACCTATTTTGGTACCTACGGCTACTAGTGACTTGGAGGACTCCAAGTTGTTGGACGTAGTCAGGGCCTTGAAAATATATGTTTCCAGGACGGCTGGAGTCAGGAAATCTGACTCGCTGTTATCCTGTATGCACCCAACAAGCTGGGTGCTCCTGCTTCTAAGCAGACTATTGCTCGTTGGATTTGTAGTACAATTCAGCTTGCACATTCTGTGGCAGGCCTGCCACAGCCAAAATCTGTAAAAGCCCATTCCACAAGGAAGGTGGGCTCATCTTGGGCGGCTGCCCGAGGGGTCTCGGCGTTACAACTTTGCCGAGCAGCTACTTGGTCAGGGGCAAACACGTTTGCTAAATTCTACAAATTTGATACCCTGGCTGAGGAGGACCTGGAGTTCTCTCATTCGGTGCTGCAGAGTCATCCGCACTCTCCCGCCCGTTTAGGAGCTTTGGTATAATCCCCATGGTCCTTACGGAGTTCCCAGCATCCACTAGGACGTCAGAGAAAATAAGAATTTACTTACCGATAATTCTATTTCTCATAGTCCGTAGTGGATGCTGGGCGCCCATCCCAAGTGCAGATTGTCTGCAATACTTGTACATAGTTATTGTTACAAAAATCGGGTTATTATTGTTGTGAGCCATCCTTTCAGAGGCTCCTCTATTATCATGCTGTTAACTGGGTTCAGATCACAGGTTGTACGGTGTGATTGGTGTGGCTGGTATGAGTCTTACCCGGGATTCAAAATCCTTCCTTATTGTGTACGCTCGTCCGGGCACAGTATCCTAACTGAGGCTTGGAGGAGGGTCATAGGGGGAGGAGCCAGTGCACACCAGGTAGTCCTAAAGCTTTACTTTTGTGCCCAGTCTCCTGCGGAGCCGCTAATCCCCATGGTCCTTACGGAGTTCCCAGCATCCACTACGGACTATGAGAAATAGAATTATCGGTAAGTAAATTCTTATTTTTTTTATGTTTGTGTTTTCACTGTCATCCCATGTGTCATTGTATCATTGTTCTGGGTACAACAATAGTATATATTGCATATCTGACAATCAGTTCCCCATTCCTGGTCCCGTCCCATTGGTTTTGTAACATATAAATAGTTCCTGCTATATCACAAAGACTCTGTCTATTTCTATCAGGTTCTGTTTGATTTCCCGCACACAACCTGCAATATTCCTGCTGATTACCTCCTGGACCTCATCCCTCGAATCCGTCCCAGAGCATTCTCCATTGCATCATCCATGCAGGTGAGCGCCCCGGAGCACTCTGGGAAATGTAGTTTGTCTGTAGGTGACACAGAAACAAGAGCTTGCAATCTGTTTTCGTTTACCGTTTTAAACTGTAGTAACATGAGGGATTTCTATTCCTGGTTGCACTTGGTATAGTCTCATGATGATGACTAGTATACCCCAAGTTTGTAATCATTGCCCACAGTGAGTTTCCTTACACTACTTAACATGTGTCCTTTCTGTGTGGCGGATAGCTTCCTCCAGGCTGCTGCTGCCCATCACCCCCACTAAGCTGCTGCTTCCCCGTCACCCCCCTCCAGACAGCTGCTTCCCCTTCGCCCCCCCCTACTGGCGTCTGCTTCCCTGACGCCCCCCTCCAGGCGGCTGCTTCCCCATAGCCCCCCTCCATGTGGCTGCTTTCCCATAGCCCCCCTCCAGGCGGCTGCTTCCCCATAGCCCCCCTCCATGTGGCTGCTTCCCCATAGCCCCCCTCTAGGCGGCTGCTTCCCCATAGCCCCCCTCTAGGCGGCTGCTTCCCCGTCGCCCCCTGTAGGCGGCTGCTTCCCCGTTTCCCCCTCTAGGCGGCTGCTTCCCCGTCGTCCCCCTCCAGGCGGCGGCTGCTTCCCCGTCGCACCCCCTTCCAGTTGGCTGCTTCCCCGTCACCCCCCCTCCAGACGGCTGCTTCCCCGTGGCCCCCCCCCTCCTGGCGGCTGCTTCCTCGTCGCCCCCCCCCCCCCCCCCCGTCTGGCGGCTTCTACCCCATAGCCCCCCCTCCATGTGGCTGCTTCCCCTTCGCCCCCCTCTAGGCGGCTGCTTCCCCGTCGCCCCCTCTAGGCGGCTGCTTCCCCGTCGCCCCCTCTAGGCGTCTGCTTCCCCATCGCCCCCTCTAGGCGGCTGCTTCCCCGTCGCACCCCCTTCCAGATGGCTGCTTCCCCGTCGCACCCCCTTCCTTATGGCTGCTTCCCCGTTGTCCCCCATCCAGGCGGCTGCTTCCCCGTCGCTCCACCCCCCCCCCCCCCCCCCCCCCTCCAGGCGGCTGCTTCCCCGTCGCCCCCCTTCCTGGCGGCTGCTTCCCTGTCGCCCCCTCCAGGTGGCTGTTTCCCCGTCGCCCCCCTCCAGGCGGCTGCTTCCCCGTCGCCCTTCTCCAGGCGGCTGCTTCCCCGTCGCCCCCCTCCAGGCGGCTGCTTCCCCGTCGCCCCCCTCCAGACGGCTGCTTCCCCGTCGCCCCCCTCCAGGCGGCTGCTTCCCCGTCGCCCCCCTCCAGGCGGCTGCTTCCCCGTCGCCCCCCTCCAGGCGGCTGCTGCCAGTCGCCCCCCTCCAGGCGGCTGCTGCCCGTCGCCCCCTGCCCGTCGCCCCCCTCCAGGCGGCTGCTGCCCGTCGCCCCCCTCCAGGCGGCTGCTGCCCGTCGCCCCCCTCCAGGCGGCTGCTGTCCGTCGCCCCCCTCCAGGCGGTGCTGCCCCGTCTCCCCCCTCCAAGTGGCTGCTTCCCCGTCGCCCCCTCCATTCGGCTGCTTTCTCGTCGCCATCCTCTAGGCGGCTGCTGTTCGTCGCCCCCCTCATCCCAACCTCCCATCAGCTGATGTCTGCGCACATATGTAGGTTATTGTTCTATTACTCTCCTCCCAGGCTCATCCCGACAAGCTGCAGATCCTAATGGCCGTGGTACAGTACAAAACGAGGATACAGGAAGTCCGGCGTGGCCTGGGCTCTACGTGGCTCGCCTCCATCCGTCCCGAGGATGGTAAGTTCATCAGTTGATGGTAATAAAATGTGATTAGTCTTTATGCTTCATGCTAGTCTTCACCTTTCCCCTGTATGATACTCTCTGCTTCACACTGGCACGGCTGTCCTGCTCATTCTTATTCTGCTATTATTATTTTTATTTATATTAATTATGTTATATCTGAGAGTGTGTGCAGCCATAATGCCTAAAGAGACCCTGTGTCTGGCTGTCTGTTTCCATAAGTTGGATAACACATGGATTAATACTTTAGCATACTGTAGTACTCTATTTACAAAAAGGAGGAAACGGGGTCTGTTGAAATGTTCATGACCATCTCTTGCCGCCGCTTTCTAATGCAATGGTCAACGTGAGAGCAGTTCCCATTGGAGGTAGACTTTCTGACCAATTCCATTAGAAATATACTTTCTGAGCCAATCCCGTTACAGAAAAACGTTCTAAGCCAATCCCATAAGAGAGACTCTCTGTCCAATCGCATTAGAGTGAGGTTTCTGGGACAATCCCATTAGAGTGAGACTGCATAGCATATCTCTCACTCTGTATCACATAGCAAAACAGTAATATGGGATCCTTTTGAAGACTAACCCATAGTAACCAATCAGATTGTAGCTGCCATTGTTCTAGTAAAGGTTAGGAAATGAAAGCCGCTGTCTGGTTGGTCTGAGTTACAGCATCTTTTGGTCGGCACAATAACGCTTTGCGCCAGCTTTCAGAACAATGCTCCCAGTCAGTTCATTACACCATTGGTTCCGAGTGGGGTCATTGGTTACAATCCGCTAATTAGCCATCACCAGTGGGTATAGTAGACGGGTAAAATAGACTGACCCACAAACCCAAACCTCTGATAATCAGCGGGGGGAGAAGAAAGGGTAGGGGGGTCTGTAAAACTTAAAAGTAACTCAGTGACGTATTAGGTATATTAATATGACCTGCTCTCTATACCTTTACACTGGTAATCAAACCCAACCAATCACACACGTTATATGATCCCATTGTGTTTCCTATACAGGTAAGCAGGTCCCTCTATGGGTGAAAACAGGGAGTATGAAGTTCCCCAGTGACTCGGACACCCCACTGGTAATGGTGGGGCCGGGGACTGGCGTGGCTCCCTTCCACGCAGCCATACAGGAGAGAGCGACGCAGTCCAAACCAGGTGTGTTATTCTGTTGCAGATCTAGAAACGCTGGCGCCCCCTGCTGGAGTGAACGCATACACCATCTTTTTTCTCCTTGTCCCCTTATAGGCTGCTGTTTGTTCTTTGGCTGCAGAGGAAAAACAAAAGATTTTTATTTCCAGGAAGAGTGGGAGGATTTGAGTAAGAGAGGACTCCTGACCCTATTCACGGCCTTCAGTCGGGACCAGGTCAGAGCTTTGCTCCGCTGTAGTATGGAGATTTAAATCCATATATTGGTTTTGACCTTGGAATGATTGTTGATGGCAGATGTATCGGTTTGGGTGTCTCCGAGACGCAAGCCGCATAGGGGTCTATTCAATTCTAGTCGGAACTGCTGTCTAGTCGGAAAGACTGCAGTTTCCAACTTTTTTAGGTCGAATAATGATTCAACCTATTCAGTGGGGCTAAAAAGTTCCAATACTGGTCAAGCAATAAGCTTCCACCAGATCTGGAGGGTAACCCGCACCGAGATTAGTAAATTATGATGTCAATCACAGAGTTGGAGTGCCTATTGTCATATCTAATTACACCCTATTTTAGGGATTCGCATATATCAGTATATATATGAGACAAAATTAGGAGGCTCACAAAGGTGCTACCTACTGGTTTAAACAAGGATATGGAGTCAAATCCCCATAGAAAGGGGAAAAGGAAAAGAAACCAGATAAATTTAAGGTGCACTCATCCAACTACTAACTCATCAATATGATTGTTGTTATAGAACTTATATATCCACAGCAGCAATATCATAGTGCCCTGAGGAAGCTCTTTAAGAGTGAAATGCGCATAGGCTTTAGCTATGTGTTCCCGTGTCTGTAATAATGTTTAAAATGTGCAATTGATATACAACATACATGTGAGACCTATAGTGCATTATCAGGAGCCAAACCTGCTCATTGTAGAGAGGAGTCTTTAAACGTATTTATATTCACCTGAAATTCCATCTGCATGCTGTGGGATAGCTGACATAAATATCAAACAAGAGAAACAACGGGGTTAATGCCAGATACAAGAATTTCTCTGTGTCTAGCGGATATTTAGTGCTATTGTATGTGTACTGCAGTTAGTCGGCAAACAGGGGCATGATCCTCTGGTACCTATATAAAATACAAGTTACTTGAGTTTAATGAGCAATATTTAAGTGCTACTAATATGTCCTGTATGGACACAATTTAATATTGCTGAGTACCAGTAACGACTGCTGCTAATACTAACTTATACATAAGGTGTAAAACATTGTGGATTAACATCATATTGGGATATATTAAACCCATCACTCCAGCACATTTATCCATGCATTATTAATAGCAGCAACTGGGGTCAGATTTTTAAGTTCTATAAAGTAGACAGCCTTTAATATAGGGCAGTGAAATTGTTTACCCAGGTTCATCCCCATCATTTCTCTCAAACACTTGAGTCTATTTATATAATGTCATACCAGCATTCTCTGCACTATGTGACATTTTAGGATCTCAGGCACAAGTTAAGGGGGGTACTCACGGGAGAGATGTGTGCTGAGCGATCTTAACACAGACCGCTCAGCACACATCTCTCACCCCGCTCAGCACAGCGCGATGTGCTGAGCGAGGGGGAAAGCCGACGGGGGCCGCTCACTTCACACAACGGTGAAGTGAGCGACTCGCTAGATTGAGCCTGCATGCAGGCTCAATCTAGCATCGGCGATAGCGATGTGCGGGGCCGCGCATCGCTATCGCTGGAGGGCATACACACGGCAGATCCGTGCTTAAAATCTAAGCAATCTAGCAAGATTGCTTAGATTTTAAGCACGGATCTCTCCGTGTGTACCCCCCTTAACATATTCAGCAACATTGTTTCACTCCCCCATTTGTAACATTACAATCAAGTTATCTTTATTACAGCCTTAAGGGCAGGAGTGGAGAGAAACTTGGTTACAATTTGATGTAACAGTTTGTAACTTCAAAGCAAGACAGCATATTTCCCTCTATTGCAGCATAACAGGCTCCAATGAATATGAAAACTGTAGATCTCATAAAAAGATAGCACTGATACAGTGCTGCACAAATATATGTATGTGAATGCACAATTGAAATAAACACAGGAAAATATATGAAGGGACAAACACATTAGCTTTGTTTTTAAATCTTTATTCACATATATTCCATTTCTGTCACTTTCTATTCTCTGTTTCTTACTCTATGAATTTTAATATTTCGCTCTAATTTGAATAAAGGACAATTGAGTCCCATATAAATGAATAATAAAATAAACCTCTATATCATTTTAGGTTATTGAGCATTTAAGCCTTTATTTGATATTGCTGCTGTGGATATATATGTTCTATAACAACAATCATATTGATGAGTTAGTAGTTGGATGAGTGCACCTTAAATTTATCTGGTTTCTTTTCCTTTTCCCCTTTCTATGGGGATTTGACTCCCTATTCAGTGGGGCTGCCATTTTTCCGACTTGTTGGAAAACACATGGATCGGCGGATTAGCCGCGGATCTAGGTATTTGATCGAATTTGCGGCCAAATCCGACATGTTTTAGTCCCGTTTTCGACAATGTCAATACGACTTTAAAAAAGTCGGCGTGCCATTGTCGGAGACGGTCAAAACCTGTGGTATTTGGCCTAAAATTGTCTACTGAACTGTCGGTTCCTCTGCGTCAGAAAGGATCCGACATCAATTGAATAGACCCCATAGCGTCACAGTGTAGGCAGTCTTGGGCAAACAGGGATTGAGGTAGTGCTGGGAGGAAGGGTGGGGACGCTGTTTTCAATACACACATACATATATTATATATAGAAGTAGTGCATACAGTATGTATATATTGTGTTTACCTACAGCAGGAGATAAGCAGCCACAATCTCCAGTTACGGTGAATGGTAAATAATTCACCAGCTTCCAGGCTGTGCTCTGGTTTGGGTATTCTGGCATCACTAGCTATTTGGGCTTCCTGAGTGACACATTTCCTGTAACACGTCACTACCGTCTGTGCAGAGCTTCCTGGGAGTGTAACGATGAGACATTTTGGAAGCTGATAATGTAGCTGGTCGGTTCGGTAAGGACTAGTGACGTCACGGAGAGCTCCTTGTACCCCGTCTCTCTGTGATGTCGCTGGTTCCTAGGGAACGGATAGTCCGCTCTCCGATACTGGCGGCCTCCGCTGCGTTTAGGTGACAGGTGCCCTATCAATGGAACGGAAAACCCCGGCAGCATCTTAATGTTTATTGCAAGGGATGTCAACTGCTGGAGGGGGCATCCCCTGGATTACGTGCCGCCCATTCAGTCCATTCACTTTCGTTTCCATTCCCCTTTCCATAACAAACACATACAGTCTTCCATTATACATCAATCATTTTCTGCTTTTCTCACAGGAGGATAAAATTTACGTTCAGCATCAGATAAGGGAAAATGCAGCATTTCTATGGGACCTGATCAGCTCCAAGCAAGCCTACGTTTTCCTAGCCGGGTAATCTCAGAGTAACATATCCTACAGCCTTCACGTCTCAGGGGCTTGTTAAAGACGTTATCATATGACATACAGTCAGTGTGCAGAATGAATAGCTTTAATTTTGCTCCCATGTACCCCGGTGGTCTATCTTGTGCACATTGGGGTGTTGGCTGCTCTCGGAGGACCCCTTTGCATATAAGGAACACGCCACGCTGTGTATGTAGGCAGAAAATCTGTATTTTAAGTGTAAACCCCACTTCAGCCGTCCATCACGATTACATTACTTAGATCCTTTCATCCTTCTGCCAAAGTGCCGCTCAGTTCGGCTGAAATTGCTCATACAAGTGAGCGGACATCAGGGAGCCTCCTTCCTACCTACCTTCCACCCGCTGCATTGCAGACCCTGTCATCCGTCTCCATACACCTGTGCACTATGGCTGAAATTTGGGATTCTGCACTACACCGCGGCTGTACAGTATTATGCAAATGAGCCCCAGGGATGTTATTACTCTTACATTGCATGTGTCACCTTTATGGCATTCTGCGCCTTGTAACTGAGGTTAGTGAGCAGCTAATAGGTATTTAAAGGTGAAAATATCTGTTCCGCGCCATTAAAGGCAGCATCTGATTGGCTGCGAGCCTCTGAATGCTGACTCCTCATTGGCTGTCAGAATGGGCAGGTGCCATTTACTGCAAAAGAAGTTGAGCAACTTCTTTAATTAATATTTCCTTATTCAACGGCTGGCCAAGCTACATTCATTGGAAGCCTACTTATTCCAGAAGTACAATAGGTATCTAGTTCAGTTTTTATCTGTCAGCTCTGGCACTTCCACCATAATACGGTTGTGACAAAATGAGAGCGGAGGTGGCCTCCCAACGTTTTGTGGCTGTGTCACCAGAACGCTAGATTTTTACCCTCGCCAGGAATAAAAATATATTTGCGACCATGAATAAGTTTATTCCCTGGCTCCTGATAATTGCACGATACTATTTGCAGCGATGATTTAGATGAAAATAAACCAGAACAATTAAGAAAATGTTTTTGATTGTTAAAGGGAAACCAATAACTCTCCCCGACGTTGCACAGCTATTCGTTGTTACATTCGATGTTAATTTTTATCCCTCATCCTTTCTCATTTCTTACTGGTAGAAACGCCAAGTCGATGCCAACCCAGGTAATGGACGCCTTGAAAGACGTCTTCCAGTCGGAGGGGGCGAAATCCGTCTCGGAGGCGGAGCAGTATCTGGTCATGCTGGAGAAGTGCGGACGCTTCCAGAGTGAAACCTGGTCCTAAAATGCGACCCCCTCCCCAATAACATCAGCGCGGGAGCGGGCAGCTCTGAGAGATCTTAATACACCACCTTCATCCTTATTGCTGAGACTGTGCAGGAGCCGTGAGACATAAGACTCTGACAGGAATAACGCAGGGTTGGGTCTGTGACGCAACCCGTAACCGGAGCGATGTCCTTAACCACTAGAATGTTCTGGGACCACTCAAAAATGATTGATTATAAAGTTATTCAAATATTTTATTCGAAATGCAGTCTTATTTTAATTGTCACATGGATTTACTGCCTATGAAATAATATTTAAATATATTTCTCATACGTCCTAGAGGATGCTGGGAATGCTTCAAGAACCATGGCGTATAGACGGGATCCACAGGAGACATGGGCACACTATAAGACTTTGAATGGGTGTGAACTGGCTCCTCCCTCTATGCCCCTCCTCCAGACTCCAGTTAGATTCTGTGCCCAGTGAGACAGGATGCACACTGAGGAGCTCTTCTGAGTTTCTCAGCAAAAGACTTTGTTAGGTTTATTATTTTCAGGGAGACCTGCTGGCTACAGGCTGCATCGTGGGAGTGAGGGGAGAGAAGCAGACCTACTTCTTAAGAGTTCAAGGGCTCTGCTTCTTAGGCTACTGGACACCATTAGCTCCAGAGGGTTCGATCACTACGGTACGCCTAGCTGCTTGTTCCCAGAGCCGCGCCGTTGCCCCCTCACAAAAGCCGGAAGATAGAAGCCGGTGAGTATGAGTAGGCAGAAGACTTCAGTGATGGAAAAAGAGTTACTGCGCAGCGGCCGCGCTGCGCACCATGCTCCCACGCTTATCACGGCACTGCAGGGCGCGGGGGGAGGTGCCCTGGCAGCATGAGACCTCAGATCAGACTGGCATGTATAGTAACAGTGCTCCGGGCACTAGTTCAGGGACCCCCGCAAGTATAGTCAGTATTTTGAGCGGGACTGAAGCGCACCACGTAGGGGGCGTGGCTTAGCCGCACAGCTCTGACCAGCACCATCTTCTCTCTCCTCAGAAGCTGCAGAGACGCTGACCCTGTCCTCCGCACTTCTGTACAAGTAACAGGGTGAAAGACGGGGGGGGGGGGGGGGGGGGGCACAAGCAATTTGGTGCTGATTGATTATATAAAAAGCGCTAACAGGTCTGGGCAGTCACCTTACTGGCCTCAGCACCGGGATAGGCGCTGGGTGTGAGCTGGCAGATTTCTCTCTCTTGTGTCCCTCTTGCAGGCTTTATTGTGGGTCTGTCTCCTATAGCCCCAGTGTGCTTGTGGCTGTCGGTACGTGTCTGTCGACATGTCTGAGGCGGAATGCTCTTCCCAGGAGGAGGCTGGAGTGGGGACAGTTCTGTGAGAGTGACAGTGTCGGCACCGCCGACGGATGATTGGGTGAATATGTTGAGTGTTTTAAATGAAAATGTGACAAAATTGACTAAGAGAGTTTAAGAACCAAACATGGAGAAAATCCATGTAAGATGCTTTGTCACAGACCCAGACCCCTTCGGGGTCGCAGAAACGTGCATTTGCCCAGATAGTAGATACAGATACCGACACGGACTCTGATTCCTGTGTCGACTATAGTGATGCCAGATTACATCCAAAACTGGCTAAGAGTATTCGGTACATGATTGTGGCGATAAAGGACGTACTACATATTACTGAGGACCCTGCTGTCCCTGATACAAGGGTCTGTATGTATAAAGGAAAGAAACCTGAGGTAACGTTTCCTCCCTCTCATGAACTGAACGCACTTTTTGAAAAGGCTTGGGAAAATCCGGACAAAAAGATTCAGGTTCCCAAAAGAATTCCAGTGGCATATCCGTTCCCCTCTGGGGACAGGGAAAGGTGGGAGTCAATCCCCACGGTAGACAAAGCTTTAGCGCGTCTATCCAAAAAGGTGGCGCTTCCGTCCCCTGACACGGCAGCCCTAAAGGATCCTGCGGATCGTAAGCAGGAAAATACACTAAAATCCATTTATGTCACTACAGGGTCGCTACTCAGGCCTGTCTTTGCTTCAGCATGGGTGAGTAGCGCTATTGAAAAGTGGGCAGATAACTTGTCATCTGAGCTAGATACCTTAGACAGGGATAGTGTACTTTTGACTCTGGGTCACATCAGGGACGCTGCAGCATATTTAAAAGAAGCTGTAAGGGATATTGGCCTTTTGGGTTCAAGGGCCAATGCCATGGCAGTCTCTGCAAGGAGAGCATTGTGGATTCATCAATGGAATGCTGATGCTGACTCTAAGAAGGCGATGGAGGCTCTACCGTTTAACGGTAGGGTTTTGTTTGGCGACGGCCTCACTGACCTGGTGTCTACGGCTACCGCGGGTAAGTCTTCCTTTTTACCTTATGTCCCTGCACAGCAGAAGAAATCGCCTCACTATCAGATGCAGTCTTTTCGGCCAATAGATTCAAAAAAGGACGTGGGTCCTCCTTCCTTGCTGCAAGGGGGAGAGGTCGGGGAAAAAGGTCACAGGCTGTGGCAAGTTCCCAGGAGCAGAAGTCCTCTCTGGCTTCTACCAAATCCACCGCATGACGCTGGGTCTCTCCTGCGGGAGTCCGCACCAGTGGGGGAACGTCTCAAGCTCTGCAGCCAGGTCTGGGTACACTCGGACCTGGATAGTAGACATTGTAACCCAGGGGTACAAGTTAGAGTTTCAAGACGTGCCCCCTCACCGATTTTTCAAATATGCCTTGCCAGCTTCTCTTCCAGAAAGAGAGATAGTAAGCGCTGCGATACTAAAGTTGTGTCAAAATCAAGTGATTGTCACGGTACCCCCGTCTCAACAGGGGGAAGGTTTTTATTCAAGATGGAGTCTCTACGAGCAGTGATCTCCAGTCTGGAGGGGATTTTATGGTGTCGGTCGACATAAAAGATGCATACTTACATGTCCCCATATATCCTCCACATCAGGCTTATCTGAGATTTGCGGTGCAGGGTTGTCATTACCAGTTTCAGACGTTGCCGTTTGGTCTATCCACGGCTCCAAGGATTTTCGCCAAAGTAATGGCGGAAATGATGGTTCTCCTGCGCAAGCAGGGAATCACAATTATCCTGTACTTGGACGATCTCCTCATAAAGGCGAGGTCCAAGGAGCAATTGTTGAAGAATGTTGCCCTTTCACTGACGATTCTACAACAACATGGTTGGCTCCTAAATTTGCCAAAATCACAGTTGGATCCAACGAAACGGCTGTCGTTCCTGGGTATGATTCTGGATACAGAATTGCAGAGAGTTTTTCTTCCAGTGGAAAAAGCTCTGGAAATACAGAACATGGTAAAACAGATTCTGAAACCGGCAAAGGTGTCAGTTCTTCACTGCACTCGGTTGCTGGGGAAGATGGTGTTGGCCTACAAGGCCATTCCGTATGTCAGGTTCCATGCCAGGGTGTTACAGTGGAACCTGCTGGACCAGTGGTCCGGGTCTCACCTGGACATGCACCGGAAAATAATTCTGTCTCCCAGGACCAGAATTTCACTTCTGTGGTGGCTGCACATTTCTCACCTTCTGGAAGGATGCAGGTTCTGGATTCAGGACTGGATCCTGGTGACCACAGATGCAAGCCTCCGAGGCTGGGGAGCAGTCACACAGGGAAGAAACTTTCAGGGAAAGTGGTCTAGCCAGGAAGCTTGTCTACACATAAACATCCTGGAATTAAGAGCCATATACAACGGCATACTGCAAGCAGAACATCTTCTTCGAGGTCTGCCGGTCTTGATTCAGTCAGACAATGTGACAGCAGTGGCGTACAGAAACCGCCAAGGCGGAACGAAGAGCAGAGCGGCGATGGCCGAGGCCACGAAAATTCTTTGCTGGGCGGAAAAGCAGGCCAGCGCTCTGTCAGCGGTCTTCATTCCAGGAGTGGACAACTGGGAAGCAGACTTCCTCGGCAAACACGATCTCCATCCAGGAGAGTGGGGTCTTCATCAAGAGGTCTGTGCAGAAGTGACAAGTCGTTGGGGAGTTCCTCAAGTGGACATGATGGCGTCCCGCCTCAACAAGAAACTTCAGAGATATTGTTCCAGGTCAAGGGACCCTCAAGCGATAGCGGTGGACGCCCTAGTGACACCGTGGGTGTTTCAGTCGGTCTGTGTGTTCCCTCCACTTCCACTCATTCCAAAGGTGATAAAAATTATAAGAAGAACAAGGGTTCAGGCGATCCTCATTGTTCCGGATTGGCCAAGAAGGGCCTGGTATCCAGATCTTCATGAGTTGCTCATAGAAGATCCCTGGCCTCTTCCTCTTCGGGAGGACCTATTACGACAGGGGCCGTGCGTGTATCGGGACTTACAGCAGCTACATTTGACGGCGTGGAGGTTGAACGCCAGATCCTAGCCCGAAAGGGTATTCCCAGTGAAGTCATTCCTACGCTTCTTTAGGCTAGAAAAGAAGTAACGGCAAAGCATTACCACCGTATTTGGAGAAAATATGTCTCTTGGTGTGAATCCAAGAAGGCTCCTACGGAGGAATTTCACCTGGGGCGTTTGCTCCATTTCCTACAAGCAGGTGTGGATGCGGGCCTAAAGTTAGGCTCTATTAAAGTACAGATTTCGACCTTGTCGATCTTTCTTCAAAGGGAATTGGCCTCTCTTCCAGAGGTTCAGACCTTCGTAAAAGGCGTGCTGCACATCCAACCTCCCTTTGTGCCACCAGTGGCACCATGGGACCTTAATGTGGTGTTGCAATTCTTGCAATCACATTGGTTTGAACCTTTGCGCAAGGTTGAGTTAAAATTCCTTACTTGGAAAGTGGTCATGTTGTTGGCCTTGGCATCTGCAAGGCGAGTGTCTGAGTTGGCGGCTTTGTCTCACAAAAGCCCCTACTTGATTTTCCATGCTGATAGAGCGGAGTTGAGAACTCGTCGGCAATTTCTGCCAAAAGTGGTTTCATCATTTCATGTTAACCAGCCAATTGTGGTTCCAGTGGCTACTGACGCCCTGGCGGAGTCAAAGTCTCTCGATGTGGTTAGAGCTTTGAAGATCTATGTCGCCAGAACGGCTAGGATTAGGAAAACAGAGGCTCTGTTTGTCCTGTGGGCTCCCAACAAGATTGGGGCTCCTGCTTCTAAGCAGACTATTGCGCATTGGATCTGTAATACGATTCAGCAGGCTCATTCTGCGGCAGGATTGCCGTTACCGAAATCGGTGAAGGCCCATTCTACCAGAAAGGTGGGCTCATCTTGGGCGGCTGCCCGAGGGATCTCGGCATTACAGCTTTGCCGAGCTGCTGCTTGGTCGCGATCAAACACCTTTGCGAAGTTTTACAAGTTTGATACCCTGGCTGAGGAGGACCTCTTGTTTGGTCAATCGGTGCTGCAGAGTCATCCGCACTCTCCCACCCGTACTCTCCCGCCCATTCTAGAGCTTTGGTATAAACCCCATGGTTCTTGAAGCATCCCCAGCATCCTCTAGGATGTATGAGAAAATAGGATTTTAATACCTACCGGTATATCCTTTTCTCTTAGTCCGTAGAGGATGCTGGGCGCCCGTCCCAGTGCGGGCTGTTTCTGCAGTTATCGGTTATAGTTACACACAGGTTGTGTTGAGTACAGTCAGTTTGTGACTGATGTTGATCATGCCGTTGCATGCGTTGTTGTTGGATGCCATGTTGTACGGTGTGTTGGAGGTGTGAGCTGGTATGTATCTCACCTTAGTTTAAAATAATGAAATAAACCCTTTTCCTCAAAATGTCCGTCTCCCTGGGCACAGTTCCTATAACTGGAGTCTGGAGGAGTGGCATAGAGGGAGGAGCCAGTTCACACCCATTCAAAGTCTTATAGTGTGCCCATGTCTCCTGCGGATCCCGTCTATACCCCATGGTTCTTGAAGCATCCCCAGCATCCTCTACGGACTAAAAGAAAAGGATTTACCGGTAAGTATTAAAATCCTATTATATGTGTGTAGTATATTGTATTGTGTAGCGGCTTGTGAAAGCTCCGCCCTCATTATTGAAATTGCTCTGCTGCGGGTCTGGGGATTGGCCTCTAGGGGGAGGTTATGGTTAGGGGGAGGGGTTTGCAGAAAGGGTCATGTATTAAAGGTAGGATTAGGGTTGGGATTATGAATAGGGGAACGATACATACCGAACCGTGGTCTGCTCCGAAAGTGATGGTCACATGACCGCTGGGACTCTGAAGCCATGCTGGACTAGCTGCAGCTAACAGGAGCAGGCGGGTGACTGCTGGTCCACCGGGGGCAGTATGACGACAGTCTAACGTCAACATTTCATCAGTGTCTGCATGATAACTCATCTCATCATACCACACGCACACACAAAAAGCGCGGCGGTTTGGATTTTTTCTTTTTCAAATAAAGATATAGGTGGTCATTCCGAGTTGTTCGCTAGCTGTTTTCGTTCGCAGCGCAGCGTTTAGACAAAAAAGTGGCACTTCTGCGCATGCGCGACGTACTTTCACAACAGCCGAAGTAGTTTCACACAAGGTCTAGTGACGCTTTTCAGGCGCACTGCTGGCCGCAGAGTGATTGACAGGAAGTGGGTGTTTCTGGGAGGTAACTGACCGTTTTCTGGGAGTGTGTGGAAAAACGCAGGCGTGTCAGATACAAACGCAGGCGTGCCTGGGGTAACGCAGGCGTGGCTGGCCGAACGCAGGGAGTGTTCGTGACGTCAAAACAGGAACTAAATAGTCTGAAGCGATCGCAAGGTAGGAGTAGGTCTGGAGCTGCTCAGAAACTGCACAATCTTTTTTTGTTGCTGCGCTGCGATCCTTTCGTTCGCACTTCTGCTAAGCTAAGATACACTCCCAGTGGGAGGCGGCATAGCGTTTGCACGGCTGCTAAAAGCAGCTAGCAAGCGAACAACTCGGAATGAGGGCCATAGACTTTAATGGGAGGCAGTCAATTTACAGGCTGTCCGCATCACGGCTGTCAGGATACTGCCGCCGGAATCCCAACCGCCGCCTGGAATACCCACATGGGGGGTGTTCCACACCACCACCCGAGGGGGAATATAACCGTGCCACAGGGCCCGAAGCGTGGTGAGTGCAACCAGCCCACGAGGTAACACGCTGCGCCCGCCTGACCGTCGGGATCCAGCCAGCTGGGATCTCCTACTGTCACTGTAAATGTGTACTAATTAGAATTTATTTCTTGTCCATTTGTAGTGGCCATAAGAGCCCCTGTTTATTTTTTTGCATGCATATATGTGACAGAATAAGCAGATAACCTTTGGCAATTTAGTTTTCGCTACCAGCTCATGCTGGGACTTGTGGTTCCACAGCAGCTTGCACGACGACGGTTGCTTACCTCCGCACAAACACGTTTTAGTGGCCATTGGTGTATCACCTGCACGTAAGGTTTAATCCTCTGATTGGTCTGTCATTGTAACACTGATTATAATACAGGTTATGTTAATGATCAGATGTAAAACATACAGGGACTGGTGCAGATTTGGTTGCAAAACGGGTATAAAAAAAAAAGTGCACACAAAAGTACTGTCTTTGCTCCCATATCCGCAGTTCGAGGTGCGGTCCGACAGGCGTCCGGTGGGAACGCGTCCAAGACACTTGTGTGCAACAAGAGCGCCACTTGCAAATCTCTCTCCGTTGCGTCTTTTTTTCACAGGCTATTTATCTGCAAGTGATAAAACGTGTGTGTTATAAAACTTGTTGCGTATGGTAAATGGCGCTCCAGCCAATCATCTTCCAACTGTCATTTTTCAAACGTGACCTTTGGGAACTGATTGGCTGAAGCGCCATATATCAAGCGCAATGAGTTTTATCATTTATTGATACGTGAGCCCCTCTATGTGTTCGCAATTGCGCAGTCATGACCTTACTTACTCTGCCTATGTGAGAACGCCCCCTTTCAGCCCCATGAGGCGCAGGCAGTCATAAGTGACCGAATGACGCAAAATAGCATGGATGCACTGTTCTGCACAGGTGCAGTGCGTACTCACGCAAGGTGCTCTGCGCTGTATGCCGCAGTACTCGCTCTGCGTAGACCCCTCTGCCTCTCAGGGGTTAAGGAAAGCTATGACGGTGCATGGTGATCTGCATTTACCTCTGGTTACAGGTGAGAACTGGATCTGACTGATTACACCTGGATCAGCCTCACTGGCCGCTGAGCTTCCTTCCAGGTAATTCTAGTTATAGGGTGCACAGAAGAAGACACACCCAACAGCCTCTGGTAACCCCAATATAGCGTATTACACAAAGGTGATGGATGCCTGAAATAGAACGCCAACACTGATTAATTTGCATATAAGTAATTTACTTATTTATTGTTTCAAAACATTTCCGGAACAATGGACGATGAATGATTCCGCGGATTACAATACAGACAATAGCTCTTTATGGTGATCAAACTGGTTAAAGGAAAGTTCTAGCTGTCCTAGCTCCCCGGGGCTGCTGACACCTTGTCAGACAGAACGCTAGAAAAAAAATGTATTTTTCAATATGACCACTAACTGTATGTACACTATAGGTTAATATCTGTCCCTGTATGTCACGAGTAAAATATGTGCGGTGTTCCCTAATGTGTTTACCTTTATTCCTCCCATACGTACCTACAGTATATGCACCTTGTAGGCTCTTATCACTAGGTTCTGTCCCCAGCTGCCATTGGCTGCACACACCTGGGAGAACTGGACAGACCGGTTGTTCCATCTTCCTGCAGGTGAGATGGGAACGCAGAGCCGGGTCTGGTCACAGCTACTGTGTGTGTGTGCAGGACGCTGGCCACGCTGAGGATGCAGCACTGATACAGGGAGACTACAGGTGAGGTGACACAATCCTAATACCTCCTGCGTAACTTCTACTAACTCCACTGCAATCCCCACCCAGCTTCTACTAACTCCACTGCACCTCTGCAAACCCCACTCACCCTCTACTAACTCCACTGCACCTCTGCCATCCCCACCCAGCTTCTACTAACTCCACTGCACCTCTGCAAACCCCACTCACCCTCTACTAACTCCACTGCACCTCTGCCATCCCCACCCAGCTTCTACTAACTCCACTGCACCTCTGCCATCCCCACTCACCTTCTACTAACTCCACTACACCTCTGCCATCCCCACTCACCTTCTACTAACTCCACTGCACCTCTGCCATCCCCACTCACCTTCTACTAACTCCACTGAACCTCTGCAATCCCCACTCACCTTCTACTAACTCCACTACACCTCTGCCATCCCCACTCACCTTCTACTAACTCCACTGCACCTCTGCCATCCCCACTCACCCTCTACTAACTCCACTACATCTCTGCCATCCCCACTCACCCTCTACTAACTCCACTACATCTCTGCCATCCCCACTCACCTACTAACTCCACTACATCTCTGCCATCCCCACTCACCCTCTACTAACTCCACTACACCTCTGCCATCCCCACTCACCTTCTACTAACTCCACTGCACCTCTGCCATCCCCACTCACCTTCTACTAACTCCACTACATCTCTGCCATCCCCACTCACCCTCTACTAACTCCACTGCACCTCTGCAATCCCCACTCACCTTCTACTTACTCCACTACACCTCTGCCATCCCCACTCACCTTCTACTAACTCCACTGCACCTCTGCCATCCCCACTCACCTTCTACTAACTCCACTACACCTCTGCAATCCCCACTCACCTTCTACTAACTCCACTGCACCTCTGCCATCCCCACTCACCTTCTACTAACTCCACTACACCTCTGCAATCCCCACTCACCTTCTACTAACTCCACTGCACCTCTGCCATCCCCACTCAGCTTCTACTAACTCCACTGCACCTCTGCCATCCCCACTCACCTTCTACTAACTCCACTACACCTCTGCAATCCCCACTCACCTTCTACTAACTCCACTGCACCTCTGCCATCCCCACTCAGCTTCTACTAACTCCACTACACCTCTGCCATCCCCACTCAGCTTCTACTAACTCCATTGCACCTCTGCCATCCCCACTCAGCTTCTACTAACTCCACTACACCTCTGCCATCCCCACTCAGCTTCTACTAACTCCACTGCACCTCTGCCATCCCCATTCAGCTTCTACTAACTCCACTACACCTCTGCAATCCCCACCCAGCTTCTACTACACTGCGCCGCTGCAATCCCCACTCAGCTTCTACTACACTGCACCTCTGCAATCCCCACTCGGCTTCTACTAACTCCACTGCACCTCTGCCATCCCCACTCAGCTTCTACTAACTCCACTGCACCTCTGCCATCCCCACTCAGCTTCTACTAACTCCACTGCACCTCTGCCATCCCCATTCAGCTTCTACTAACTCCACTGCACTTCTGCCATCCCCATTCAGCTTCTACTAACTCCACTGCACCTCTGCCATCCCCACTCAGGTTCTACTAACTCCACTGCACCTCTGCAAACCCCACTCGGCTTCTACTAACTCCACTACACCTCTGCAGTCCCCACTCAGGTTCTACTAACTCCACTGCACCTCTGCAATCCCAATTCAGCTTCTACTAACTACACTGACCCTCTGCAAACCCCACTCAGCTTTTACTAACTCCACTGCACCTCTGCAATCCCAATTCAGCTTCTAATAACTCCACTGCACCTCTGCAATCCCCACTGAGCTTCTAGTAACTCCACTGCACCTCTGCAAACCCCACTCAGCTTCTACTACCTCCACTGCACCTCTGTAAACCCCACTCGGCCTCTACTAACGCCACTGCACCTCTGCCATCCCCACTCGGCTTCTACTAACTCCACTGCACCTCTGCCATCCCCACTCGGCTTTTACTAACTCCACTGCACCTCTGCCATCCCCACTCGGCTTCTACTAACTCCACTGCACCTCTGCAAACCCCACTCAGCTTCTACTAACTCCATTGCACCTCTGCCATCCCCACTCAGCTTCTACTAACTCCACTACACCTCTGCCATCCCCACTCAGCTTCTACTAACTCCACTGCACCTCTGCCATCCCCACTCAGCTTCTACTAACTCCACTGCACCTCTGCCATCCCCACTCAGCTTCTACTAACTCCACTGCACCTCTGCCATCCCCATTCAGCTTCTACTAACTCCACTACACCTCTGCAATCCCCACCCAGCTTCTACTACACTGCGCCGCTGCAATCCCCACTCAGCTTCTACTACACTGCACCTCTGCAATCCCCACTCGGCTTCTACTAACTCCACTGCACCTCTGCCATCCCCACTCAGCTTCTACTAACTCCACTGCACCTCTGCCATCCCCACTCAGCTTCTACTAACTCCACTGCACCTCTGCCATCCCCATTCAGCTTCTACTAACTCCACTGCACTTCTGCCATCCCCATTCAGCTTCTACTAACTCCACTGCACCTCTGCCATCCCCACTCAGGTTCTACTAACTCCACTGCACCTCTGCCATCCCCACTCGGCTTCTACTAACTCCACTACACCTCTGCAGTCCCCACTCAGGTTCTACTAACTCCACTGCACCTCTGCAATCCCAATTCAGCTTCTACTAACTACACTGACCCTCTGCAAACCCCACTCAGCTTTTACTAACTCCACTGCACCTCTGCAATCCCAATTCAGCTTCTAATAACTCCACTGCACCTCTGCAATCCCCACTGAGCTTCTAGTAACTCCACTGCACCTCTGCAAACCCCACTCAGCTTCTACTACCTCCACTGCACCTCTGTAAACCCCACTCGGCCTCTACTAACGCCACTGCACCTCTGCCATCCCCACTCGGCTTCTACTAACTCCACTGCACCTCTGCCATCCCCACTCGGCTTTTACTAACTCCACTGCACCTCTGCCATCCCCACTCGGCTTCTACTAACTCAACTGCACCTCTGCAAACCCCACTCAGCTTCTACTAACTCCATTGCACCTCTGCAATCCCCACTGAGCCTCTACTAACTCCACTGCACCTTGATGTTTTATTTCAAATATTCCATTTTCAAACTTAATTTAAACCTTAAATGCAATGTGAGACAGGCCCTCCCCTCTGCCTGTGTGTACAGTAGCCAATGAGTGAGAGAATGGGGTCAGAACATGGGAACCCATTTTATGTAAAGAGCATATTAGAGTATAGGGAGTCACAGGGCAGTCATCAAGTGGTATGTAACTGAGGGAGTATTAGGACCATAGGGGGTGTTAACGGGTAATGGTTTCATCCTTCGCCCCCTAGTTATTACACATCGGTCAGTTGGTATGAATTGTGGTATATGCCTGCACTGAGTGGTACTGGGATATGGTGTCATAGTACAGTATAGTGTCACATGATATTACTATAGATGGTAACAATATTGGACTATTATTATTAATCACCCTTATTTATAGGGCGCCTCAGAAGGTCTGCAGCGCCTTATAGAGTGCATATACAGTTACAGCGCATACCATTACAAACAAGCTAGATAATAAACAGCCAGTTCCCCACACACAAGCATAATAGCATCAAAGTAAGTGCTGGCAATAGTATGTACCCTAGGCAAGGCTTAAACAAGGATTTTTGTCACCCAGGGCATGGCAGTCGTTTGGTGAACACCCCTTCCTAAACACAACAATACCACCAAAGATATATAGGAGTAATCATAGCAAAATACCTTATATGAAAAAGTTAGATAAAAAAAAATTCACACACTTCCCACCACAATTATTTAGTCATTTGTCAAAAACAGCGATTGGAGACGGGAATATATGTCAGCCTGTAAGTTCAGGTGTATACCCAGGGAATGCAGCTCAATTCCTTAATATAATTACGTATATGCCAAACCAGTTATACTTGTGTCAGTAAGAATATCAGCACGACCACGCGCAGTGCACTTTGGGCAGTTTGGTAATGGTCTCATGAGCTCACATGTTACAATGGTTACAATATGATTAAATTACTCAAATATCTAATTATAGGACAATTAGTCCTCGCAACGTGTCACTTATAATTGGATAAATATCACTGTAGATATGACGGAACAAAATTCCTAAGAACATACAGGTATAGATAAACATCAGTTGTTGATCAGTAATGTGCATAAATGGTAGGGTAAGAGAGAGATACTACTGTGTGCTCTGCGGACCCTTCTGCTGTTAGCCCATGTGCTGTACAGCAGCGGATAGGTTAATGAGAGTGGGAGTCTCCAGCAAAGGAGTGGAAGTATAGAGCAGTAACGTAGTTCAACCCCAAGCTTATAATCTAAAAGGCGCTGACACAGAGAGGTATGTCAGCGTGCTAGGACAGAAAGGAACGGCTTAGGATGCAAGAGGATAGGCTTCGGTAAAGAAATATGGTTTGAGATCCCGTTTGAAGCTTTGCAGAGAGGTGGAGAGTCTGATTAGGGAGTGCGTTCCAGAGGTGGGAGACATTGCTACCTAGACCACAGGATGGTATACAGGCCCTCATTCCGAGTTGATCGCTCCCTGACATTTTTCGCAGCATAGCGATCAGGCTAAAAATCAGCTGTTCTGCGCATGCGTATGGGCCGCAGGGCGCACGCGCAAAGTAATTTCACACAAAACTATGCAATTTTACACAGGTCCGAGCGACGCTTTTCAGTCGCTCTGCTGATCGGTGAGTGATTGACAGGAAGTGGGTGTTTCTGGGCGGAAACTGACCGTTTGCCGGGAGTGTGCTAAAAAACGCAGGCGTGTCAGGCTAAAACGCAGGAGTGGCTGGGGAAACGGGGGAGTGGCTGGCCGAACGCAGGGCGTGTATGTGACGTCAATGAGGAATGAGGGCCCTAGTGTATTCTCACGGGGGAGTGTGAGAGCATGTTGGTGTAGGATCATTGGAGGGCATAGTATTATAGGACAGACAGAGCCATGTGGGATGTAAGTTATTATTTATTAGCACTTATTTGTATAGCGCACACATATTCCGCAGCGATATACGGTGGATATTTGACCATTCACATCAGTCCCTGCCCCAGTGGAGCTAACAATCTATATTCCCTACCACTTGTACGTGTGCACACATTCCCGCTAGGGTTAATGTTTGTTGGGAGCCAATTAACCTGTTTCTTGGATTGTGGGAGGAAACCCACGCAAGCACGGGGAGTATATACAAACTCCACTCAAGGCCATGGTGGGAATTGAACCCTTGATCTCAGTGCTCTGAGGCAGTAATGCATCATCCGTGCTGCCCATGATGATAAATGCCGGTTGAATGTTATAACAGATAGGGGTCTCTTCCTTTAACAGTATTGTTTTATCTAATTACTGACCTTAATGGATATTCGTGGACCCCTGTTGGAGATTTAAAGGGCTAACTGGCTATCACTGCACAAAGAGTGATTGGTCAAGAGATATAACCAGCTGAGACCGACTGCTGTGCAAGACTTGTAGTGACACTGGGGCCGAGCAATAGTTCAACGCAAGTCAGCCGTAATTATGCATCCGGAACTGAATGCTGATATTTACCTGTATGCAGAGTGTACGTGTCTACGAGAACGCACACCCCTTAACCATACATTTGGTTTCGTAATTCCAAGTACACAATCCTGTAGACACGACCACCCAGTTACACCTCTTCAGCTACAAATGGGAAGGCAACTGGCGGCAGACCCATAGTGGGTATTTTGTGAAATAAAAAACAAAATGCAAAATAATTGCGCCAGTTTCCGCGTCTGCGGGAAACTACGTGCCACATTTTACTTTTGCTATGCCCTTCCTTCTGTTTAAAATAATATTTTGTGTGCTATGATGATTATGATTTAAGCAATGCTTCTAGTACTGCAATTGTACTCCAACTGCCAGGACGCCTTAAATCCCATCTGATTTATATAATATTACAGTTATTTATGAGACCTCTTACAAAGCAGTGTGACTGTTCCAAATAAGACTGTGAGAACTAACATATGCATTTTACTCTGTCTCACACAGGTCCCCGGTGGAATCGGACAAGTATATGGCTAAGAATCTGATCATCCTGGAGGATGGACCAGCCAATCTCAAAATGTGGAGATGGGTCATTGGAAACTGAACACACATCTCTAGGATTTGGTGACAGAAGTGGACCCTTGGATAATTGTCATGATGTCTACGTGACAGCAGAGGAACAATACTCAGAACTTAGACAGGTTCTCATTTTGGAAACTGCTCCCAATAATGGTGAAGAGGGATCTCTTCATCAGCCTAATGGAGGTGGGCTACAGAATGACCTGGAGCTAGAAATTCTCATGAACCCTCATAAAATAAATACAGGAAATGGAACAATTGGTGATTTTCACATCTTCCCTGCTGCCTTCCACCAAAATGCTGACACTTGTGAAGCCATAATTGAGGACAAACACCAATTGTTACAAGTTGGAGGAGGTCCACTTATTGGTGACACCATCCAGACCACCCAAGCAGACTTTTGGGATGCTGAACGCGAGCAGGAAGGTTGTAAGCCCGGAGATCGTCATGTTGATCTGCTAGGTCTCTGCGACTTGTCAAGAACATTTCCTGGCTCTTCTGGGCCTCATGTTGAAAGCAAGGAAGGAGCTGAGGAACCTCCAGAGTCCTTACAACCTCTACTAGAAGAAGAGCCCATGGAGTGCCCGATATGCACCGAATTCTATGACTCCAGTGTCCATAAACAGTCTTTACTCAACTGCAATCACATCTTCTGTGACACCTGCATCAAAACCATACTGGACAAAGCCAATAAAGCCAATCTGGGCCGGGTGGCGTGCCCCATTTGCCGGCAAACGACACCCATGCCAGACTGGGAGATCCGCAAGATGCAGGAACAGATGATGGACAGCGGAGGCGTCTACGTTCACCAGCAGGACTACATCCCACCCCAGCCAGTCGTCAGAAGACCCGGCCTGTGTGGCGCTCTGGAGTACAGGTTCCAGAAACGCATCCAGTCTGGGCGTCTGTTCATCTTCCCGCCCTGCATACGTTTCTCGCAGGGATTGGTGGACAGACTGCAGAGGCTAGAGCGTCGTTGCCGCTGCCTGTACCTCTGCGCTTTGGTATTCTTCCTCTTCGCCGAATTCTTCTGCTTCACTTTCCTCTTCCTGCCTATCCTGATTTTTATCTTAATGATTGTACTTGGCAAGTAAGACAGTGACCACAGAAGAGCCACTAGACCCGGACTATAAACGGTGTCACATAAAAGAGCCACTAATTACTTTAACAAAGATTTCATCGCTTATTAGAACCCTCTAGATTTTAGAACATGTGGTTTACTATGTACATCGTTTGTAAATCAAATCGCTCATAACAAGAACAAACGACTTAAAGGGGGTTTGCACCTTCAGGTACTTTCAGCCATGTCTTTATATCACTGAGAAGAAAAGTGTATTTTTGTTATCCTTCAGTATTTTCCCAACCATCCCGATTTCAGCAGTACCAATATGAGGCCTCTCTTCCGCCATCCTGGTTGCTACTGTATTGTTCCGATCTGCGCTGCAGTGGAGAGGTATGACCCATTCACCGTTGGACTGACCAGCGGTGAATGGGTGCGACACACAACCTACCACTGATGTGAGCAAAAGTGACTGGTTACTTGGTGGTGACCAGAGGGGAATAATGGGTAGTGCCATGACCCTGGGGGGAGTGGCTACACCCCTTCATGACCTGACCACATACACTCCATAATGCGCAATTGTCTTGTATCCAGGGCAACCAAAACGAATAGCTCTGGTTATATAAGTATATTAGTGATGAAACTGGAAAAAAAAATTGTGTTTTTAATTAACGTTTTGGGCGGCTACTGTATGTGCAAACTAATAAATTAAAGTTGTCTGAAGGTGGACGCTTCCTTTAACTCTTGACATATATTTATTGAAGATTACTTTTTGGATTTTCCTTTTTTTCTTTTTTTTTAATAGTTTACATATAATATAAAATCTATGAGCACTGAGATTTTTTGACACTGTATTTACAGTTGTTATATTTCAGAGTAATGACGGAACTAGGGACTGTCCCCATTGCAGGGAGTGAGGTGGCTATTGGACGCAGAGCTGGAGGGAACAGTGATTCTAGTTCATCAACCCGCCCTCTCCTGAGCCTGCTTTGGGGCTGACGCATGTGTACTGGAGTTGACGCATTTGCAATGAAGCCTTTTTGGGCTTCCAGTAGAGCAGGTGCCTCGAGGACCAACCCAAGTGCACACTGTTGCTTCCAGTTGTCACTTATTTTCTGCAAAGAAGTTATAATATAGACTGCCTGCAGTGACACTGGGGGGAGGTATCAAGCCTTGGAGAGAGCTAAAGTGGAGTAATTGCCCAAAGCAAGCAATCAGCTTGCAACTGTCCTTTCATAGACAAATGACAGGAGCTGAATGGGTTACTTTGGGCAATTATCCCACTTTATCTGTGTCCAACACTTGATACATCCGTCCCTGAATGAAGTCTGCTATGCTTGGGAATCTATTTCCCTTTAAGATCGCAGCCTCGTCTCTAATATTTTCAGTTCTGGGAATGTTCCGTAGCTCTTTTATATAACTTGTATATTTGGTTTGCCGGTCCTGTATTTTGCCTGCCTGTACTTTGACGCGTTAGCGATTTTATAAGCCTAATTTATACTGAATTTTACAATAAAAGATCACTTCCAGATATGTGTCTGTTTACTCCTAATGCTAGAGCGCATCTTCACTTGTCAGCGTTCCTCTAGTGACAAGTTCGCCATTCAAAAGTTCTGGAGAAACTGTTTCCCTAAAATGTGCAAGTGCAGTAACTTAAGTCTACCAGTAGGTGCTGCTGTAGTTTTACATAAAACTTTGACACCTACTGTAGATAATTGAGAGTACTTTCATTTTAAAATGCCATGACCCCCGCACCTCCAAACGACCTTCTGGAGGGAATTATCAAAAAGTTGATGAGTGGGGTAGTGAGATAAGGTGTTGCTCAGTAAGCCTATTAGAGGAGGTACCCACTGCGTTAGTTTTTTTTGGGTTTTTTCAAAGTCAGTGGGTATGAGCAAGGCCGGATCACCAATTAGGCAACCTGTGCCCATGTGACTGCTACAGCGGATGAGGTCCTAGGCCTAGTGGTTGATGGTATCACACAAATGATAGGGGTCAGCCCTTGTCTAAATATTCCAGGAGTGCTTGACTTCCAGAAGACCAAAGTTCCATGCCTCCTTATGTCTCCTCCTGCCCTTTCCTGGTGTGTACATGTAGTAATTTTGATGGAGGGGTGTAGTAATTCCATGCGGGAGGTAGTTTGGGGTGTTCATACTTGCCTACGTTAAAGAAGAAGCCTGGAGAGAAGAAGTAGCTGAGTACATCGGGGGTGGGGCTGGACATCCATCCATCATTAGGCCCCAACACATCACGGTAAGTCAATAGGGGTAAAACCCAGCGCCTTCAGTGTAGTAATATCCTTAAATTGTGAGTAATATATGTGTGTACCAAATGGTGTATGGTCCGCTCTCATATCAATTTCTCTGTTTTTTTCCTCGGTATACCGTGTTGCTCCGGAAACTCTGATGTAGTATGGACCATAAATGGAGAAATTAATATAGCGTGATTTATTTATACAGTTTTTTCGTGCTTTCATGCATGGAAATTGCGGACAACAAAAGGTATTCTCCAATACTAAATATAGCGTCACCCAGTGCGAAAAAAGACACTCTCTTCTACTAATGTCTCCATACCCCCTTAATGTTCACAATTAGTGAGTTTCCAACTGCTTGGAATCATGGACAATCCACTTCCAGAACTTTCCTGGTGATCCATACTCTCCATCTTAAAACCAAAGTATTGTCAATATAGTGTCTCCCAGCCTCCCCCAACCGTGGGACACAGCAGCCCGTGGATGGGATGACGTTATGTCATTCAATCATATCTCCCCACTGCATGACTAGTTTACAACTTGGTGATCACTTTGTCTCCAATGCAGTAAATAACTGCAGCTAATTGAATACCAGCCATAGGGGATTATCCAGCTTTGGGGCAAGTGGAATCCCCCCTTTCCCCACATCCCCATATTTGCTTATGTTGTTACACTTTAAATATTGCAACCTCTAAATTTCCATTCCAAATATATATTCCAGTACATTTAGTTATATAATGTGTCATAATATATATATATATATATATATATATATATATATATATATATATATAGTATAGGCAAATAAGGGGTGGTCTTCAGTATGCCGACTGTCGGGATCCCGGCGCACAGTATACCGGCGCCGGCTTCCCGACAGCCGGCATACCGACAGATTTTCTCCCTCGTGGGGGTCCACGACCCCCCTGGAGGGAGAATAAATAGCGTAGCGCGCCACCGTGCCCGCAGCGTGGCGAGTGCAGCGAGCCTGCAAGGGGCTCATTTGCGCTTGCCACGCTGTCGGTATGCCAGTGGTCGGGCTCCCGGTGCCGGTTTGCTGGTCGCCGGGAGCCCGGCTGCCGGCATACCATACTACACCCCAAATAAGCGGTACTCACCAGTCTAGTATCAATGTGTCAAAGAAAGTCATTTATTAGGTCCTACGTTTCGAGGTCAATACCCTGTCGTCAGGCCCAGTTCTAGCCCTTGTGGCGTCCCGGGCGAAAATAGGAGTGTGGCTTCATAAAAAGGCGTGGTCAGGTATGCCCCCTGTAGGGTTGTGCCCCCAGTACAGTGCCCCCGTTTGTGCCCCCAGTACTGTGCCCTCGTTTGTGCTGCTTACAAAAAAATAATAATAATAATATTCACCATCCCCGCTCCTGATTCCCGAACGCCGGTCACCGGCGCCGCTCCTCTGATCTATGGGAGAGACGTCATGACGTCTCTCCCTTAGCACAGCATAGACACTAGAGGTCAATTATGACCCCTAGCGTCTATGTGCCAGTCCCACAATGCCGTGCGGTGCGCGATGACATCATCGCGTACCACACAGCAGTGACAGCACAGCACCGGGGGGCACCACCAGTAGCGGATCTTGCCACGGCGGTGACGCCCTCCGGATGGTGGTGACGCCCTCCGGATGGCGGCGACGCCATCCGGAAGGGGGTGCCCCGGGCAAAAATCCCGTTTGCCCAAAGCAAGATCCGCTACTGCCCGTCGTAAGGGACAGCATAGTGAATACAAAGTGCACATGAATTACATTTATACCTACACCTAAACGCTCTAATTAGGGATCGTTGCTTACTCACCTGGAGGACGCCACCAGCAGGCCTCACAGAACCCGTGTCTGTGTTTGTGAGGCATGCTGGCGGCGTTCTATGTGGTAAGCTCCTGATGAAGCTGGATGTTCTATAACCAGCGAAACGCGCAGAGCCTGAACCTGTGAGCCAATCCGCCCTCCTGGACTCCTGATATCCATCTTTGGCATCAATTTGACATTATACTCCACCATCTGGATCAACAGCTAAAGCACTTTTCTGGATTCCCCTTTGGCCATAAATGGACAGTTCCTAAGGCTGACATCACATCAAGGGATGACTATAACCGCTCTGGTAATATCTATTGCTTTTAGGCTGACTGTTATCATTTGGAGGACGTCCTAGCCATACGAGGATTTATCTATAGGAGCCAATTTAGTGGATCGGCTGAGATTCAATTATCTCAGCTTGTTGGCATTTTTAATTTCAATAATTTGATGGAATTGTCTACATTTTTTAATCATTTTTATCCAATATATATACCCTCTTATATACTTTTCTGAATGTATATTGATAAATAAATTGTTTATTTTAATTTTTAACAAACCGTCCAGATTATTCAAATTCTCACAGCCAGCGCCGGATCTCATACTGTTTTTCACACTTTGATACGAGACTGGTGAGTGCCGCTTATTTGCCTATACTACAATAGCTTCTTTAAGCTTAAGAGGGCACCTCAGCAAGAAAACCGTTTATCACCTGGGGAGTACCGGACAATTGGATATAAATATATAAATATATATATATATATATATATATATACAGTTGTGCTCATAAGTTTACATACCCTAGCAGAATTTGTGATTTTCTGGCCATTTGTAAGAGAATATGAATGATAACTCACAAACTTTTCTTTCACTCATGGTTAGTGGTTGAGTAAAGCCATTTATTGTCAAACAACTGTGTTTACTCTTTTTAAATCATAATGACATTGACAACAGAAACTACCCAAATGACCCTGATCAAAAGTTTACATACCCCAGTTCTTAATACCGTGTATTGCCCCCTTTAACATCAATGACAGCTTGAAGTCTTTTGTGGTAGTTGTGGATGAGGCTCTTTATTTTCTCAGATGGTAAAGCTGCCCATTCTTCTTGTTAAAAAGCCTCCAGTTCCTGTAAATTCTTGGGCTGTCTTGCATGAACTGCATGTATGAGATCTCCCCAGAGTGGCTCAATGATATTGAGGGCAGGAGACTGAGATGGCCACTCCAGAACCTTCACTTTATTCTGCTGTAGCCAATGACAGGTCAACTTGGCCTTGTGTTTTGGATCATTGTCATGTTGGAACGTCCAAGTACGTCCCATGCGCAGCTTCCGGGCTGATGAGTGCAAATTTTCCTCCAGTATTTTCTGATAACATGCTGCATTCATCTTGCCATCAATTTCGACCAAGTTTCCAGTGACTTTGTAGCTCACACATCTCCAAAACATCAGCGATCCACCTCCATGTTTCACAGTAGGAATGGTGTACCTTTCATCATAGGCCTTGTTGACTCCTCTCCAAATGTAACGTTTATGGTTGTGGCCAAAAAGTAAAATTTTGGTCTCATCACTCCAAATTACTTTGTTCCAGAAGTTTTAAGGCTTGTCTCTGTGCTGTTTGGAGTATTGTAAGCGGGATGCTTTGTGGCATTTGCATAGTAATGGCTTTCTTCTGACGACTCGACCATGCAGCCCATTTTTCTTCAAATGCCTCCTTATTGTGCATCTTGAAACAACTACACCACTTTTTTTCAGAGAGTCCTGTATTTCAGCTGAAGTTATTTGTGGATTTTTCTTTGCATCCCGAACAATTTTCCTGGCAGTTGTGGCTGAAATTTTTGTTGGTCTACCTGACCGTGATTTAGTTTCCACAGAATCCCTCATTTTCCACTTCTTAATTAGAGTTTGAACACTGCTGATTGGCATTCTCAATTGCTTGGATATCTTTTTATATCCCTTTCCTGTTTTATACAGTTCAATTACCTTTTCCCGCAGATCCTTTGACAATTAATTTGCTTTCCCCATGACTCAGAATCCAGACACGTCAGTGCAGCACTGGATGAAAGATGCAAGGGTCTTTCAGGAGTCCAGAAACTCGCTGACCTTTTATACACAAACACTGATTACAAGCAAACAGATCACAGGTGAGGATGGTTACCTTTAGTAGCCATTTAAACCCGTTTGTGTCAACTTGTGTGCATGTTATCAGGCCAAAATCTCCAGGGTATGTAAACTTTTGATCAGGGTCATTTGGGTAGTTTCTGTTGTCATTATGATTTAAAAAGAGTAAACACAGTTGTTTGACAATAAATGGCTTCACCCAACCACTAACCATGAGTGAAAGAAAAGTTTGTGAGTTATCATTCATATTCTCTGACAAATGGCCAGAAAATCACAAATTCTGCTAGGGTATGTAAACTTATGAGCACAACTGTATATATATATATATATATATATATAGGGTGGGGGATGAGGGTACGGCGACCCGTGGTGTTCAATATTTGATATATATACTTATGGTACTTTCTCTACAGGATTGCAAATTACAAGAGCCAATTGTACTAAAAAATACAGTATTTTAATTCACATAAGAGTACAGAATTTATAAAAAAATTCCATAAAAACCTAAAAGTCTAAAAAATAAAAAATATATACAGTATATAAAAGAATGAACAAATTTAAAAAACAGAGTGGTAAAAGTAAGAGGTCAAACTTAGCTCAGTAATGGTGGAGGTAAGTGAGGGAATCCAACGCGTTTCATCCTTCAGGACTTCATCAAACACCCCTACTAGTGTATCATCCCACAAGTGGCGCCGTACTCCCCGTTTTTTCCATACATATATATATATATATATATATATATATGTATTTAGTATATACACAGGCAGCTTCTACAAACCTTTGAAGTACGTACAGCTTGGTTGTACTGTACACCTTGTACTTCTCTGGTAACATATGAGATTTATGTGTGTGATCAGGAGCCGGCTGTCAGCTGCCGCATTGTTATGCTTCGTTAGCAGACCTGCGTGTCTTTGATAGAGGAGAGCGTTATGTTCCATATGAAATAGTGACACAGACATAATGATTTACCTGTTCTCGGGCTCACGGTTTGTGTGTGTCTGACCGCATAAGCATTATATAGCTCATTACATAGTGGGGCTGATTCTGGGGTGAGAGCAAATTCTAAAAATAAATAAAACAAGCAAGTAACTTTGCAGCTGGACAAAACCACACTGTGATGCAAAGGGGGCAAATACAATTGGGGGGTGGGGGGATAATTAAATTAGCCACGCTAATTTAACGGGCACAAATTATCGGGGAGTTCTTTAATTTATATTTTACAGCCTCACAAATACTGTCTCAGTTGTATCTTTATATTAGAGTGACTTATATTACCCTTTATGCATTGTTCTGGGGACAGGCTGGTTGCACGGAACCCAGTTATCATGTGTCTCCTGAGCCGGGATTCTGCGGTCTGGTCACGGGGTGATATAATACCCGCATGGTGTAAAACTGCAGCCAACTTATTCGCTTGTAAATACACGGCAGCATAGTGATAAGTTATCAGGATGACGTCACTGCCACTCCCCAAGGTCGCCGCCTGTCCTTCAGCACATGTGAAACGGGCACAGCTATCAGTTTTGTGTATAAATTCAATTTAGGACTAATCCTATTATTAATTACAGTCTGTGCCCCTGCCTTAAGAAGCAGATCTCAATCCAGTGGCTAGTATATAAAACAAACCACAATGCAATACAGACCCCAATTCAGGGAAGGGGTGGTATATATTAGATTGTGCAGACCTCCCAACATGACCAATTCCAGGAGAGACAAAATGCTCTTTACCTGGATTTCCCTCTGGATATATGATTGGCGTCACCTGTGTTGAACTATATAATTGATAAGAAAGGTGTTTCAACACAGGTGATTGCAATCATAAATTAAGAGGTAAGTCCAGGTAGAGAGCATTTTGTCTGGGTCATGTTGGGAGGTATGGATTGTGTGTTTTAAATTTAAACCAATGGTGTATATTAGATTTAAACAAATAGTGTAATAATACCTGGGTACTGTTTATAGAGATGAGCGGAACCGAGTAAAACCGAATCCGCTCATCTCTAACTGTTTATAGCTCCACTTAATTGAGAGAGAACTATTTTAAAATGTTTTCTTGTAGTGTTACACACTGGGACAGGACTCAGGAGAACTCCGTGTGTCTCTCTCTAGACCCCAAATGTTCTCATTAGATAAAAGGTTACACAGGACCCAGACACCCAGGAGGGGAGGAGGAGATGCTGGGATCCCTGGGTCACTTACAGCTCTCTACTGTTAGGCGCGGCGGTTCGTGGCACCGCTCCGACTGTTGCCGAGCGACGGTCACGGCCGCCGCACCTCCCTCTTCGCCCGCCCGGCGCCTAGAAACGCCAGGACGCCGTGAGTGCTGTAGCCGCCGGGTCCCTGGCAAAGCTAGGACGCCGGGCATCCACAGCCGCCGGATCCATGGCAACGGAGACGCCACTGGCGGACCGCGTTCCCCGTTGCCAGATACTGATTGCACCTGATTAGTTGTTCGTGCAGCAGGGCAGCTGCATGACAACTAGCAATTAGGGTCTGGGGGCTGGTCTTGCTGGCTCTCCTGTTATTGGCCAGCAGGGCCTTTTTATTGGAACCAGCACATTGCAGCCTCGCCGGTGATAGCTTCCTGTATGCTGTTCCTGCCCTGCAGAGTTCATTGTCCAGCGTGCTGTTATCTAGTCGATCCTGCTCCCTGTGGTCCTGAGTCCAGGAGTTCAGAAGCCGGTCGTGGGAATCTTTCCAGTTCTCTAGTCGAGTGCACCTGTAACAGTCATCTCGGGGTTCTCGCTCGTTGGGGTTCTCTCCCGGTTTCGTGAGTAGCGGCTTCTGCCGCGTCTTGCGGCCTAGGTCGCTGAGTCCTTGTGTTTATTTGGTACTGGTGTTCTTGCGGAGGTTTCCACTCTCACTGTCCTCCCCGGTACATGACGGTGCTGTGTAGGGTGTGGGCAGTGGAACCTTTGTTGTTCCTTTTCCCTGGCGGTGTGCCGCACATATATTTAGTTTTAGGTTTCTTAGTAGCCCCTGGCTCTCTGTTTTGTTTAGTTAGTGGTCCCCTTGTTATCATCCCGTCTCGGTTCATGCCTTGTCTCACATTAAGACCTGGGGGCATCGGAGTTGGGCAGTCCTAATCCGCCCTTCAAACGCGGCTGCCGTAGGCCCAAGAAACCACAGTCTCGCAGGCGTGAACTGACCACGCCGGTGAAAACAACGGAGGTAGGTTGCTAGGGGTTACCATCACACCTGGCCATTATTTCAGCGTCACGTTCTGGTGCTTTGGAGTTGCTACACTACACCCCTTTGTTCTGAGCACCAAGAACGTAACATCTACCCACTACTATCTCTCCTCTGGTTGGGAAACTCCGTCGGTAGCTCATGTGACTTGATACTCCTGTGTCTCTGCCTGCATTGCATACTGCCTTGCTTACATTCTGGCTGCCTGGTTCTGCTGCTGCACAATAGAAAGTGCTAGTGATGTCAGTGTGCTCTGGCAGGGGGGTCGGAGAGGCTGACAGAGGGTGGCGCGGGGGACAGTATCCCCTGCACCCCCAAATTAATCTCGCTATGCCCCAATCCCCAAACATTAATGTACAAGGGAGATTCCAATTCTGATGGCTGGTGAACAAAGCAAATTAGAGTGTCGTGGAGCAGTGTAGAAGGTAAACCTAAATTTTTGAGGCTAGTGATCAAAACAGGTGGCAGGTCTGGCTGCTAGGGTACAAGCAGATACCAATCCTGGTAGCTAGTGTAAAAAGACATCTATATCCTGGTGCATACTTGCCTACTTCCCCGGAATGGCCGGATGGCTCTCAAAAATAGGACAGTACTTCCAGCCAACCGGAAAAGAGGGCAAGTTTCCCGGTGCCAGCCTACACCTGCTACTTCCCACACACACACATCCCCAACCCTGTGCAGCTGTCCGCTTATGGAGGAAAAGTGGGTGGGGTGATGATGCAATTTGTGCTGCATCGTGTCATGGTAGCCATCCCCCCTGCTTTACAATGCAAGTGATTGTGTCTCATGCCCCCTATTGTGCCAACCTGGCCACCCCCTCTCTCAGGCAGTAGTCAGAAAGCCATCAAGTATGTCCTGGTGATGAGTGTAGCATTTGAGGTAGCTAGTATAGAGAGGAAACCTTACATGGCTAGTGTAGAGAGAACCCCTTTCCTGGTGACGAGTGTAGAGAGAACCGCTTCTTGGTGACTAGTGTAGAGAGAACCGCTTTCCTGGTGACTAGTGTACAGAGAACCCCTTTCCTGGTGGCGAGTATACAGAGAACCCCTTTGCTGGTGACTAGTGTAGAGAAAGCCCCTATCCTGGTGACTAGTGTACAGAAAACCCCTTTCCTGGTGACTAGTGTAGAGACAACCCCTTTCCTGGTGGCGAGTGTAGAGAGAACCCCTTTCCTGGTGACTAGTGTAGAGAGAACCCCTTTCCTGGTGACTAGTGTAGAGACAACCCCCTACCTGGTGGCTAGTGTACAGAGAACCCATTTCCTGGTGACTAGTGTAGAGACAACCCCCTACCTGGTGACTAGTGTAGAGAGAACCCCTTTCCTAGTGACTAGTGTAGAGAGAACCCCTTTCCTGGTGATTAGTGTAGAGACAACCCCTTTCCTGGTGACGAGTGTAGAGAGAACCGCTTTCCTGGTGACGAGTGTAGAGAGAACCCCTTTCCTGGTGACTAGTGTAGAGAGAGAACCCCTTTCCTGGTGACTAGTGTAGAGACAATCCCCTACCTGGTGGCTAGTGTACAGAGAACCCCTTTCCTGGTGACTAGTGTACAGAGAACTCCTTTCCTGGTGGCGAGTGTACAGAGAACCCCTTTCCTGGTGACTAGTGTAGAGAAAGCCCCTTTCCTGGTGACTAGTGTACAGAGAACCCCTTTCCTGGTGACTAGTGTAGAGACAACCCCTACCTGGTGGCTAGTGTACAGAGAACCCCTTTCCTGGTGACTAGTGTAGAGACAACCCCCTACCTGGTGGCTATTGTACAGATAACCTCTTTCCTGGTGACTAGTGTAGATACAACCCTTTTCCTGGTAACGAGTGTAGAGAGAACCCCCTACCTGGTGGCTAGTGTACAGAGAACCCCTTTCCTGGTGACTAGTGTACAGAGAACCTCTTTTCTGGTGATTAGTGTACAGAGAACCCCTTTCCTGGTGACTAGTGTAGAGATAACCCCTTTCCTGGTGACTAGTGTAGAGAGAACCCCTTTCCTGGTGGCTAGTGTAGAGAGAACCCCTTTCCTGGTGACTAGTGTAGAGACAACCCCCTACCTGGTGGCTAGTGTGCAGCGAACCCCTTTCCTGGTGACTAGTGTAGAGAAAGCCCCTTTCCTAGTGACTAGTGTACAGAGAACCCCTTTCCTGGTGACTAGTGTAGAGACAACCCCCTACCTGGTGGCTAGTGTACAGAGAACCGCTTTCCTGGTGACTAGTGTAGAGACAACCCCCTACCTGGTGGCTAGTGTACAGAGAACCCCTTTCCTGGTGACTAGTGTAGAGACAACTTCTATCCTGGTGACTAGTGTAGAGACAACCCCCTACCTGGTGGCTAGTGTACAGAGAACCCCTTTCCTGGTGACTAGTGTACAGAGAACCCCTTTCCTGGTGACGAGTGTACAGAGAACCCCCTTCATGGTGACTAGTGTAGAGAGAACCCCTTTCCTGGTGACTAGTGTAGAGAGAACCCCTTTCCTGGTGGCTAGTGTAGAGAGAACCCCTTTCCTGGTGACTAGTGTACAGAGAACCCCTTTCCTGGTGACTAGTATACAGAGAACCCCTTTCCTGGTGACTAGTGTAGAGAGAACCCCTTTCCTGGTGACTAGTGTACAGAGAACCCCTTTCCTGGTGACTAGTGTACAGAGAACCCCTTTCCTGCTGGCTAGTGTACAGAAAACCCCTTTCCTGGTGACTAGTGTACAGAAAACCCCTTTCCTGGTGACTAGTGTAGAGAGAACCCCTTTCCTGGTGACTAGTGTACAGAGAACCCCTTTCCTGGTGACTAGTATACAGAGAACCCCTTTCCTGGTGACTAGTGTAGAGAGAACCCCTTTCCTGGTGATTAGTGTACAGAAAACCCCTTTCCTGGTGACTAGTGTACAGTGAACCCCTTTCCTGGTGACTAGTATACAGAGAACCCCTTTCCTGGTGACTAGTGTAGAGAGAACCCCTTTCCTGGTGACTAGTGTAGAGAGAACCCCTTTCCTGGTGGCTAGTGTAGAGAGAACCCCTTTCCTGGTGACTAGTGTAGAGAGAACCCCTTTCCTGGTGACTAGTGTAGAGAGAACCCCTTTCCTGGTGACTAGTGTACAGAGAACCCCTTTCCTGGTGACTAGTGTACAGAGAACCCCTTTCCTGGTGACTAGTGTACAGAGAACCCCTTTCCTGGTAACTAGTGTAGAGACAACCCCCTACCTGGTGGCTAGTGTGCAGCGAACCCCTTTCCTGGTGACTAGTGTACAGAGAACCCCTTTCCTGGTGGCTAGTGTAGAGAGAACCCCTTTCCTGGTGGCTAGTGTAGAGAGAACCCCTTTTCCTGGTGGCTAGTGTACAGAGAACCCCTTTCCTGGTGACTAGTGTAGAGAGACCCCCTTTCCTGGTGACTAGTGTAGAGAGAACCCCTTTCCTGGAGACTAGTGTAGAGAGAACCCCTTTCCTGGTGACTAGTGTACAGAAATCCCCTTTCCTGGTGACTAGTGTACAGAAAACCCCTTTCCTGGTGACTAGTGTACAGAGAACCCCTTTCCTGGTGACTAGTGTACAGAGAACCCCTTTCCTGGTGACTAGTGTACAGAGAACCCCTTTCCTGGTGACTAGTGTACAGAGAACCCCTTTCCTGGTGACTAGTGTACAGAGAACCCCTTTCCTGGTGGCTAGTGTAGAGAGAACCCCTTTCCTGTTGGCTAGTGTAGAGAAAACCCCTTTCCTGGTGACTAGTGTACAGAGAACCCCTTTCCTGGTGGCTAGTGTACAGAAATCCCCTTTCCTGGTGACTAGTGTAGAGAGAACCCCTTTTCCTGGTGGCTAGTGTAGAGAGAACCCCTTTCCTGGTGGCTAGTGTACAGAAATCCCCTTTCCTGGTGACTAGTGTAGAGAGAACCCCTTTCCTGGTGACTAGTGTACAGAAAACCCCTTTCCTGGTGACTAGTGTACAGTGAACCCCTTTCCTGGTGACTAGTATACAGAGAACCCCTTTCCTGGTGACTAGTGTAGAGAGAACCCCTTTCCTGGTGACTAGTGTAGAGAGAACCCCTTTCATGGTGACTAGTGTAGAGAGAACCCCTTTCCTGGTGACTAGTGTACAGAGAACCCCTTTCCTGGTGACTAGTGTACAGAGAACCCCTTTCCTGGTGACTAGTGTACAGAGAACCCATTTCCTGGTGACTAGTGTACAGAGAACCCCTTTCCTGGTGACTAGTGTACAGAGAACCCCTTTCCTGGTGACTAGTGTAGAGAGAACCCCTTTCCTGGTGACTAGTGTACAGAGAAGCCCTTTCCTGGTGACTAGTGTACAGAGAACCCCTTTCCTGGTGACTAGTGTACAGAGAACCCCTTTCCTGGTGACTAGTGTAGAGAGAACCCCTTTCCTGGTGACTAGTGTACAGAAAACCCCTTTCCTGGTGACTAGTGTACAGAGAACCCCTTTCCTGGTGGCTAGTGTAGAGAGAACCCCTTTCCTGGTGACTAGTGTACAGAGAACCCCTTTCCTGGTGACTAGTGTACAGAGAACCCCTTTCCTGGTGACTAGTGTACAGAAAACCCCTTTCCTGGTGACTAGTGTACAGAGAACCCCTTTCCTGGTGGCTAGTGTAGAGAGAACCCCTTTCCTGGTGACTAGTGTACAGAAAACCCCTTTCCTGGTGACTAGTGTAGATGGTAGATCTTCTTACTGCCATTTGTAGGTAGAAAACACCAGTTCTGGTGGCTAGTGTAGAAAACTAGATGTAGTTAATATACCGGCTGTCAGGATCCCGTCTGTTCGGGATACCAACGCCAGAATTCCGACAGCCGAGAGTGCCGGCAGCGCTTGCCAGGGCTAAATCCACTTGTGGGAATAAAACCTGTGTTGAGCGCAGTTAGCTCGCATGGGGACTTGTAGCGCTCCCCCCTCTGCTGGCATTCTGGCTGCCGGGTTGGCACTCTCTGTATATTGAAAGTCGGCATCCCACCCGCCGGGATTACATATCCATCCCGTAGAAAATATATGCCTACATCTCCTGGTGGCTAGTGTAAACAGTACTTCCCCCTGCCCCCTGTCTCTGTCCCCGTCCTGGTTACAGTAGAAAGCAAACCCCAATCTTGGTGTCTGCTGTCAAATACAGACTCCAATCCTCTTGGCTAGTGTCCAAAGCAGACATTTCGGACATCTATGCTAAGTAGGCTACGTAGCTTATGTGTACCACCATAATGGAGCTGGATTCTGGTTTGCAAGTAAAGCAAAAAAAAAAAAAAGGAACTTTGTATCTGAAATAAACCATGCTGTCTTTCAAGGGGAGCAAATACGTTTATATTGTTTCTGTGCAGGATAAATACTGGCTGCTTTTGCATGTAGTCCACACATGTTAAACAGCTTTATTTTTACACTGCAATTTAGATTTCAGTTTGGACACACCTTACCCAAATCTAACTGTCTCTGCACATGTTACATCTGCCCCACATGCAGTGCCGCATGGTTTTGCCCTGTTTGCACTGTGAATTGCTTATTTTTGCATTACTTCCAAATCAGAATCTGATCCTTTATCAACTAGGTACTGTCCAAATCAACTAGGTACTGTATAAATGCTCCAGGGCTATTGTATTGTCATAGATTGCAATGACACAATCATTGGTGCCAACAAGGGTTGGGAGGCGGGCGTACTCTTTACCCAATGTCCGGGCCTGTTTGAAGGTCCCTGGTCCCACTTCGCACCCATTCCTCTTTGTAGACAGTGGCACTGCTGTGTGCTGGGCTGGGGAGAGAGGCAGCTGCAGAAGCTGTCAGTCCTCTCTCTCCCTGCACGATGTGTGGAGGGGGTGTGAGCGGTTGCACGTGCCCCGCCGCCCACCAGACCTGACACTTGTGCCCCCCTGTGTGGTGCGTGCAGCTGCTTCACGGCCACACATAAACTATCATTTTTGTATATTTTCTAAGAAGGGGGTCTGGCCACACCGTTCCGTGTTGGCCACACCTCCTACCAGTACTGGGGCCCGACAGAGCTTTCTGCACCCCTGGGCACAATATAAACCATGCAGCCCACAGAGTACCTGCAGATTGGTGATGTAATGCGATTGCACCTGCATTCCATCCTGCTATCGCGCCTCTCTCCTTCCCGTAATTTTCCTGACTATATATAAAGCCCCCTGAACAGGTACGATTTACATGAGAACTCACACAGGGGCCAGCACGATTCCTGAGAGATATAATGGGAACTATGGCGGTCATTCCGAGTTGTTTCCTCGCTAGCAGTTTTTTTTTTAGCAGCCGTGCAAACGCTAAGCCGCCGCCCACTGGGAGTGTATCGACCTAGAGACCGGATTCCACATGGATCATGTGCAGTAGTATCACAAAGTACAATGGACCTAATTCAGATCTGATCGCTAGGGTGCGTTTTTTGCACCCCTGGGATCGCAAGTGCAGGAGTGCTGCACAAACAGGAGTTTGTGCAGTCTCTGCTCAGCCCAGGACTTACTCAACCGCTACGATGATCGGGGGCCGGAGCTGACGGGTCCCTCCTGCGTTTTTCCGGACACTCCTCAAAAACGTTCAATTGCCACCCACAAACGCCTTCTTCCTGTCAATCTCCTTGCATTCACCGGTGCGGTGGGATTTCCCATCGCACCATCCCGGCGCTCCCCGGCGCTGCGGGCCGTCGCGCCTGCGCATTGCGTTGCATACGTATGTGCAGTTCAGACCTGATTGCAGGTTGTACGAAAATGCAGCCTAGCCATCAGGTCTGAATTAGGACCAATGGGGGTAATTCCAAGTTGATCGCAGCAGGATTTTTTTTAGCAATTGGGCAAAACCATGTGCACTGCAGGTGGGGCAGATGTAACATGTGCAGAGAGAGTTAGATTTGGGTGGGTTATTTTGTTTCTGTGCAGGGTAAATACTGGCTGCTTTATTTTTACACTGCAATTTAGATTGCAAATTGAACACACCCCACCCAAATCTATGTCTCTCTGCACATGTTATATCTGCCTCCCCTGCAGTGCACATGGTTTTGCCCAATTGCTATCAAAAATCCTGCTGCGATCAACTTGGAATTAACCCCATGGTTTTGCCCAACTGCTAACAAACTTGCTGCTGCGATCAACTCAGAATTACCCCCAATGCACAGTAAATATTCTGCTTGGAATTGGAGTGTTCCGTCGCCACCTAGTGGAAATGCTCTTTTATACAGTTTCTGACATTGTTGTCGCTGTTTATTATTATTATTTTCCTTTAATTATATGGCGCCAGAAGGCGTCCGCTGCGCCTTACAAAGTACATAAGCAGAAACAGTGCCAACAAAACAAGAAAAAAGTGGCTTACAGTACAGAACAATGCAGAACATGGACATGGTTTATAAACATTACTGCAGCAGCGGTCATTCTACCCAAATGGTCAGCAGGGCGGATGAAGCCAGAGGTTTGGTGCTGTTATAGGCAATGGTAAGGAGATGATGTTATAAGTGAGGGTAGGAAAAGCACATGAGGGAAGAGGGCCCTGCTCGTGAGACATGTGAGGTCAAAGGCACCTAAGCACACAAATGAAAACATATATGAGATTTATTTTGAACAGAGACTTAAAGGCCCCATTGCCAGATAATGGTAAGGGGGTGGTAGTGTTAGTGGGCGGATCTCTGCATAGTGGGGGAAATTTGTGCAGTATGGTGGGAGTTCTATGATAGACCATGTTTAGCAGGTTTCACAAAGTTCAGTCACGTTGGGTGGGGAGAATGACTGCAGATCCCATCTCCATCCAGCAGGCGGCGTCAGCGAGCTGAGAAACGTTTCCTGAATGACAAAATGTCAGTAAATAAATCTGATCCTCAATTGCAATTTGCCACATGGAAATTGTAAAATTTTAATAACAAACAGAGATTCAAACTTGAAACTACTGCGTTGTTCGCCATTGATGGCCGATGAGTATAATCCATCCGGCACAAGCCATCGATGGTTTGAGTTTTGCACATATATGCAAAATCAAGTTTTGATTCTCCATCAGGCTGAGGCATTGATATTATACTATCGGTGGCTGAAGATCGATGGTGAAACCACTCACCATCGGCTTCAGACCGTCGTTGGTTGCTAAACCATCAATTGCGCCAACAAGTGAATCCGTCACTAGTGTGCACTGCGGTTGTTTGTTTCTATGGGGAAATCCGCAGTTCCCCTACAGAACGAGGACTCTGTATTGATGTCTGGATATGAGGGGGTTCTTAGAGCAAGTTGTGATTACATGTATTGATAGAAATTGTGCATCTGAGAAAGCGACAATATACTGATTTGAACACATTTGCCTTTTGGGGCAATGTGTGACTCATTGGGGGTAAATTTACTAATGTGGGAGGTTTTTTTTAGAACTGGTGACGTTGCCCATAGTAACTAGAGATAAGTGGGTTTGGTTTTACTCATATTTACTCGGATCTCAAAACGGCATCTTATTGGCTCACGGATGTCACCTGTTTTGGATAGCCGGCTTACGGTCATTTGGTCGACAAGACTTAGGTCGGCAGTCATTAGATCGACCACTATTGGTCGACATGCATTCGGTCGACACGTTCATTATGTCGACGTGTACTGAGTCGACGTGGAAAAGGGTCGACATCAGTTTTTCACTTTTGTTTTCATTTTTTGAACTTTTTCATACTTAACGATCCACTACGATTGGGAATAGTAACCTGTGCCGAGCGCAGCAGTCAACCTAATTACCCTGTCGACCTAGTGACCCCCGTCGACCTAATGCATGTCGACCAATAGTGGTCGACCTAAGTCTTGTCGACCAAATGACTCTTTCCCGGATAGCCAATAAGAAAAATCCAGAAAACCGAACTTGAACCGAGTAAATCCGAACTAGCTCATCTCTAATAGCAACCAATCAGAGTCTACTTAACATTTATCAAGCTGCTTCTAGAAGATAATTATTATTATTATTACATTTTATTTATAGGGCGCCACAAGTGTTTTGCAGCGCCGTACAAAGGACAGTACAGGGAGACAGACTTTAGCATTACAATAAATAAATAACAGAAATAGAGAACAGGTAACAGAGCACCACAATTCTCATACATAATACAGCTAAGATGTAAGTAGTGATGGAGTGATCATCGTACTACTAGAGGCTGGTGGCCATAGATACAGATGAGCCGTTACCAGCAGGAGAAAAGCGGGTAAAGATGGTCGCTGAGTAGGGGAGAGCTGTGAGTGAAATGTGTTGAGACGAGGGCTTTGACAACAAGAGGAAAGAGGGCCCTGCTCTGAAGAGCTAACAATCTAGTGGGGAGGGGCGACAGACAGATGACGTGAGGTGAAAGCAAGCAGGAGGAAGCCTGATGGCAGTATATAAGCAAAGCTGAGATGGTCAAGGCATGAGGCAGGGGGATGGAGGAGCAGCCTCAGGACTAGATTATGCATCGGGAGGGTATGCTTTGATGAATAGGTGGGTTTTTAGTGCCCGTTTGAAGCTTTGCAAGGTTGGGGAGAGTCTAATGGAGCGGGGGAGCGCGTTCCACTGAAGGGGTGCAGCACGGGCATAGTCTTGAACACGAGCATGGGAAGCAGTGACCAGGGCGGTGGAGAGGCGATGGTCACTGGTTGACCGTAGGGGGCGGGAGGGACTATGAAGGGAGAGAAGGTTGGAGATGTAGGGAGCAGTGGAATTAGAGATGGCCTTGTTTGTGAGGGTGAGGAGTTTGAAGAGGATTCTGAAGGGGAATGGGATAATAGATAGAATCTGATTGGATGATATGGGGAACATCACCAATTCTAAAAAAAAACTCCCACTTTAGTAAATTTACCCCATTGTATGAATTAGGCAGCACTCTATTGAAGTATATGATTTTTTTTTGACATGTACTGTATTAAGTAGTTCAATAAAACCCCAACAATTTCCATGTATTTCATTTTATACAGGTGGGCAGAAATGAGGTGTAGCAACACAGTCCGGGATTTCTGTCAGTGCTTCAGTGACATCACTGTGTTATACTGTATGTACTTATGGGTTGGGGCTGGGAGACCCCGGAGGTCAGCATACCGACCCCGGGATTCCGGAAGCAGAATGCCGGCATGGGCCTTGCGGGCTCGGTGGACACCCACAAGTGGGAATAGAGTCTGTGGGTCGTCATTCCGACTGCCGACATTTTGAGCGCTCAGGATCCTAGCGTCGGCATGGTGACTGCCAGGATCCTGAGCGGCGGTCACATGACCGCATCCCGAGCTTATAATTAGGCTTACAATACTATCCCTTTAAACTGGGACACTCATGAATTACACAGGGTCTGTGGCTGGCTGACTGCAAGCCTGCATTTCACCTGCTTTAAATCAGCCCCAGAACCTGTGTAATCCATGAGTGACCCAGTGTAAAGGGATAGTATGGTAAGCCTACCTATAATGAGGCAAATTCAGGTAGTTGTCTAAGGCTTTCACCAGTGAAACATCATGGTGGAGTCCATTGCTGAACATCTGAAGGTTATAATATATATTCTAGTTGTATCTAATGGGCTAGGAGCATAGATACTACATTAACCTCCAAACATTTAACTAGACTCACCTCAAGTAGTGCATTGCCCTCCCCAGTAGGGACTTTCTCTTGGCTGGCCGTGGTCCAGGACTCTGGAGTGAAGCCTCCTCTTTCCCAGCTTTCTCAACAGCCTTATCGACTTTGACTTCAGCAATGGAGCTCACGGTGGGTGGCCCTTTCTTCTCAACCTCCATCACTTCCACACTCACCCATTGGCAAGTGTGACACTGGGTGATATCCGCGTCCAAACCGAAAGGAGCGTAGAGAGTGAGGCTTTCGCACATGGGACAGGATGGCTCGCTAGGATCGATGAAGTCTATGATGTCCGGTTCTTCCACCTCTTCTTCGATAGCCTCAAAATAGGACACCCTGCTGTTGATGGGCAGCGTCTGTATCCCGTCCTTCCCAAAGACATCATTTAATACCCTACATATTGGGCATGATATGCTGTAGCCGTTGTCCACCCCCAGTCTTTCTAGGCAGCCTTCGCAGAAGGTGTGCAAGCATACGGGCAAGATACGAGGCTTGAGGGGTCCATGGGGCCTGTAGTCTTCCAGACACACTGTACAGCGCAGAACATCTGGAGAGGTGTCACCTTCCACCTCCAGTGACATGGCGCGGTGGGACAGATAACGGAGACCAAAGATTGTATCTTGACTGTAGACCCAGTAGTCCTGATTATCTATTGACTCATGTCCTGATACTCAATCTATGGACTCATCTTTTTTCTGCGGCATTATCCATTCACCAGTGGAAAGTTGGTGGCATTGATTGTTCAGTATAAGAGCTGTCGACTAATTACGGTAGGCCAGTCAGCTAAGTCATAATAAATGGCTGATCGCAGGCAAGCATGGCCCAGTGGTCTCCTGAAAGTTTCTCAGAATTGATCAAACAGGTCTTGCAAAGTTGAAATTGTGTCTTTTTCTTCAAACCATTCTCCGCAGTTTAAAGTGTATCTGCATCTATCGTGCTGTGATGCTGTCTGATATCATTGCTTGTAACTTGTAGCTCCAGGTAACTGATCATTAACAATGTAACAGGAGAGATCACATGTCATTGTATTAGTTTCAATGCAGATTAACCCATTGCTGGTCGAGAGGCTGCAAGCCGTGTTCATATGATAATGAGTTCTTTGTGAGGAGAGGTGCTTGAAGCCATCTGTTGCCAATCTTACCGTAAATTTACTCCATTTCACAGGAGTACCAGAAATATCAGGTCACTATTAGATTTCCATTATAGGCTAGCGTTTGCCGGTGTGGATGTCTGTTATTGCTCAGCGGAACTAATTTTACAAAGACAGTAGTGCCATCTAGTATTGGGATGTAGAGTTTATATTGTACACATTGATCACAACATTTCTTTGTAAACAAATATTTGCAGTTTTTCCTTCAGGGATTAACACAAAAAGATGCTTGGAGCGTCTAACTCGTGAGCAAGCCACGTAAAGCTGCCCATGGGAGAAGCAGCTGGTCCTGAGATCTACGCCTGTAGTCCTGAGAGTTTGCCCCTGCGACTTGTTGATCGTCATAGCGAAGCAGACGATGACAGGAAACTGCAGGCGCTTGAATTGAAAGGGAAAATTGTTGAGGATAATATACATGGTATATAAATACAGTCTAACCTGCGCCCAATCTTGATAGAATCTCTGCCTCAATTAGGTTCCTCTGCAGAGCAGTCAGTTTAAGTTGAGTTCCGTTGCATAACTTGGGCGGAGTCAAGTTCCGTGGAAATGTAAAGCAGAATCTCTGTAGCTGGAAGGAAATTGTATATACTGTGTGCATGATTAATGTCTGATTGTAGGTGACACATTTTACCATCCTCACTCGTGGAAGCATGATAGGAACACCAACTTTCAGTGCGCCCAGTGGCAAATTTTCCATTAGGCAAATTGCGTCATTTTAGCCCCGACCCCTTACCGCAGACCCGTGAATCATGGCATTTTTCCGATGTGAGGGTGGGGCTTTATGATGTCACAGCCTGGACGGCCCCCTAAAGTTTCCGGCAGCGTCTCCTTTCCGGACTTCTCCCGGAGAAGAGAAATTAAAAGTAGGTAAGTATGGATAAAGGTAAGATATGGATGGGGGAAGGGGGATAATGACATTACTATGGGGGAGGAGGAGACCCGTGAGGAGTTGCCGACTTACTGGCTTCTCTCTTCGAGAGAGAGAGAGCAGCCAGGCTGGCACAGAATTGGAGCAGGGCAGGCTAATGTCGCATCACAGGGGGCGGTGCGAGGGGGCGATGACATCATCGTAGCCATGCACTCTGCCCTATAATGCCGAGATTAGCAGCATTATACAGTAGGGGGCGTGTCTATGGTGACGTGATTCAGCTTCACTCTCAAAGTGGGCAGCTGTGTCCAGGGGGGGCTGCAAGAATCGTGGGGGCCACATGATTTTCGGGAGCCTCCCAGCCGTTCCGGGAGAGTAGCCAAGAATGGGCTAATGGTGCTGCTATGAGTGGGGGTGGGGGAGACCCAGAGCCAGACCTAACCAATCTGGTGCCCTAGGGAAGATTTTGGCTGGTGCCCCCTAGCAGATAATCACACCTCCAAGTTTAGTGTTTATACCCGGACACCAAAAATAACTCATTGATTTATGACTTATTTTTTATTGTTAAGGAAACACGTGCTAAACGTACAATGGCCCTCATTCCGAGTTGATCGCTCGCTAGCTACTTTTAGCAGCCATGCAAACACATAGTCGCCGCCCACGGAGGAGTGTATTTTCGCTTTGCAAGTGTGCGAACGCCTCTGCAGCCGAGCTCTGAAAAAACATTTTGTGCAGTTTCAGAGTAGGCCTGGACTTACTCAGCGCTTGCGATCACTGTAGTCTGTTCGTGTCCGGATTTGACGTCAGACACCCGCCCTGCAAACGCTTGGACACACCTGCGTTTTTTCAACCACTCCCAGAAAACGGTCAGTTGACACCCATAAACGCCTGCTTCCTGTCAATCTCCTTGCGATCGGCTGTGCGAATGGATTCTTCGTTAAATCCATCGCTCAGCAACGAAACGCTTTGTACCCGTACGATGCGCATGCGCATCGCAGTGCATATGCATGCGTAGTTTTGCCATTTTTTTTACCTGATCGCTGCGCTGCGAAAATCGTCAGCGAGCGATCAACTCGGAATGATCCCCAATATATACACCTACATAAAGGTAATGTTACTGTTAAAAGTAGCTGAGAATATAGGGGGTCATTCCGCTAGCTAACAATGTTTGCAGCGCAGCTATTAAGTGAAAAAATGTCACTTCTGCGTATGCGGCGCAATGCACACGTGTGAAGTACTTTCACAACGGCCGATGTAGTTTCACACAGGGTCTAGTGAAGCTTTTCAGACGCAATGGCCGCCGCAGAGTGATTGACAGGAAAGGGGCATTTCTGGGTGTCAACTGACCGTTTTCAGCGAGTGTTCAGAAAAACGCAGGCGTGCCAGGAAAAACGCAGGGCGTGTTTGTGACGTCAAATTCGGAACTGAATGGTCTGAAGTGATCGCAAGCTAGGAGCAGTTCTGCAGCTACTCTTAAACTGCACAATCTTTGTTTTCTGCCGCTCTCCGATGCATTCGTTCGTACTTCTGCTAAGCTAAGATACACTCCCAATGGGCGGCGGCTTAGCGTTTGCACGGCTGCTAAAACCTGTTAGCGAGCGATCAACTCGGAATGACCCCCATAGTACAGTACTGTCACCAGTTTCTAGTTCTTCGTAGCAATCAGTTTTGTGATCTAGGGGGATATTTAATAAAACATAATTATATACTAAAAGCTGGAAAATTTTATATTTATGTTATCTCCTCTCCAGTGGCAGTTGCAGCGCAGTCCACAATTCAAACAGGGAGCCACACCAACTGCCAGTGAGTCCCGAACAGCAATGTCTGGCAGTGTTTTGGGTCACAGTGGGTGTGGCTCCCCTGTTTGAATTGTGGACTGCTCTGCAACTGCCACTGGAGAGGAGATATTTATCTCCATCTCCAGAGAACATAAATATCACATTTTCCAGCTAGGGGGCCAGATGTACTAAGCTTGAAAAGTGATAAATATCACTGTGATAAAGCACCAGCCAATCGTCTCCTAACTGTCATTTTTCAAACACAGCCTGTGACATGGCAGTTAGGAGCCGATTGGCTGGTGCTTTATCACAGTGATATTTATCACTTTTCAGGCTTAGTACATCTCCCCCTTTATGAGATAATTATGTTTTACTAAGTATCCCCCTCGTATCAAATTTTATGTTAATGTTATAGTTTCCAATAAACGCACACAAAAATATTCTGCTACTCTAACACATCTATAATATTGCGGGAGGGATGAGTTCTATCTATGCATCTAACTACAGCAAGCTCACTTTAGGCAGACTTCAAGCTGCTGATATAATAAGCATGATATCGGATACATACTCCTTACTAACAATTATATTAGCCTAGATCCATTGCTGATGTGACTACACTCTGCTCTGGTATGTTCCAGAAGCACTGGGAGAGGCCATCAGTGGAAAATGGAGGATCAAGGCTGTAACTAGGTGTGTGCGGAGTGTGCTGTGCACATAGCGCTGCAGGGTAGGGGGCGCTGTTGGCAGCACTTGTCAATTATGAATTATCTAATTACTTTCACTTGCAGCTTCCCCCCTTTGTGAAGCCTAGCATCTGCTGACAGCCCCTGTCTTCTACCCCCTCCTCTTTTGTTGCTAATACCTATACAGCAGAGGTTCTCAAACTCGGTCCTCAGGACCCCACACGGTGCATGTTTTGCAGGTCTCCTCACAGAATCGCAAGTGAAATAATTAGCTCCACCTGTGGACCTTTTAAAATGTGTCAGTGAGTAATTAATACACCTGTGCACCTGCTGGGTTACCTGCAAAACATGCACTGTGTGGGCCCCCGAGGACCGAGTTTGAGAACCTCTGCTATACAGCATTCATGGACTTGACTTTAGAGATTTTTATTGTTCAGTTGCACGGTCTTTTATTACATTTTGGGATACTGATGTGCCCAGGATTCGAACCCGTTGCCTATTTCTCTTGGATCAATTTTGTCATGCCTCTTACCCACGAGGAATGCTCCTTACATCCCTATTCGAAAAATATGGGGTGGGTACGCCAATTCTCTGTCCACACAGGGCACCAAAAAGTGTAGTTAATGCTCTGTGGAGGATAATATAGTAACAGAAGCACTGGGAGAGGCCATCAGTGGAATATGGAGGATAAGGTGGTAACAGAAGCACTGGGAGAGGCCATCAGTGGAATATGGAGGATAAGGTGGTAACAGAAGCACTGGGAGAGGCCATAAGTGGAATACAGAGATAATGTGGCAACAGAAGCAATGGGAGAGGCCATCAGTGGAATATGGAGGATAAGGTGGTAACAGAAGCACCGGTAGAGGCCATCAGCGGAATACAGAAGATAAGGTGGTAACAGAAGCACTGGGAGAGGCCATCAGTGGAATACAGAAGATAATGTGGTAACAGAAGCACCGGGAGAGGCCATCAGTGGAATACAGAAGATAATGTGGTAACAGAAGCACTGGGAAGGGTCATCAGTGGAATACAGAAGATAATGTGGTAACAGAAGCACTGAGAGAGGCCATCAGTGGACTACAGAAGATAAGGTGGTAACAGAAGCACTGGGAGAGGCCATCAGTGGAATACAGAAGATAAGGTGGCAATAGAAGCACTGGGAGAGGCCATCTGTGGAATATGGAGGATAATGTGGTAACAGAAGCAATGGGAGAGGCCATCAGTGGAATACAGAAGATAAGGTGGTAACAGAAGTACTGGGAGAGGCCATCAGTGGACTACAGAAGATAAGGTGGTAACAGAAGCACTGGGAGAGGCCATCAGTGGAATACAGAAGATAAGGTGGCAACAGAAGCACTGGGAGAGGCCATCTGTGGAATATGGAGGATAATGTGGTAACAGAAGCAATGGGAGAGGCCATCAGTGGAATACAGAAGATAAGGTGATAACAGAAGCACTGAGAGAGGCCATCAGTGGAATACAGAAGATAATGTGGTAACAGAAGCACTGGGAAGGGTCATCAGTGGAATACAGAAGATAATGTGGTAACAGAAGCACTGAGAGAGGCCATCAGTGGACTACAGAAGATAAGGTGGCAACAGAAGCACTGGGAGAGGCCATCTGTGGAATATGGAGGATAATGTGGTAACAGAAGCAATGGGAGAGGCCATCAGTGGAATACAGAAGATAAGGTGGTAACAGAAGTACTGGGAGAGGCCATCAGTGGACTACAGAAGATAAGGTGGTAACAGAAGCACTGGGAGAGGCCATCAGTGGAATACAGAAGATAAGGTGGCAACAGATGCACTGGGAGAGGCCATCTGTGGAATATGGAGGATAATGTGGTAACAGAAGCAATGGGAGAGGCCATCAGTGGAATACAGAAGATAAGGTGGTAACAGAAGCTCTGGGAGAGGCCATCAGTGGAATACAGAAGATAAGGTGGTAACAGAAGCACCGGGAGAGGCCATCAGTGGAATACAGAAGATAATGTGGTAACAGAAGCACTGGGAAGTGTCATCAGTGGAATACAGAAGATAATGTGGTAACAGAAGCACTGAGAGAGGCCATCAGTGGACTACAGAATATAAGGTGGTAACAGAAGCACTGGGAGAGGCCATCAGTGGAATATGGAGGATAAGGTGGTAACAGAAGCACTGGGAGAGGCCATCAGTGGAATATGGAGGATAAGGTGGTAACAGAAGCACTGGGAGAGGCCATCAGTGGAATATGGAGGATAAGGTGGTAACAGAAGCACTGGGAGAGGCCATAAGTGGAATACAGAGATAATGTGGCAACAGAAGCAATGGGAGAGGCCATCAGTGGAATACAGAAGATAAGGTGGTAACAGAAGCACTGGGAGAGGCCATCAGTGGAATACAGAAGATAAGGGGGTAACAGAAGCACCGGGAGAGGCCATCAGTGGAATACATAAGATAAGGTGGTAACAGAAGCACCGGGAGAGGCCATCAGTGGAATACAGAAGATAAGGTGGTAACAGAAGCACCGGGAGAGGCCATCAGTGGAATACAGAAGATAAGGTGGTAACAGAAGCACCGGGAGAGGCCATCAGTGAAATACAGAAGATAATGTGGTAACAGAAGCACGGGAGAGGCCATCAGTGGAATACAGAAGATAAGGTGGTAACAGAAGCACCGGGAGAGGCCATCAGTGAAATACAGAAGATAAGGTGGTAACAGAAGCACCGGGAGAGGCCATCAGTGAAATACAGAAGATAATGTGGTAAGGGCTATTGGTATTAAACTGTAGCTAAAGAAAAATGTTACAGGTTTAAGGGGAACGGTCCTCAGAAGTAATTCTGTGGGGCACATTCCCCCCTCGCAGCACCCCTCTCCACTCACTGCACAACACCCCTCTACCCTCACTGCACAGAACCCCTCTCCCCTCACTGCTGCACAGCACCCCCCACAGCACAGCACCCCTCTCCCCTCATTGCACATCAACCCTCTCCACTCACTGCACAACACCCCTCTATCCTCACTGCACAGAACCCCTCTCCCCTCACTGCTGCACAGCACAGCACCCCTCTCCCCTCAATGCACACCCCTCTCCACTCACTGCACAACACCCCTCTACCCTCACTGCACAGAATCCCTCTCCCCTCATAGCGCAGCACCCCTCTCCCCTCGCTGCACAGCACCCCTCTCCCCTTACTACACAGCACCCTTCTCACTTCACTGCACATCACACCTCTCCCCTCACTACACAGCACCCCTCACTGCACAGTACCCCCTTCCCTCAGGGTACAGCACCCCTCTCCCCTCAATGCACAGTACAGCACACTTCTCCCCTCATTGCACGGCACCCCTCTCCTCTCACTGCACATAACCCCTCTCCCCTCACAGTACAACACTGCTCACCTCTCACTGCACAGCACCCCCTTCCCTCACTGCAAATCAGCCTCTTACCCCACAGTACAGCACTCCTCTACCCTCACAGTACAGCATCACTCACAGCACCCTTCTCCCCTCACATCACAGCACCCCCTTCCCTCACTGTACAGCAGCCTCTTACCCCACAGTACAGCACTCCTCTACCCTCACACTACAGCATCACTCTCCCATCACAGCACAGCACCCCTCTCTCCTCACAGTACATCACCCCTCTTCCCTCATAGTACAGCACCTCTCTCCCCTCACAGCATAGCACCGCTCTCCCATCACAGCACATCACCCCTGTCCCCTCACAGCACCTTTCTTCCCTCACCTTACATCACCCCTCCCCCTCACAGCACCACTCACCCCTCACATCACAGCACCCCTCTCCCCCCACAGTACAGGTTAACTTACTTAAGAACTAAAAGCAGCAGCAGTTGCCCTGCTTTTACCATGTCCGTGTTATGTAATGCCGCTGGACATGGTGGCTGTAACCTACTGGAGGCGGAGCTGTGAGGTGTGACTCAGGCCCATGGGAGGAGCTGCTGCATACAACTGGGCATGCGCAGCAGCCCTCCAGTGGCCATCCTACTTCTAGTAAAGGATAAAGATTTTGCACATGCGCAGAAGCTGATTCTGAATGCTGCCCAATCGGAGCTGAGCTCTGATTACAGTTGCCACCGTCCGGCCCAGCAAGCAGTGTAAGCCGGCCCAGCAGGCCCGGCTGGGAGATGCAATGGACCAGCCAAGCGGGAACTTCCTACAAACCCGGTGCCCCAATTCACCACTGGACCTAGGCTTGAGATGCCCCTAGGCATTCGCCTGTAATGCCTATACCTACAGCCAGCTCTAGGTTTCATTGACTTTATTGAATAGTATTGATAGATACACCCAGAGACAGCCCTAAACAATATGATGCCCTATGCAAGAAGATTTTGGCTGGTGCCCCCTTGCACAGATGCTAGTTCCGCCTCTGACCCTACACCCCTTTCCCAGCACCATCACCCTTCACCCATAGCAGTCCTCATTTTGGTGCTCCTACCCTCTATATTTTAAATAGGAACAGTGTGCACATTCGGTGCACAGGCCAAAACGGGGCGTGTTCTTGCTGGGAAGGGGCATGTCCACACAATAATACCCCTGTTGAAATTACGTCACCCAGTACTGCAACTTTATTCACATTATATCATGCAATAGTGTCTCTTATTCACGTTACTTCTCACAGTAGTGCCCCTTATTCACATGACACCACACCATGGGGGTAATTCCAAGTTGATCGCAGCAGGATTTTTGTTAGCAATTGGGTAAAACCATGTGCACTGCAGGGGAGGCAGATATAACATGTGCAGAGAGAGTTAGATTTGGGTGGGGTGTGTTCAATCTGCAATCTAATTTGCAGTGTAAAAATAAAGCAGCCAGTATTTACCCTGCACAGAAACAAAATAACCCACCCAAATCTAACTTTGTCTGCACATGTTATATCTGCCTCCCCTGCAGTGCACATGGGTGGTCATTCCGAGTTGTTCGCTCGGTAAATTTCATCGCATCGCAGCGATTTTACGCTTAGTGCGCATGCGCAATGTTCGCACTGCGACTGCGCCAAGTAAATTTGCTAAGAAGTTAGGAATTTTACTCACGGCTTTTTCTTCGTTCAGGCGATCGTAATGTGATTGACAGGAAATGGGTGTTACTGGGCGGAAACACGCCGTTTTATGGGCGTGTGGGGAAAAACGCTACCGTTTCCCGGAAAAAACGCAGGAGTGGCTGGAGAAACGGAGGAGTGTCTGAGCGAACGCTGGGTGTGTTTGTGACGTCAAACCAGGAACGACAAGCACTGAACTGATGGCACTGGCAGAGTAAGTCTCGAGCTACTCAGAAACTGCACAGAGATGTCTTATCGCAATGTTGCGAATCTTTCGTTCGCAATTTTAAGATGCTAAGATACACTCCCAGAGGGCGGCGGCTTAGCGTGTGCAATGCTGCTAAAAGCAGCTTGCGAGCGAACAACTCGGAATGACCACCATGGTTTTGTTCAATTGCTAAAAAAAATTCTGCTGCGATCAACTTGGAATTACCCCCCATATTGATCTTTATTTACATTAGACCACACAGTAGTGCCTTTTCTATACAGCACGTTACGCCACAAAGTACTTTAGTACACCTTATACACATAATGCCGCACATTAGTAATGCATTTCGTATGCAGATAGAGCCGCAGTCACACACAGAATATAGGCATGCTGCGTATCATTTTAATCAGCAGAAGCTGCATTTGCCCCTAGGCATTTCAGATGCCTTAGGCATTTGCCTAGTTTGCCTATGCCTCGGGCCGGCTCTGGATACACCATATGGAAAACATATTCTCTACCACTGCATGTCACTTATTTCCATTGAAAATCACTTTCACCCCTATGTGACACTAATATTCCCGTCTCTGTAGTGTTCACAGTCGGTAGAGGACCCTTTTGAGCAACAGTAAAATATCGGTGGATGCTGATTAAAGTGAGGAAGTAGATACTTGAATACATGTGAGTGCAGAGCAGAAAAATCTTAAATTGGCAGAGGAATGTCCCGAAGGTCCAGTGGTCGGTTAAAGTGTAGGCAACGACCAGTGGAGCTGCTGGAGCGATGATGGCATCGGAGATGGCCAAGTTGAACTGGAGAACCACAGTTGAGTTCCATTGTTTTACCTGAAACCAGAAAATCCATAGACTGATACAGTTGAACATAAAACCAACAAAGAAGATGAAGCTCATGAAGATCGGGTTGAAAGCGTTAATTCCTTCAGGCTGACAGCCGGTGTCGTTTCCCGATGTGTTCAGCATCCCGAGAGGCTACCGAGCTGAAAATCAAATAAGAGAATGTTACACAAGAGAGAACTTTTAGGGCTCTATTCAATGAGAAGTGATGTAAGGGTGATGCTGGCTATACCTAAAACTTGGACCGTTGGAGTGCCTTGAGGACCACGTTTGAGAACCTCTATATTCTAATCCTTTTCTAGTCAAAACTCTGGAGTACACTAGAGTATGACAAGTGAGGCTCAGCCTACCTTGACTGCACATCACTGTTGTAGACTGACAGCCAATCAGTAATGGTCCCTCATGTCTCATGGGCAAGAAACCCCTCCCGATTGGCTGCCTGTCTCCTAAATAGCAGGCTTACTGGAGATGAAATCATTTGGTGAGGGGAGCTCCTTGTGTGAGGTTCACTTTTTGTAGGAAGGGTTATTATTTCTTTATTTTCCACATGGATTATGCTGATTCAACACAAGAAGAAGATTCCAGTATTTAGTATGGACAATGTACTACAGACGTTATGGTCCAATAATTTAAAAAATAAGAATGAGTACAAAGTGATTCAATCATTTAATTAACAAGGGGCACATTTAAATTATTCTGTTAGTAAGGATTCACAATATTGTATATCTATTACTATGCAGCACAGGTTTATTTTCATAACTCAAAGAGGGCCAGCGGCAAACGCAGGATTTCAAGAGGGGGGTTTCCAAATACAGTACACAATCTCCCACTCTGTGGAACATTGGAACAAGTGTGGGATTCTAGGGGAGCGGCAGAAGACCCTAATAAAGACTCTGGACATTATAAACATTGGTCTATTTATACACTATACTGTATGGAATACCGTATTAATATTTAACTCTATAGATGGTTTATAGTATAGGCTGTATCAAACATTTAAATTATATAAACAAGTGGTCAGGAAAAGGTTAAACATAATAAGGAAATAGATACACAAACATAATAGTACTACACTTTCTAAACACACATTCTCCCACCTCATGGTAAGGCTCCTGTTTTTTCTTCCTGGCAGCTACTCTCTGGTCCAGTGCACTGATTGAGACCTCAGATCCACACAAACAGCAAACTTGGTAGAAGAAGCTGCTACCACTGGGCATGTGCAGCAGCTCTGCTCTGTCCCTTAAATCTCTCCTAACTAGTCAGCCCAGGCCGAGGATTCCTGGGGAAGTGTGCATCCCCCAATAAAGGGGTTCCCCCTCTCCAGAGCACCGAAGGCCAGGCTGGAGCCCTGTGCTATCCCCGGCACCCCTGGGCTGTGGGTGCCGAGTTGATGGTCCATTAGTGAAATATATATTAAGATTGACTACAGGTCCCAGGAAGCATCCCCCGTATGCTGGTACTTGGAGAACCACAAGTACCAGCATTCAGGACATTAAGAACCTGCTGGTACCTATAAGCCCCATGTAAAAGGAATATTAAAATTTAAACATAACACCAAATGTTGTAATATTTATTATGCAGCACCTTCACTTGGGGAGTGGTGGCCTTTAAGCTCTTTTGCATTACTGCCCTCCATCCAGGACTTTCCCATCATCTTCGCCTGGAGGGCAGCAGCCTTTAAGCTATTTTGCATGACCGCTGCCCATCCAGAACTTCCCCGGCATCTTCAATCTTCAAGAGCTCTTCCTCGCTCCTCCTCCGCCATTGAACTGACACCCGCTGCCTCATGCTGGTTAATATTAGCCGGACCAAGGGGGTGGGACAATGACACGGCGAACCATGATTGGCTCGCAAAGGCCATCTTCAATTTTAAAAACTGGAAGCCACGTCCACCGCTATTAAGCATGCAGCCTGCTGCCAAACTCTGCAAAGATAAATTTTCCGGTCCTGACACCTTGCTCTCCGGTCATACACCCAGAAGTCCAGTGACCGGCGCTCATCGAAAAGGACAGTTCTTATCGGGAGAGCTGTCCTTTCATTTACTAATCGTATATGTTAGTGCATATGTGATTAGTATCAATGAGTTGTCATCGCAACGTGTGGTGGGATGTACTGGTGAGAGTTAGTGCATACCATCCCCATACTCTAGAAATAGCCCTTGATGAAGTAGCTCCAGCTACCCATTACACTCCTCGTAGGCCTAGATGTTGACCATGGAATTCTACATGAACAAGACACCTACAAAAACTCTTATGTAAAGTTGAACATCAGTGGCGTAAATCTCGTACACCAAGCAACTTTCTTACATATAAGATTATTTACCAGTCTTATCGGAATACCCTGGACTCTGCCAAACAAACATATTTCCAAACTTTCATCTTTTCTCAGGCCTCTAACCTCAAGGGACTTTTTTAAAAATTTAAATCACTTCTTAATCCCCCCTCACCCAACCCACCAGCCACTATCAATGCGTAAGATCTTGCTTCCTACTTCAAGGACAAGATTAATAAGCTCTGAGATGAAATGGTATGGTCTTCCTTATCCAGTTACCTGCCTAATTCTCTACCTGAACTATCTGGCACTCTCTCTTCATTTGATCCCACAAATGAAGATGAAGTATCATCACTCTTCACATCCTGCTACTCTATTACTTCACCTCTTGACCCTATACCCAGAGCCGGCACTAACCAATATGATGCCCTAGGCAAGATTTTGGCTGGTGCCCCCTAGCACCACCGCTAGTTCTGCAGGGGATGCCTGGCATGAGTCAGCTGGCAGCTCTGCTAACGTCGGGCGCCTTTTGTTTATGAAAGTGCATTACTATGTAGCTAGGATGCACATGCAGCTTCTGCTGATTAAAATGATATGCAGCATGGCTATATTCTGTGTGCGACTGCGGTGGTATCTGCATACGAAATGCTACATTACACTGGTTTCCAGGAATACACTGCAATGTAGCATTTCATATGCAGATACAGCCGCAGTCACACACAGAATATAGGCATGCCGCATATCATTTTAATCAGCAGAAGCTGCTGGTGCCCCTAAGCATACCAAATGCCCTAGGCATTTGTCTAGTTTGCCTATGCCTAAGGCCGGCTCTACCTATACCCTCACAAATAAGTAAAGCTCTGTCTCCTGTGCTCATCCCAACCCTAACTAAAATTTGTAATCTCTCTCTCTCTACTGGTATCTTTCTATCACTACTCAGGCATGCACTGATTACTCCCATTATGTATAAACAAAATTCTGACCCAAACTCTCTCTCAAACTATCCATCCCATCTCTCAACTACCATGTGTCTCCAAGCTACTTGAGCAACTTGCCTCGCACACTTTCCTAACTCACACAATTTATTGGACCATCTTCAGTCAAGCTTTCGTTCCCAACATTCCACAGATACAGCAAGTAGTAAATGACCTGGTCACTATTGACCACTCTCTTCTGATACAAACACTACAATCCCTAGGTCTTCAGGACACAGCCCTTTCTTGCTTGGTTCTCATCCTACCTATCTAATTGCTCTTACAGTGTCTGCTTCTCTGAATCCACCACCTCTTCGCTACCTCTATCAGTTGAAGTACCGCAAGGCTCAGTCTTAGGTCCTCTGCTTTTCTCAATCTATACTGCAGCTCTTTTGGATTTCAGTATCATCTGTACGAGGATGATACTCATATCTACCTATCCTCTCCAGAATTGTCACCATCTGTATTGGTCCATGTCACTGAATGCCTCTCTGCTGTTTCATCTTGGACGCCATCTGGCCATCTCAAACTTAATATTTCCAAAGCAGAATTAATTATATTTCCACCTACTAATAGAAGTTACTGTTTATAACTTGACAATCAATCCTAGCCCACATCCTCCCTGACTAGGTATCATCCTCAACTATGAACTTTCCTTTGTTCCCCACATTCAATCTAAATCTTGCTACATGCACCTAAAAAACATATCCAAAATACAACCATACCTTACACAAGACACTGCAAAAACTCTAATCCATGCTCTCATTATCTCCCGCATTGATTATTGCTATAGTCTTCTTACTGGTCTTACCAAAAAGAGACTCTCAGCACTGCAGTCCATTCAGAATACTGCTGTGATGCTAATCTTCCTTGCTAGACGTTCATCGTCTGCAGATCCACTCTGTCAGTCCCTCCACTGGTTACCTGTATTCTACCGTATTCAATATAAAATACTTTTACTCACACACAAGGCCATTAACCAAACTACACCAATGTACATCTCTTTACTTATCTGAAAATATCTCCCAACCCGACCTCATCGCTCTTCACAAGATCTACATCTCTTATTTACACTAATTATTTGCTCCCATTCACGATTGCAGGACTTTCATCGGGCTGCACCCACTCTGTGGAATGCCCTCCCATGCACAATAAGACTCTCCTCTAGTCTCCAAACCTTCAAGCTTTCCCTGAAAACTCACCTCTTCAGGCAAGCTTATGAAATTCCGGAACCGCCCTCATAACTTTCATAAACTTTCCTATCCAATTATATCCCCACTGTACAGTCTACACACATCCTCACATATTTTCTCTATTCACTTTTTCCCCCTTCTGACCCCAGACCAACATCTCTGTGTGACCACCTCATACAGCCCACCAAGAAAATTTGCAATCTGGTGGACAATTATGCAATAGGTGGCATCTATCCTTGTGTATCCATGCCTATTTCCCTATAGATTGAAAGCTTACGAGCAGGGCCCTCCTACCTCTATGTCTGTCTGTTATTACCCAGTTTTGTTTTATCACTGTTGTTTCAAATTGTAACGGAATTTGCTGCGCTATATAAGAAACTGTTAATAAATAATAAACATATAATGATGACGGTATTATACAGAGGTGAGTGTAATTTTAAATAATTACAGTGCAGATCACTCACCTCTTCACTACGCAGGATACGGATTATTGTTAGAGAATTCTTTAGAAAGTGATTTCAAATAGCCATCATTAACTTCCTGTACAGTAATTGACTGTGTGCAAACTGCAAGGCATCGTGTGTATGTTCTAGAAATGTGTGTATGTACTATAAATGTTTTTTCCTGGTTACTACAGCAAATAATTCTATAACAAGTGATACTTCTCTTTTCCACTTCATAAAGCTCTGTGTGGAGGTGCGTTCATTTCCTATAGGTTGATGTCTGCAGTTATGACACACTGTAGCCAATGGTCTGTAAGACTGTTGAATTGTAAGATCCTCTCTGTATTGAGGGGGTCATTCTGACCCGATCGCACGCTGCAGTTTATCGCAGCGCAGCGATCGGGTCAGAACTGTGCATTCGCCGGTGCTGCAGTGCAGCGGCGCATGGCCGCCCATCGCTGCGCTACAATCGCCTCTGCCTGATTGACAGGCAGAGGCGGTCGATGTGCGGGGGGGTGGAACGGCAGCGTTTGGCCGCCATTTTGTGGGTGCGGTCCAGCCACGCCTGCGGGGGACGGGCCGCAGCGGCTGCGTGACGTTGTGGAGATGTGCCCTGTACCACAGGACACACACATCCCAGCAGCGGCACGCAGGGGATCTGTGTCCCCTGCGGGACAACATGTCTGACAGCGCTGGGACAGTGTGTCTGTCCCCAGCGCCTGTCAGTGAGCGACAGCGGCGGGTGTCTGGTGCAGGGACTAGTTGTTTCCCTGCACCAGACTTACAGCAGCGTCGGGGAGCGCAGCGGCGCTTCAAACTTGGCGCCGTTTTGGCTGCCAATTGGAAGCGCCGCCTGCAGGATTTGTAATCCGGCGCCGTCCGCGAGACAATCACGGCTCGAGGGGCGCCGGCCAATCATAGGAAGGCGCGGCGAGCCAATCGGCGCTCGCCGCATCATAGGCCCTGCCCCCGGCGTCTGACGTCAGATGCCGGGCAGGACCAAAAGAAGAGGGCCGCGCGCAGGAGCGCAGAAAACGCCGCCAGGAGAAGAATACGAGAGGCCGCGCCGAAGAGCGGGGAAGAGCCGGGCGGCGCTAAGGAGAAGAAGACCCTGCGGGAAGAGCTCCGGTGGCCGCTGAAGATGCCGGGCCCCTGGAAGAAGATGTCCAGCGGCGGCTGGACGCGGAAGAGCGGAGGCGACGCCGCTGGCTAGGACGGGTCAGCGGCAGAAGAGGGCGCCGGGGACCCCCGGACCAGGTGAGGCCTCAGTGAGGCTACTCTCACCCCCCCCCCACTTCCTCCCTAGACCATCAGGGATCGGGCACTAGGCCCGTAGGCACAGTCAGGCCCTCCCGTCCTGTGGGTACATAGTCGGGCCCTCTCGGCCCGTGGCCACATATAGTCGGGCCCTATTAGCCGGGCACCTTTGCTCGTGGCCATATATAGTCGGACCCTCCCCGCCCGTGGCCCCTTTTAGGCGGGCATTAGGCCCGAGGGCACATATTGGTCATTAGGCCCGAATGCATTAGGAGTACCCCAATAAGGGCGATCTGGGCATTAGGACCAGATCCCTTCAACGGCCCCACATTAGGCGGGCACTAGGCCCGTGGGATAACATCAGGCATTAGGCCTGGGCCACATTAGAGGGCATTAGGCCCTAGTTCATTTGCGGCCGTTAGGGATATAAGGTGACCCTGGGCATTAGGCCCAGGTCACCCAACGGGCACCAAGTTAGGCGGGCGCTAGGCCGAGGGTGAAGCCTGTGGATAAATAGGGGGCAGTAGGCCCAAGTAGGGGTGCGGGAAGTGGTCGGCTGTACGGCGCTCACCCCCCCAGAGTGCAGGTAGGGATTTAAAGGGACAACACCGTTTAACCTTGTACTCTGATATTGTTATGCGTGTTGTTACCGCGCAGGGCAAAGTGTTTGTTTTAACGCTTGTGCATAGTTTGTGTTGCACCACCCACACTTGAGCTAGTTTGAGGGCTCTGTTCCTGTAGCTAGTGTAGCGGACGCACACTAGGGTAGTTCTTGGCCCTGCACTGCTGTTTTCTCTTTGCCTCCTTACAGGGACCTGTAAGTGGAGAAGATCGGAGTGCAAGACTTGTGACGGTGAGTAACATCTGTCCGTGTGTTTGTCCCTATCTGTCTCCCTTCCTTCAGGGTGAACGGTGAACCTTGCACGCCGGTGTAAGGTCGAATTTACACCTGGTGCGAGAGTACCGATAGGTGAAATTCGGGCTCTGAGGCCGTGCGCCCAGGATGACCTTCACCTAGCCCGAAAGTCCATTTTGTCTGTTTCGGAGGGCGCTTCGGTTCACAGTTAGGAGGGACGGCACTCAGCAATCTCCTTCCCCCTAGGTAATCATGTCCGGGTCCAATCCGAAGGTTCCAGGTGCGTCAAAGACTCCGTGACCTGAAGGTGAGAGAGTGCAGCGCCTGGTAAGTGGTGATCTACACCTGCACGGCAGCAGGCACTACACCGCACCGACACCCTCTTACATTTGGCGTAGTTAGCAGGATAACGGGCCGCGGACACTATGTGGAACATCCCCAAGAAGACCCCCCCCTGCGGACAGCTCCGGAGCAGACCCACCCCCGGTCGTGTGCGGACCAGAGCGACTGGGTGACAGTGTCTGGGGCAGACCTTCTGAAGATGGTGCAGCGGTCAGTCCAGCGAGGAAAGGAAGAGCGCCGGGAAAAGGGGCGCAAGAAGGCCACTGTGACGCCCTGCAAGAAATGACCGCAAACGGGACATTTTGCCGACGAATGTACTTGGCGAGAGACATCCTCAAAGAAGGTAGTCCAGCAAGCGGACTGAAGGCGTTATCAGAAGGGCCAAGCGAAGAAAGAGTCCTGGTGTTTGCTCTGCGGAAACTACGGGCATGAGCATAACAGTTATCCCTGGAACGAAGAGTGGAGCCAAGACGAGGTCGATTTCCGGTGTGAAAGCTGTTAAGATCTCCGGCATCTGCTCCCGGAGTGTCCATGGACTGATGACAGGACAGACTACGAGGCCACTGTGAAGCAGCTGACGGAGTCTAGTCAGCAACTTTGGAACCGGGTGGTGGCAGAGCCCGTGTGTGCGCTCTGCGAGGCTAGGGGACATGAGCTTCCCGATTGTCCGTGGAATGAAGACCGGATGATTGCGGATGGCCGTGCCCAGAGATGGGAGGAAGAGACCAGAGAAATGTAGCAGAGGGGCCTGCTTGAAGTTAGTTCGCAGGTGCCCATTTCATCTGAGCCGGAACCAACGGGTGAAGATCCCTCAGTGAAGGAGGTGGCCAAGGAACCCGTCTTGGAGAAGGTGGCAGCAACACTCCCTTGTTGGAAGTGTCGGCGACCAGGACATGCGGCCAGTGAGTGCCCTTGGGAAGATGCTGCAGACCTACTCTGCCCCAAGAAAGCGACCCCAGTAAAGAAGGATCCTTTCCCGCATAAGGCGGAGGTGGACGACTGGGAGGAGAAGAAACCACGCTGCGAGGAGAAGCGTGAAGACCCAGTGACGAGGACGTCCGGAGTTGTCCCGCGTTGGAATTGTCCACGACCAGGACGTGTGGAACAGGTGTGTCCTGGGTACCATGAGATGCCAGCAGAAGAAAAGGAGTATGCTGAGGAAGTAGAGATGCCAGTGGAAGAGACGAAGTACGCTGAGGAAGAACATAATCCCCTTGTCCAGGTATCGGTGGAGAAGGACTCGGACTACGGTGAGATGTCTGCCGTGTCTGACAACGGATCTCTCCGAGAACAGATGGAGGAAGACTCGGGCATCAGGAGTGCCGACGAGTGTGACTGGCAGGATTGGGTGGAGCCATGCTCCCAGTCGAATGCCCTCTGTGAAGAGGAGGAGACGGTCCTGGAGCAAGATCACCTGCCGGATGTGGATAGTTGGCCGGACACATGGGGAGGAGATGTGTGTGATGCCGTGGGAGGACCCGTTCCAGAAGAAGACATGGGACCTTTGGAGATGCCCCACGAGGAAACGCGACAGATGGTGGTTGTTGCCTGGGAGGAAATGGATGCCCCGGAGGATTCCACTTTTGGGTGGTGGTCGGTCCCACACCCTGAAGACAGTGATGATGACCCAGACGATATGGGAGGCCAAGAGTGGGTGACTGTTGTCCCCGTGGAAGAGGATTCCCCCTTGTGACCTGAAGTAAGTGGTCATGATAAGTCGCCACTCCCCCAGAGAATCCACCGATGGAGGTCAGGAGGTATGAAGAGGAACCCAGAGCTGACGGAGGAAGGATGTGGGGTCACAGTCTGTCCGGGCTGGGCCCTCGAACACAACCTCGCCTGTGGGACCTTGCAATTCCCTGACCTGCAAACAGTGGACTTTGTGGAGACCTTTGTAGGGACAACAAGGGAAAAAAGGGGGGGGGGGGGGGAAATGTGGAGATGTGCTCTGTACCACAGGACACATCCCAGCAGCGGCATGCAGAGGATCTGTGTCCCCTGCGGGACAACATGTCTGACAGCACTGGGACAGTGTGTCTGTCCCCAACGCCTGTCAGTGAGTGACAGCGGCGGGTGTCTGGTGCAGGGACCGGTTGTTTCCCTGCACCAGACTTACAGCAGCGGCGCTTCAAACTTGGCACCGTTTTGGCAGCCAATTGGAAGCGCCGCCTGCGGGATTTGAAATCCGGCGCTGTCTGCGAGCCAATCACGGCTCGCGGGGCGCCGGCCAAACACAGGATTGGTCTGGCTGGACCAAATGAAGAGGATCGCGCGCAGGAGCGCAGAAGACGCCACCAGGCGAAGGAGATGGGAGGCCACGCCGAAGAGCGGTGAAGAGCCGGATGGTGCTGAGGAGAAGAAGACCCTGCGGGAAGAGCTCCGGTGGCCGCTGAAGAGGCCGGAAGACGCCGGGCCCCTGGAAGAGATGTGCAGTGGCGGCTGGACAATTAAGAGCGGAGGCGACGTCGCTGGCCAGGACGGGTCAGCGGCAGAAGAGGGCGCCGGAGACCCCCGGACCAGATGAGGCCTCAGGGAGGCTACTCTCACACACCCCCCCCCCCCCTTCCCCCCTAGTCCATCAGGGATCGGGCACCAGGCCCGTAGGCACAGTCAGGCCCTCCCGGCCTGTGGGTACATAGTCGGGCCCTCTCGGCCCGTGGCCACATATAGTCGGGCCCTTCAGGCCCATGGCCCTATTATAAGGGCACCTTTGCCCGTGGCCACATATAGTCGGGCCCTCCCGGCCCGTGGCCCCTTTTAGGCGGGCATTAGGCCCGAGGGCACATATTGGACATTAGGCCCGAATGCATTAGGAGTACCCCAATAAGAGCGATCTGGGCATTAGGCCCAGATCCCTCCAACGGCCCCACGTTAGGCGGGCACTAGGCCCGTGGGATAACATCAGGCATTAGGCCTGGGCCACATTAGAGGGCATTAGGCCCTAGTTCATTTGCGGTCGTTAGGGATATAAGGTGACCCTGGGCATTAGGCCCAGGTCACCCAACGGGCACCAAGTTAGGCGGGCGCTAGGCCCGAGGGTGAAGCCTGTGGATAAATAGGGGGCAGTAGGCCCAAGTAGGGGTGCGGGAAGTGGTTGGCTGTACGGCGCCCACCCCCCCAGAGTGCAGGTAGGGATTTAAAGGGACAGCACCGTTTAACCTTGTACTCTGATATTGTTATGCGTGTTGTTACCGTGCAGGGTAAAGTGTTTGTTTTAACGTTTGTGCATAGTTTGTGTTGCACCAGCCACACTTGAGCTAGTTTGAGGGCTCTGTTCCTGTAGCTAGTGTAGCGGACGCACACTAGGGTAGTTCTTGGCCCTGCACGGCTGTTTTCTCTTTGCCTCCTTACATGGACCTGTAAGTGGAGAAGATCGGAGTACAAGACTTGGGACGGTGAGTAATATTTGTCCGTGTGTTCCTTTTGCGTGTGTTTGCCCCTATCTGTTTCCCTTTCTCCAGGGCGAACGGTGAACCTTGCACACCTGTGCAAGGTCGAATTTACACCTGGTGCGAGAGTACTAATAGGTGAAATTCGGGCTCTGAGGCCGTGCGCCCAGGATGACCTTCACCTAACCCGAAAGTCCATTTTGTCTGTTTTGGAGGGCGCTTCGGTCCACAGTTAGGAGGGACGGCACTCAGCAATCTCCTTCCTCCTAGGTCATCGTGTACGGGTCTAATCCGAAGGTTCCAGGTCCATCGAAGACTCCGTGACCTGAAGGTGAGAGAGTGCGGCGCCTGGTAAGTGGTAATCTACACCTGCACGGCAGCAGGCACTACACCGCACCGCCACCCTCTTACAACATCACGCGCAGCCGCTGCGGGTCGGGTAGTGATGAGTAGCTCCCGGCCAGCATGCTAAAGCTGCGCTGGACGGGAGCTACTCCTGTAGTGCAAAAGCATTTCCGCTGTGCGATGCTTTTGCACTTCTGCGGGGGAAGGGGGGGCACTGACATGCGGGGCAGACTAGCCCTGTGCTGGGCATCCCCCCGCATGTCTCTGTTCCTGTTCGTAGCCAATCGATCAACTCGGAATGACCCCCTATATGGTAGTCACTGTGATGTCTGTGTTTTGTATGGGGATCATCGCAATGCTCTGTATATCAGTGGTCATTCCGAGTTGATCGCTCGCTGCCGATTTTCGCAGCACAGTGATCAGGTAAAAAAAATGGCAAAACTGCGAATGCGTATGCACCACAATGCGCAGGTGCGTCGTACTGGTACAAAGAGGATCGGTGCTGTGCAATGGATATAACGAAGAATCCATTCGCACAGCCGATCACAAGGAGATTGACAGGAAGAGGGCATATATGGGTGTCAACTGACCGTTTTCTGGGAGTGTTTGGGAAAACGCAGGCGTGTCCAAGCGTTTGCAGGGCGGGTGTCTGACGTCAATTCCGGGACTTTCATTGCTGGATTCATCGCACAGGGTAAGTAGCTGCAGAGCTGGTCTTGTTTTGCACAAAACTTTTTTAGCATAGCAGGGCTGCACAAGCGAACGCAGCCTTGCTATGCTAAAATACACTCCCCCATAAGCGGCGTCAAGTTGATCGCGTGGGCAGCAAAAAGTTGCTACGTGCGATCAACTCGGAATGACCCCCCATTGTATAGTGGACACTGGAATGCTTTGTGTACTGTATGGTGGTCACTGTTATGTTCTCTACTGAATGGCACTCGCTGGGATGCTCTATGCACTGTATGGCATTCACTATTATGCTCTCTGTATTGTATATAATTTACTGCTATGCCCTCTGTACTGTAGTCACTGAGATGCTCTGTGTATTGTATATCATTTACTGCTTTGTACTCTGTACGTCTCTGTGAGGATCATTGCAATGCTCTGTGTATTGTATGGCAGCACATATTTTGTTAACGGATCATCGGGGAAACATAGAAAAATAAGATTTTACTCACCGGTAAATCTATTTCTCGTAGTCCGTAGTGGATGCTGGGAACTCCGTAAGGACCATGGGGAATAGCGGCTCCGCAGGAGACTGCGCACAACTAAAGAAAGCTTCAGGACTACCTGGTGTGCACTGGCTCCTCCCTCTATGACCCTCCTCCAGACCTCAGTTAGGATACTGTGCCCGGAAGAGCTGACACAATAAGGAAAGGATTTTGAATCCCGGGTAAGACTCATACCAGCCACACCAATCACACCATATAACTCGTGATACTATACCCAGTTAACAGTATGAAATATAACTGAGCCTCTCAACAGATGGCTCAACAATAACCCTTTAGTTAAACAATAACTATATACAAGTATTGCAGACAATCCGCACTTGGGACGGGCGCCCAGCATCCACTACGGACTACGAGAAATAGATTTACCGGTGAGTAAAATCTTATTTTCTCTGACGTCCTAGTGGATGCTGGGAACTCCGTAAGGACCATGGGGATTATACCAAAGCTCCCAAACGGGCGGGAGAGTGTGGATGACTCTGCAGCACCGAATGAGCGAACTCTAGGTCCTCATCAGCCAGGGTATCAAACTTGTAGAATTTAGCAAATGTGTTTGACCCCGACCAAGTAGCTGCTCGGCAAAGTTGTAAAGCCGAGACCCCTCGGGCAGCCGCCCAAGAAGAGCCCACCTTCCTCGTGGAATGGGCTTTTACAGATTTAGGATGCGGCAGTCCAGCCGCAGAATGTGCAAGTTGAATCGTGCTACAGATCCAGCGAGCAATAGTCTGCTTTGAAGCAGGCGCACCCAACTTGTTGGGCGCATGCAGGATAAATAGCGAGTCAGTCTTCCTGACTCCAGCTGTCCTGGAAACATAGATTTTTAGGGCCCGGACTACGTCCAGCAACTTGGAGTCCTCCAAGTCACGAGTAGCCGCAGGCACCACAATAGGCTGGTTCAAATGAAACGCTGAAACAACCTTTGGGAGAAATTGGGGACGAGTCCTCAATTCCGCCCTATCCATATGGAAAATCAGATAAGGGCTTTTACAAGACAAAGCCGCCAAATCTGATACACGCCTGGCAGAAGCCAAGGCCAACAGCATGACCACTTTCCACGTGAGATATTTTAGTTCCACGGTTTTAAGTGGTTCAAACCAATGCGACTTTAGGAAATCCAACACCACATTGAGATCCCAAGGTGCCACTGGGGGCACAAAAGGGGGCTGAATATGCAGCACTCCCTTAACAAATGTCTGAACTTCAGGTAGTGAAGCCAGTTCTTTTTGGAAGAAAATCGATAGAGCCGAAATCTGGACCTTAATGGAACCCAATTTTAGGCCCATAGTCACCCATGACTGTAGGAAGTGCAGAAATCGACCTAGCTGAAATTCCTCCGTTGGGGCCTTCCTGGCTTCACACCACGCAACATATTTCCGCCATATGCGGTGATAATGGTTTGCGGTCACTTCTTTCCTAGCTTTAATTAGCGTAGGGATAACTTCCTCCGGAATGCCCTTTTCCTTCAGGATCCGGCGTTCAACCGCCATGCCGTCAAACGCAGCCGCGGTAAGTCTTGGAACAGACAGGGCCCCTGCTGCAGCAGGTCCTGTCTGAGCGGCAGAGGCCATGGGTCCTCTGAGATCATTTCTTGAAGTTCTTGGTACCAAGCTCTTCTTGGCCAATCCGGAACAATGAGTATAGTTCTTACTCCTCTCCTTCTTATTATTCTCAGTACCTTGGGTATGAGAGGCAGAGGAGGGAACACATACACCGACTGGTACACCCACGGTGTTACCAGAGCGTCCACAGCTATCGCCTGAGGGTCCCTTGACTTTGCGCAATATCTTTTTAGCTTTTTGTTGAGGCGGGACCGGCGCCATCATGTCCACCTGTGGCCTTTCCCACCGGTGTACAACCATTTGGAAGACTTCTGGATGAAGTCCCCACTCTCCCGGGTGGAGGTCGTGTCTGCTGAGAAAGTCTGCTTCCCAGTTGTCCACTCCGGGAATGAACACTGCTGACAGTGCTAACACATGATTTTCCGCCCATCGGAGAATCCTTGTGGCTTCTGCCATCGCCATCCTGCTTCTTGTGCCGCCCTGACGGTTTACATGGGCGACCGCCGTGATGTTGTCTGACTGGATCAGCACCGGCTGGTGTTGAAGCAGGGGTCTTGCCTGACTTAGGGCATTGTAAATGGCCCTTAGTTCCAGAATATTTATGTGTAGGGAAGTCTCCTGACTTGTCCATAGTCCTTGGAAGTTTCTTCCCTGTGTGACTGCCCCCCAACCTCAAAGGCTGGCATCCGTGGTCACCAGGACCTAGTCCTGTATGCCGAATCAGCGGCCCTCTAGAAGATGAGCACTCTGCAGCCACCACAACAGCGACACCCTGGTCCTTGGAGACAGGGTTATCAGCCGATGCAATATGCAAATGTACTCTAGGTACCAAAGACAGCGCTTAGTGGTGTACAACAAGATAAAATTAAATATTAACAGTAAACCAATGTATGCAGACAGGTGTAAAAGATCAATCAATATTTATTTAATTTCTATTTGGTCAGTTAAAATGCTTGGTTACACATAAGGGCATTTATGTGTGTAAGTTAAAACATGACTGACTTGAAGCAAGCTGAATGGTCGTGTGCACGGCACTACTGGGTAACCAGTGGTTGGACCTATATTTCCTGGGTATAAATGGTAAGTCTCTCTGTTAATAGTTACCGATCCTGGTAGAACCAAATGTCACATTCCCTGGTGATATCTCAGCCTGAGGAGATTTCAACACACCGGTTGGGGGAAATAGGTCCTCCGTTTAATGATGGAAAGGTCATCCGAGAGAGTCCCAGTCTTGTTCTGAAGAAGGTCCACCGTCCGAATGTCCTGGATGGTAGTGCCACACGGTCCACTGATCTGGACCAGATCAGTGGACCGTGTGGCACTACCATCCAGGACATTCGGACAGTGGACCTTCTTCAGAACAAGACTGGGACTCTCTCGGATGACCTTTCCATCATTAAACGGAGGACCTATTTCCCCCAACCGGTGTGTTGAAATCTCCTCAGGCTGAGATATCACCAGGGAATGTGACATTTGGTTCTACCAGGATCGGTAACTATTAACAGAGAGACTTACCATTTATACCCAGGAAATATAGGTCCACCAACCACTGGTTACCCAGTAGTGCCGTGCACACGACCATTCAGCTTGCTTCAAGTCAGTCATGTTTTAACTTACACACATAAATGCCCTTATGTGTAACCAAGCATTTTAACTGACCAAATAGAAATTAAATAAATATTGATTGATCTTTTACACCTGTCTGCATACATTGGTTTACTGTTAATATTTAATTTTATCTTGTTGTACACCACTAAGCGCTGTCTTTGGTACCTAGAGTACATTTGCATATTGTGTTCAGTTTGGAGTGACGTTCCAATTTTCTTTTCAGCTGCTAGAGGAGAATCAACTCTGTCAAGCGCGTGGCCCACCCACTCTTGCGAGTGAGGTGAAGTTTTTTCCTGTTATCAGCCGATGCATCTGAAGATGCGATCCGGACCACTTGTCCAACAGATCCCACTGAAAGATCCTTGCATGGAACCTTCCGAATGGAATTGCTTTGTAAGAAGCCACCATCTTTCCCAGGACTCGCGTGCAGTGGTGCCCCGACACCTGTTTTGGTTTTAGGAGGTCTCTGACTAGAGATGACAACTCCTTGGCCTTCTCCTCCGGGAGAAATACTTTTTTCTGTTCTGTGTCCAGAACCATCCCCAGGAACAGTAGACGCGTTGTAGGAACCAGCTGCGACTTTGGAATATTCAGGATCCAGCCGTACTGTAGTAGCACTTCCCGAGCTAGTGCTACACCGATCAACAACTGTTCCCTGGACCTCGCCTTTATAAGGAGATCGTCCAAGTACGGATAATTAAAACTCCCTTTCTCCGAAGGAGTATCATCATTTCGGCCATTACCTTGGTAAATACCCTCGGTGCCGTGGACAGACCAAACGGCAACGTCTGGAATTGGTAATGACAGTCCTGTACCACAAATCTGAGGTACTCCTGGGGAGGAGGGTAAATGGGGACATGCAGGTAAGCATCCTTGATGTCCAGTGATACCATGGAATCCCCCTCGTCCAGGCTTGCAATCACCGCCCTGAGCGATTCCATCTTGAACTTGAACCTTCTTATATAAGTGTTCAAGGATTTTAAATTTAAAATGGGTCTCACCGAACCGTCCGGTTTCGGTACCACAAACATTGTGGAATAGTAACCCCGTCCTTGTTGAAGGAGGGGTACCTTGATTATCACCAGCTGAGAATACAGCTTGTGAATCGCCTCCAGCACTGCCTCCCTGTCCGGGGGAGCTGTCGGCAAGGCAGATTTGAGGTAACGGCGAGGGGGAGACGTCTCCAATTCCAGCTTGTACCCCTGAGATACCACTTGTAGAATCCAGGGATCCACCCGTGAGCGAGCCCACTGGTCGCTGAAGTTCTTGAGACGGGCCCCCACCGTACCTGGCTCCGCCTGTGGAGCCCCAGCGTCATGCGGTGGACTTAGAGGAAGCGGGGGAGGACTTTTGTTCCTGGGAACTGGCTGTATGTTGCAGCTTTTTCCCTCTACCTCTGCCTCTGGGCAGAAAGGACGCGCCTCTAACCCGCTTGCCTTTCTGGGGCCGAAAGGACTGTACCTGATAATACGGTGCTTTCTTTGGCTGTGAGGGAACATGGGGTAAAAATGATGACTTCCCAGCTGTCGCTGTGGAAACGAGGTCCGAGAGACCATCCCCAAACAACTCCTCACCCTTGTAAGGCAATACTTCCATGTGCCTTTTAGAATCTGCATCTCCTGTCCACTGCCGAGTCCACAATCCTCTCCTGGCAGAAATGGACATTGCGTTTATTTTAGATGCCAGCCGGCAAATATCCCTCTGTGCATCTCTCATGTACAAGACAGCGTCTTTAATATGCTCTACGGTTAGCAATATAGTGTCCCTGTCTAGGGTATCAATGTTTTCCGACAGGGAATCTGACCACGCAGCTGCAGCACTGCACATCCATGCTGAAGCAATAGCTGATCTCAGTATAATACCTGAGTGTGTATATACAGACTTCAGGATAGCCTTCTGCTTTCTATCTGCAGGCTCCTTTAGGGCGGCCGTGTCCGGAGACGGTAGTGCCACCTTTTTTGACAGACGTGTGAGCGCTTTATCCACCCTAGGGGATGTCTCCCAACGTGACCTGTCCTCTGGCGGGAAAGGGTACGCCATTAGTAACTTTTTAGAAATTACCAGTTTCTTATCGGGGGAAGCCCACGCTTCTTCACACACTTCATTTAATTCATCAGATGGGGGAAAAACCACTGGTAGTTTTTTCTCCCCAAACATAATACCCTTTTTTGTGGTACCTGGGGTAATATCAGAAATATGCAACACATTTTTCATTGCCGTAATCATGTAACGGGTGGCTCTATTGGAATGTACACTAGTCTCATCATCGTCGACACTGGAGTCAGTATCCGTGTCGACATCTGTGTCTGCCATCTGAGGTAGCGGGCGTTTTAGAGCCCCTGATGGCTTTAGAGACGTCTGGGCAGGCACAGGCTGAGAAGCCGGCTGTCCCACATCTGCTATGTCGTTAAACCTTTTATGTAAGGAGTCGACACTGTCGCGTAATTCCTTCCACATAACCATCCACTCAGGTGTCGACCTCGCAGGGGGTGACATCACATTTATCGGCACCTGCTCCGCCTCCACATAAGCCTCCTCATCAAACATGTCGACACAGCCGTACCGACACACCGCACACACACAGGGAATGCTCTGACTGAGGACAGGACCCCACAAAGCCCTTTGGGGAGACAGAGAGAGAGTATGCCAGCACACACCAACAGCGCTATATAACACAGGGATTAACACTATAACTGAGTGATTTTTCCCAATAGCTGCTTGTATACACAATATTGCGCCTAAATTTAGTGCCCCCCCTCTCTTTTTTACCCTATGTAGTCTGGAAACTGCAGGGGAGAGCCTGGGAGCGATCCTTCCAGCGGAGCTGTGAGGGAAAATGGCGCCAGTGTGCTGAGGGAGATAGCCCCGCCCCTTTTTCGGCGGACTTCTCCCGCTTTTTTCTATGTATATCTGGCAGGGGTATTTTACACATATATAGTCTCTATGACTATATTATGTGTTATTTGCCAGCCAAGGTACTCAATATTGCAGCCCAGGGCGCCCCCCCCCCCCCCCCAGCGCCCTGCACCCATCAGTGACCGGAGTGTGAAGTGTGCATGGGAAGCAATGGCGCACAGCTGCAGTGCTACCTTGATGAAGACCGAAGTCTTCTGCCGCCGATTTCCAGGACCCTCTTCTTGCTTCTGGCTCTGTAAGGGGGACGGCGGCGCGGCTCCGGGACCGAACGACCGAGGCTGGGCCTGTGTTCGATCCCTCTGGAGCTAATGGTGTCCAGTAGCCTAGAAGCCCAAGCTAGCTGCAAGCAGGTAGGTTCGCTTCTCTCCCCTTAGTCCCTCGTAGCAGTGAGTCTGTTGCCAGCAGATCTCACTGAAAATAAAAAACCTAAAATAAACTTTCTTTTTCTAAGAGCTCAGGAGAGCCCCTAGTGTGCATCCAGCTCAGCCGGGCACAAAATTCTAACTGAGGTCTGGAAGAGGGTCATAGAGGGAGGAGTCAGTGCACACCAGGTAGTCCTAAAGCTTTCTTTAGTTGTGCCCAGTCTCCTGCGGAGCCGCTATTGCCCATGGTCCTTACGGAGTTCCCAGCATCCACTAGGACGTCAGAGAAATAAGATTTTACTCACCGGTAAATCTATTTCTCGTAGTCCGTAGTGGATGCTGGGGACTCCGTAAGGACCATGGGGAATAGACGGGCTCCGCAGGAGACAGGGCACTCTAAAAGAAAGATTAGGTACTATCTGGTGTGCACTGGCTCCTCCCTCTATGTCCCTCCTCCAGACCTCAGTTAAGGAAACTGTGCCCGGAAGAGCTGACAGTACAAGGAAAGGATTTTGGAATCCAGGGTAAGACTCATACCAGCCACACCAATCACACCGTATAACTCGTGATAAACTTACCCAGTTAACAGTATGAATAACAACAGAGCATCAGATCAACCCTGATGTAACCATAACATAACCCTTATTTAAGCAATAACTATATACAAGTATTGCAGAAGAAGTCCGCACTTGGGACGGGCGCCCAGCATCCACTACGGACTACGAGAAATAGATTTACCGGTGAGTAAAATCTTACTTTCTCTAACATCCTAGTGGATGCTGGGGACTCCGTAAGGACCATGGGGATTATACCAAAGCTCCCAAACGGGCGGGAGAGTGCGGATGACTCTGCAGCACCGAATGAGCAAACACAAGGTCCTCCTCAGCCAGGGTATCAAACTTGTAGAATTTTGCAAAAGTGTTTGAACCCGACCAAGTAGCTGCTCGGCAAAGCTGTAATGCCGAGACCCCTCGGGCAGCCGTCCAAGAAGAGCCGACCTTCCTTGTGGAATGGGCTTTTACTGATTTTGGATGCGGGAATCCAGCCGCAGAATGAGCCTGCTGAATCGTGTTACAGATCCAGCGAGCAATAGTTTGCTTTGAAGCAGGAGCACCCAGCTTGTTGAATGCCTACAGGATAAACAGCGAGTCAGTTTTCCTGACTCCAGCCGTTCTGGCTACATAAATCTTCAAAGCCCTGACTACATCTAGTAACTTGGAATCCTCCAAGTCACGAGTAGCCGCAGGCACCACAATAGGTTGGTTCAAATGAAAGGATGACACCACCTTCGGCAGAAATTGCGGACGAGTCCGTAATTCTGCCCTGTCCGTATGGAAAACCAGATAGGGGCTTGCCTTTTACATGACAAAGCCGCCAATTTTGACACACGCCTAGCCGAAGCTAAGGCCAATAGCATGACCACTTTCCACGTGAGATATTTTAACTCCACGGTCTTAAGTGGCTCAAACCAGTGAGATTTCAGGAAACTCAACACCACGTTGAGATCCCAAGGTGCCACTGGTGGCACAAAAGGGGGCTGAATATGCAGCACTCCCTTTGCAAACGTCTGAACTTCAGGAAGAGAAGCCAGTTCCTTTTGAAAGAAAATGGATAAGGCCGAAATCTGGACCTTAATGGACCCTAATTTTAAGCCCATAGTCACTCCCGACTGTAGGAAGTGAAGGAAACGGCCCAGCTGGAATTCCTCTGTAGGGGCCTTCCTGGCCTCACACCAAGCAACATATTTTCTCCATATACGGTGATAATGTTTTGCTGTCACGTCCTTCCTAGCCTTTATCAGCGTAGGAATAACCTCATCCGGAATGCCTTTCTCCGCTAGGATCCGGCGTTCAACCGCCATGCCGTCAAACGCAGCCGCGGTAAGTCTTGGAACAGACAGGGCCCCTGTTGCAACAGATCCTGTCTGAGAGGCAGAGGCCATGGGTCCTCTGTGAGCATTTCTAGCAGTTCCGGATGCCAAGTCCTTCTTGGCCAATCTGGAACAATGAGTATTGTTCTCACTCCTCTTTTTCTTACGATTCTCAGCACCTTGTGTATGAGAGGAAGAGGAGGAAACACATAAACCGACTGGAACACCCACGGTGTCACTAATGCGTCCACAGCTATCGCCTGAGGGTCTCTTGACCTGGCGCAATACCTTTGTAGCTTTTTGTTGAGGCGGGATGCCATCATGTCCACCTATGGCAGTTCCCATCGATTTGTTATCTGTGTGAAGACTTCTTGATGAAGTCCCCACTCTCCCGGGTGGAGGTCGTGCCTGCTGAGGAAGTCTGCTTCCCAGTTGTCCACTCCCGGAATGAACACTGCTGACAGTGCTTGCACGTGATTCTCCCGTTTATTTCTCCGCCCAGCAAAGAATTCTGGTGGCTTCTGCCATCGCCACCCTGCTTCTTGTGCCGCCCTGGTTATTTACATGAGCCACTGCGGTGATGTTGTCTGACTGAATCAGCACCGGTTGGTTGCGAAGCAGAGGCTCCGCTTGACTCAGGGCGTTGTATATGGCCCTTAGTTCCAGGATATTGACTTGACCACAGCCCCTGGAAGTTTCTTCCCTGAGTGACTGCCCCCCACCCTCGGAGACTTGCATCCGTGGTCACCGGGACCCAGTCCTGTATGTCGAACCTGCGTCCCTCGAGAAGGTGAGCACTCTGCAGCCACCACAGAAGAGACACCCTGGCCCTGGGGGATAGGGTGATCAGCCGATGCATCTGAAGATGCGATCCGGACCACTTGTCCAACAGATCCCACTGAAAGGTCCTCGCATGGAACCTGCCGAAGGGAATGGCTTCGTATGACGCCACCATCTTTCCCAGGACTCGCGTGCATTGATGCACCGACACCTGTTTTGGTTTTAAGAGGTCTCTGACCAGAGTCACAAGCTCCTGGGCCTTCTCCTCCGGGAGAAACACCTTCTTCTGGTCTGTGTCCAGAATCATGCCCAGGAAGGGCAGACTCGTCGTAGGAATCAGCTGCGACTTTGGAATATTCAGAATCCAGCCGTGCTGTTGTAACACCTCCCGAGAGTGTGCTACGCTGATCAGCAACTGCTCTCTGGACCTCGCCTTTATGAGGAGATCGTCCAAGTATGGGATAATTGTAACTCCTTGCTTTCGCAGAAGCACCATCATTTCTGCCATTACCTTGGTAAATATTCTCGGTGCCGTGGACAGACCAAACGGCAACGTCTGGAATTGGTAATGACAGTTCTGTACCACAAATCTGAGGTACTCCTGATGAGGTGGATAAATGGGGACATGCAGGTAAGCATCCTTTATATCCAGAGACACCATAAAATCCCCCTCTTCCAGGCTTGCAATGACCGCCCTGAGCGATTCCATCTTGAACTTGAACCTTTTCAGGTAAATGTTCAGGGATTTTAAATTCAATATGGGTCTGACCGAACCCTCCGGTTTCGGAACCACAAACATTGTGGAATAGTAACCCCTTCCCTGTTGAGGGAGGGGAACCTTTACCACCACCTGCTGGAGATATAATTTGTGAATTGCCGCTAACACTACTTCCCTTTCTATGGGGGAAGCTGGCAGGGCCGATTTGAGGTAACGGTGAGGGGGCATCACTTCGAATTCCAGCTTGTATCCCTGAGACACAATCTGTATAGCCCAGGGATCCACCCGTGAGCGAACCCACTGGTGGCTGAAATTTCGGAGACGCGCTCCCACCGCTCCTGGCTCCACCTGTGGAGCCCCAGCGTCATGCGGTGGATTTAGTGGAAGCCGGGGAGGACTTCTGTTCCTGGGAACTATCTGTATTGTGTAGCTTCTTTCCTCTACCCCTGCCTCTAGCAAGAAAGGACGCACCTCTGACTTTCTTGCCTCTTTGTGATCGAAAGGACTGCATTTGGTAATACGGTGCTTTCTTAGGTTGTGAGGGAATATATGGCAAAAAATTTGACTTCCCAGCCGTAGCTGTGGAAACTAGGTCCGAGAGACCGTCACCAAACAATTCCTCACCCTTATAAGGTAAAACCTCCATGTGCTTTTTTGAGTCGGCATCACCTGTCCATTGCCGAGTCCACAGGACCCTTCTGGCAGAAATTGACATTGCATTTATTCTAGAGCCCAGTAGGCAAATGTCTCTCTGGGCATCCCTCATATATAGGACAGCGTCTTTTATATGCCCCAGGGTCAGCAATATAGTATCCTTGTCCAAGGTATCAAGTTCCTCAGACAGAGTATCTGTCCATGCTGCTACAGCACTACACATCCAGGCCGACGCAATTGCCGGCCTTAGTAGGGTACCTGAATGTGTATAAATGGACTTCAGGATACCTTCCTGCTTTCTATCCGCAGGATCTTTTAGGGCGGCCGTATCCTGTGACGGCAGGGCTACCTTCTTAGATAAGCGTGTCAAAGCTTTGTCTACCCTAGGGGAGGATTCCCAGTGTAACCTGTCCGTTGGCGGGAAAGGATACGCCATAAGTAACCGTTTGGAAATCTGCATTTTCCTATCAGGAGAATCCCAAGCTTTTTCACATAACTCATTTAACTCATGTGAAGGGGGAAAAGCCACTTCTTGCCTTTTCTCCCCAAACATATAAACCCTCTTGTCAGGGACAGGGTTTTCCTCTGAGATGTGCAATACATCCTTCATTGCTATAATGATGCAGCGGATGGCTTTAGCCATTTTAGGCTGCAACTTTGCATCATCGCCATCGACACTGGAGTCAGAATCCGTGTCGATATCTGTGTCAACAATTTGGGATAGTGGGCGCTTCTGAGACCCTGACGGCCTCTGCGCTGTAGGATCAGGCATGGGTTGGGACCCTGACTGTCCCAAGGCTTCAGCTTTATCCAACCTTTTATGCAAGGAGTTTACATTATCATTTAACACCTTCCACATATCCATCCAATCAGGTGTCGGCGCCGTCGGCGGAGACACCACATTCATCTGCACCTGCTCTGCTTCCACATAGCCTTCCTCGTCAAACATGTCGACACAAGCGTACCGACACACCACACACACAGGGGATGCTCTATTTGGGGACAGAACCCCCACAAGGCCTTTTGGAGAGACAGAGAGAGAGTATGCCAGCACACCCCCCAGCGCTATATGACCCAGGAATTACACAGTAACTTAGTGTTTACCCAGTAGCTGCTGTATATACTGATATTGCGCTAAATTTATGTGCCCCCCCCCCCTCTCTTTTTACCCTCTTTTTACCGTGAATCTGCAGGGGAGAGCCTGGGGAGCTTCCTCTCAGCGGAGCTGTGGAGAGAAAATGGCGCTGGTGAGTGCTGAGGAAGAAGCCCCGCCCCCTCAGCGGCGGGCTTCTGTCCCGAGATTTTGTGTAAAATAATGGCAGGGGCTCATGCATATATACAGTGCCCAACTGTATATATGCTCTTTTGTGCCAAGAGGTACTCAATTGCTGCCCAGGGCGCCCCCCCCCCTGCGCCTTGCACCCTACAGTGACCGGAGTGTGCGGGTTCAATGTGGGAGCAATGGCGCACAGCTGCAGTGCTGTGCGCTACCTCATATGAAGACTGGAGTCTTCTGCCGCCACTTTCAAAGTCTTCTTGCTTCTCACGCCGGCTTCTGGCTTCTGGCTCTGCAAGAGGGATGGCGGTGCGGCTCCGGGAACGGACGACCAAGGGTGCGTTCCTGTGTTCGATCCCTCTGGAGCTAATGGTGTCCAGTAGCCTAAGAAGCATGACCTATCCACAGTGAGTAGGTCTGCTTCTCTCCCCTCAGTCCCACGTAGCAGAGAGCCTGTTGCCAGCAGATCTCTCTGAAAATAAAAAATCCTAACAAAATACTTTCTTATTAGCAAGCTCAGGAGAGCTCACTAAAGTGCACCCAGCTCGGCAGGGCACAGATTCTAACTGAGGTCTGGAGGAGGGACATAGAGGGAGGAGCCAGTGCACACCAGTATTCCTAATTCTTTCTTAAAGTGCCCTGTCTCCTGCGGAGCCCGTCTATTCCCCATGGTCCTTACGGAGTCCCCAGCATCCACTAGGACGTTAGAGAAACATAGAATTTGACAGCAGATAAGAACCACATGGCCCATCTAGTCTGGCCCTTTTTTTTCATCCTTAGGTAATCTCAACCCTTTTTGAACCTTAATTAACTAGCCTAGTAGTTAAAAATCAGATTACTCCCTGCTGCAGATATGATGCATGTTAAAATGCATGAGTGCACATTGGAGTACAGGGGGGGTATGCTGGTGTGCAATAGGAGTATGTTGGTGTGCAGAGGGAGCATGTTGGTGTGTAGGGGGAGTATGCTGGTGTGCAGGAGGAGTATGCTGATGTGCAGAGGGAGTATGTTTGAGTGCAGGGGTAGTAAGTTGGTGAGCAGAGGGAGTATGCTGGTGGCAAAAGCGAGTATGTTTGTGTGCAGGGGGAACATGTTGGTGTGCAGGGGGAACACGTTGGTGTGCAGAATGAACATGCTGGGGTGCAATAGGAGCATGCTGGTGTGCATGGGGAGTATGTTGGTGTGTAGGGGGAGTACATTGGTGTGCAGAGGGAGTATGTTTAAGTGCAGGGGTAGTAAGTTAGTGTGCAGAGTGAACATGCTGGGGTGCAATAGGAGCATGCTGGTGTGCATGGGGAGTATGTTGGTGTGTAGGGGGAGTACATTGGTGTGCAGAGGGAGTATGTTTAAGTGCAGGGGTAGTAAGTTGGTGTGCAGAGGGAGTATGCTGGTGTGCAAAGCGAGTATGTTTGTATGCAGGGGGAACATGTTGGTATGCAGGGGGCACATGTTGGTGTGCAGAGTAAACATGTTGGGGTGCAATAGGAGTATGTTGGTGTGCAGTGGGAGTATGCTTGCATGCAATAGAAGCATGTTGGTGTGGAGAGGGAGCATGTTTGTGTACATGGGGAGTATGTTGGTGTGTAGCGGGAGTATTTTTGTCTACAGGATAGCATGTTGATGTACATGGGGGTGTGCTAGTGTGCTGGGAGCATATTGGTGTGCAGGGGTAGTGATAGTGAGGGGTAAATTACAATGGGTAAGGTATGGGGCAAGGGAGTGACGGTGAGTGAGGGTATTGCTGTGGGTGAGGAACGCAGTCATGGTGACATGTTTCACAGACCATGACGAAGCAATTGTTATCAATCCCACAATCACTTGACTATAGAAGTGGGCAGGAGTCAGGGAGGACAGCATGTGGGTTGTCTGTCTGTCTCCCCTCTCTCCTCACATCACTTCACAGCACCCCTCTCTCCTCACAGCACATCACCCCTCTCCCCTCACAGCACATCACCACTCTCTCTTCACAGCACATCACCCCTCTCTCCTCACATCACAGCACCCCTCTCTCCTCACAGCACATCACCCCTCTCCCCTCACAGCACATCACCCCTCTCTCCTCACATCACATCACCCCTCTCCCCTCACAGCACATCACCCCTCTCTCCTCACATCACAGCACCCCTCTCTCCTCACAGCACATCACCCCTCTCTCCTCACATCACATCACCCCTCTCTCCTCACAGCACAGCACCCCTCTCTCCTCACAGCACATCACCCCTCTCCCCTCACAGCACATCACCCCTCTCTCCTCACATCACATCACCCCTCTCCCCTCACAGCACATCACCCCTCTCCCCTCACAGCACATCACCCCTCTCTCCTCACATCACATCACCCCTCTCTCCTCACAGCACAGCACCCCTCTCTCCTCACAGCACATCACCCCTCTCCCCTCACAGCACATCACCCCTCTCCTCACATCACATCACCCCTCTCCCCTCACAGCACATCACCCCTCTCCCCTCACAGCACATCACCCCTCTTTCCTCACATCACACCACCCCTCTCTCCTCACAGCACATCACCCCTCTCTCCTCACATCACATCACCCCTCTCTCCTCACATCACAGCACCCCTCTCTCCTCACAGCACATCACCCCTCTCTCCTCACATCACATCACCCCTCTCTCCTCACATCACAGAACCCCTCTCTCCTCACCTCACATCACTCCTCTCCCCTCACATCACAGCCCCCTCTCTCTAGAGATGAGCGGGTTCGGTTCCTCTGAATCCGAACCCGCCCGAACTTCAGGTTTTTTACACGGGTCCGAGCAGGCTCGGATCTTCCCGCCTTGCTCGGCTAACCCGAGCGCGCCCGAACGTCATCATCACGCTGTCGGATTCTCGCGAGGCTCGGATTCTATCGCGAGACTCGGATTCTATATAAGGAGCCGCGCGTCGCCGCCATTTTCACACGTGCATTGAGAGTCATAGGGAGAGGACGTGGCTGGCGTCCTCTCCGTTTAGAGAAGAGAGAGACACAGTATTTTCGGGGAGCATTATTAGGAGGAGTACTACTGTATACTACTATACTACTTGCTGAAGTGATATTTATAGATTAGATAGTGTGACTGTAAGTGTATTATCTGACTTGTGGGGGAGACACTGACAGTGGGGAGCAGTTAGAGTCTGAGAGCAGGACTCAGGAGTACATATAACGTACAGTGCACACTTTTGCTGCCAGAGTCAGTGCCACACTGCCATTGTTGTGACCACACTGACCACCAGTATAATAATATATTTTGTGAATGTCTGCTTAGGCCTCGGAGTACTAGTTGCAACGTGACCTGTCCTGAAGTGACCACCAGTTTAATAATCAATCACCACCAGTTTAATATATATATATATATATATATATATATATATAATTGTATATAATATATATATATATAATATTGTATACCACCTACCCGTGGTTTTTTTTTTTTCATTCTTCTTTATACATACTACTATAGTAGCTTACTGTAGCAGTCTGCGGTGCTGTGCTGACCTGACAGTGTCCAGCAGGTCCGTCATCAGTCATTACATAATAAATATATATAGTACCTGTCCGGCTGCAGTACTAGTGATATTATATTGATTTCATCTCATTATCAATAATTTATCATCCAGTCTAGACTCTATATTAGCAGCAGACACAGTACGTTAGTCCACGGCTGTAGCTACCTCTGTGTCGGCACTCGCCAGTCCATCCATAATTGTATACCACCTACCCGTGGTTTTTTTTTTTCTTCTTTGTACATACTACTATAGAGTATAGTAGCTTACTGTAGCAGTCTGCGGTGCTGCTGAGCTGACAGTGTCCAGCAGGTCCGTCATCAGTCATCATTACCTAATAAATATATTATCTACCTGTCCGGCTGCAGTACTAGTGATATTATATATACATACATATATATATTGATTTCATCTCATTATCAATCATCCAGTCTATATTAGCAGCAGACACAGTACGTTAGTCCACGGCTGTAGCTACCTCTGTGTCGGCACTCAGCAGTCCATCCATAATTGTATACCACCTACCCGTGGTTTTTTTTTTTTCTTTCTTCTTTGTACATACTACTATAGTATAGTAGCTTACTGTAGCAGTCTGCGGTGCTGCTGAGCTGACAGTGTCCAGCAGGTCCGTCATCAGTCATCATTACCTAATAAATATATTATCTACCTGTCCGGCTGCAGTACTAGTGATATTATATATACATACATATATATATTGATTTCATCTCATTATCAATCATCCAGTCTATATTAGCAGCAGACACAGTACGTTAGTCCACGGCTGAAGCTACCTCTGTGTCGGCACTCGGCAGTCCATCCATAATTGTATACCACCTACCCGTGGTTTTTTTTTTCTTTCTTCTTTGTACATACTACTATAGTATAGTAGCTTACTGTAGCAGTCTGCGGTGCTGCTGAGCTGACAGTGTCCAGCAGGTCCGTCATCAGTCATCATTACCTAATAAATATATTATCTACCTGTCCGGCTGCAGTACTAGTGATATTATATATACATACATATATATATTGATTTCATCTCATTATCAATCATCCAGTCTATATTAGCAGCAGACACAGTACGTTAGTCCACGGCTGTAGCTACCTCTGTGTCGGCACTCAGCAGTCCATCCATAATTGTATACCACCTACCCGTGGGTTTTTTTTTTCTTTCTTCTTTGTACATACTACTATAGTATAGTAGCTTACTGTAGCAGTCTGCGGTGCTGCTGAGCTGACAGTGTCCAGCAGGTCCGTCATCAGTCATCATTACCTAATAAATATATTATCTACCTGTCCGGCTGCAGTACTAGTGATATTATATATACATACATATATATATTGATTTCATCTAATTATCAATCATCCAGTCTATATTAGCAGCAGACACAGTACGTTAGTCCACGGCTGTAGCTACCTCTGTGTCGGCACTCGGCAGTCCATCCATAAGTATACTAGTATCCATCCATCTCCATTGTTTACCTGAGGTGCCTTTTAGTTGTGCCTATTAAAATATGGAGAACAAAAATGTTGAGGTTCCAAAATTAGGGAAAGATCAAGATCCACTTCCACCTCGTGCTGAAGCTGCTGCCACTAGTCATGGCCGAGACGATGAAATGCCAGCAACGTCGTCTGCCAAGGCCGATGCCCAATGTCATAGTACAGAGCATGTCAAATCCAAAACACCAAATATCAGTAAAAAAAGGACTCCAAAACCTAAAATAAAATTGTCGGAGGAGAAGCGTAAACTTGCCAATATGCCATTTACCACACGGAGTGGCAAGGAACGGCTGAGGCCCTGGCCTATGTTCATGGCTAGTGGTTCAGCTTCACATGAGGATGGAAGCACTCAGCCTCTCGCTAGAAAACTGAAAAGACTCAAGCTGGCAAAAGCACCGCAAAGAACTGTGCGTTCTTCGAAATCCCAAATCCACAAGGAGAGTCCAATTGTGTCGGTTGCGATGCCTGACCTTCCCAACACTGGACGTGAAGAGCATGCGCCTTCCACCATTTGCACGCCCCCTGCAAGTGCTGGAAGGAGCACCCGCAGTCCAGTTCCTGATAGTCAGATTGAAGATGTCAGTGTTGAAGTACACCAGGATGAGGAGGATATGGGTGTTACTGGCGCTGGGGAGGAAATTGACCAGGAGGATTCTGATGGTGAGGTGGTTTGTTTAAGTCAGGCACCCGGGGAGACACCTGTTGTCCGTGGGAGGAATATGGCCGTTGACATGCCTGGTGAAAATACCAAAAAAATCACCTCTTCAGTGTGGAGGTATTTCAACAGAAAAGCGGACAACAGTTGTCAAGCCGTGTGTTGCCTTTGTCAAGCTGTAATAAGTAGGGGTAAGGACGTTAACCACCTCGGAACATCCTCCCTTATACGTCACCTGCAGCGCATTCATAATAAGTCAGTGACAAGTTCAAAAACTTTGGGCGACAGCGGAAGCAGTCCACTGACCAGTAAATCCCTTCCTCTTGTAACCAAGCTCACGCAAACCACCCCACCAACTCCCTCAGTGTCAATTTCCTCCTTCCCCAGGAATGCCAATAGTCCTGCAGGCCATGTCACTGGCAATTCTGACGATTCCTCTCCTGCCTGGGATTCCTCCGATGCATCCTTGCGTGTAACGCCTACTGCTGCTGGCGCTGCTGTTGTTGCTGCTGGGAGTCGATGGTCATCCCAGAGGGGAAGTCGTAAGCCCACTTGTACTACTTCCAGTAAGCAATTGACTGTCCAACAGTCCTTTGCAAGGAAGATGAAATATCACAGCAGTCATCCTGCTGCAAAGCGGATAACTGAGGCCTTGACAACTATGTTGGTGTTAGACGTGCGTCCGGTATCCGCCGTTAGTTCACAGGGAACTAGACAATTTATTGAGGCAGTGTGCCCCCGTTACCAAATACCATCTAGGTTCCACTTCTCTAGGCAGGCGATACCGAGAATGTACACGGACGTCAGAAAAAGACTCACCAGTGTCCTAAAAAATGCAGTTGTACCCAATGTCCACTTAACCACGGACATGTGGACAAGTGGAGCAGGGCAGGCTCAGGACTATATGACTGTGACAGCCCACTGGGTAGATGTATGGACTCCCGCCGCAAGAACAGCAGCGGCGGCACCAGTAGCAGCATCTCGCAAACGCCAACTCTTTCCTAGGCAGGCTACGCTTTGTATCACCGCTTTCCAGAATACGCACACAGCTGAAAACCTCTTACGGCAACTGAGGAAGATCATCGCGGAATGGCTTACCCCAATTGGACTCTCCTGTGGATTTGTGGCATCGGACAACGCCAGCAATATTGTGTGTGCATTAAATATGGGCAAATTCCAGCACGTCCCATGTTTTGCACATACCTTGAATTTGGTGGTGCAGAATTTTTTAAAAAACGACAGGGGCGTGCAAGAGATGCTGTCGGTGGCCAGAAGAATTGCGGGACACTTTCGGCGTACAGGCACCACGTACAGAAGACTGGAGCACCACCAAAAACTACTGAACCTGCCCTGCCATCATCTGAAGCAAGAAGTGGTAACGAGGTGGAATTCAACCCTCTATATGCTTCAGAGGTTGGAGGAGCAGCAAAAGGCCATTCAAGCCTGTACAATTGAGCACGATATAGGAGGTGGAATGCACCTGTCTCAAGCGCAGTGGAGAATGATTTCAACGTTGTGCAAGGTTCTGATGCCCTTTGAACTTGCCACACGTGAAGTCAGTTCAGACACTGCCAGCCTGAGTCAGGTCATTCCCCTCATCAGGCTTTTGCAGAAGAAGCTGGAGACATTGAAGGAGGAGCTAACACGGAGCGATTCCGCTAGGCATGTGGGACTTGTGGATGGAGCCCTTAATTCGCTTAACAAGGATTCACGGGTGGTCAATCTGTTGAAATCAGAGCACTACATTTTGGCCACCGTGCTCGATCCTAGATTTAAAGCCTACCTTGGATCTCTCTTTCCGGCAGACACAAGTCTGCTGGGGTTGAAAGACCTGCTGGTGAGAAAATTGTCAAGTCAAGCGGAACGCGACCTGTCAACATCTCCTCCTTCACATTCTCCCGCAACTGGGGGTGCGAGGAAAAGGCTCAGAATTCCGAGCCCACCCGCTGGCGGTGATGCAGGGCAGTCTGGAGCGACTGCTGATGCTGACATCTGGTCCGGACTGAAGGACCTGACAACGATTACGGACATGTCGTCTACTGTCACTGCATATGATTCTCTCACCATTGAAAGAATGGTGGAGGATTATATGAGTGACCGCATCCAAGTAGGCACGTCACACAGTCCGTACTTATACTGGCAGGAAAAAGAGGCAATTTGGAGGCCCTTGCACAAACTGGCTTTATTCTACCTAAGTTGCCCTCCCACAAGTGTGTACTCCGAAAGAGTGTTTAGTGCCACCGCTCACCTTGTCAGCAATCGGCGTACGAGGTTACATCCAGAAAATGTGGAGAAGATGATGTTCATTAAAATGAATTATAATCAATTCCTCCGTGGAGACATTGACCAGCAGCAATTGCCTCCACAAAGTACACAGGGAGCTGAGATGGTGGATTCCAGTGGGGACGAATTGATAATCTGTGAGGAGGGGGATGTACACGGTGATATATCGGAGGATGATGATGAGGTGGACATCTTGCCTCTGTAGAGCCAGTTTGTGCAAGGAGAGATTAATTGCTTCTTTTTTGGTGGGGGTCCAAACCAACCCGTCATTTCAGTCACAGTCGTGTGGCAGACCCTGTCACTGAAATGATGGGTTGGTTAAAGTGTGCATGTCCTGTTTATACAACATAAGGGTGGGTGGGAGGGCCCAAGGACAATTCCATCTTGCACCTCTTTTTTCTTTAATTTTTCTTTGCGTCATGTGCTGTTTGGGGAGGGTTTTTTGGAAGGGACATCCTGCGTGACACTGCAGTGCCACTCCTAGATGGGCCCGGTGTTTGTGTCGGCCACTAGGGTCGCTTATCTTACTCACACAGCTACCTCATTGCGCCTCTTTTTTTCTTTGCGTCATGTGCTGTTTGGGGAGGGTTTTTTGGAAGGGACATCCTGCGTGACACTGCAGTGACACTCCTAGATGGGCCCGGTGTTTGTGTCGGCCACTAGGGTCGCTTATCTTACTCACACAGCTACCTCATTGCGCCTCTTTTTTTCTTTGCGTCATGTGCTGTTTGGGGAGGGTTTTTTGGAAGGGACATCCTGCGTGACACTGCAGTGACACTCCTAGATGGGCCCGGTGTTTGTGTCGGCCACTAGGGTCGCTTATCTTACTCACACAGCTACCTCATTGCGCCTCTTTTTTTCTTTGCGTCATGTGCTGTTTGGGGAGGGTTTTTTGGAAGGGACATCCTGCGTGACACTGCAGTGACACTCCTAGATGGGCCCGGTGTTTGTGTCGGCCACTAGGGTCGCTTATCTTACTCACACAGCTACCTCATTGCGCCTCTTTTTTTCTTTGCGTCATGTGCTGTTTGGGGAGGGTTTTTTGGAAGGGACATCCTGCGTGACACTGCAGTGACACTCCTAGATGGGCCCGGTGTTTGTGTCGGCCACTAGGGTCGCTTATCTTACTCGCACAGCTACCTCATTGCGCCTCTTTTTTTCTTTGCGTCATGTGCTGTTTGGGGAGGGTTTTTTGGAAGGGACATCCTGCGTGACACTGCAGTGACACTCCTAGATGGGCCCGGTGTTTGTGTCGGCCACTAGGGTCGCTTATCTTACTCACACAGCTACCTCATTGCGCCTCTTTTTTTCTTTGCGTCATGTGCTGTTTGGGGAGGGTTTTTTGGAAGGGACATCCTGCGTGACACTGCAGTGCCACTCCTAGATGGGCCCGGTGTTTGTGTCGGCCACTAGGGTCGCTTATCTTACTCACACAGCTACCTCATTGCGCCTCTTTTTTTCTTTGCGTCATGTGCTGTTTGGGGAGGGTTTTTTGGAAGGGACATCCTGCGTGACACTGCAGTGCCACTCCTAGATGGGCCCGGTGTTTGTGTCGGCCACTAGGGTCGCTTATCTTACTCACACAGCTACCTCATTGCGCCTCTTTTTTTCTTTGCGTCATGTGCTGTTTGGGGAGGGTTTTTTGGAAGGGACATCCTGCGTGACACTGCAGTGACACTCCTAGATGGGCCCGGTGTTTGTGTCGGCCACTAGGGTCGCTTAGCTTAGTCATCCAGCGACCTAGGTGCAAATTTTAGGACTAAAAATAATATTGTGAGGTGTGAGGTATTCAGAATAGACTGAAAATGAGTGTAAATTATGGTTTTTGAGGTTAATAATACTTTGGGATCAAAATGACCCCCAAATTCTATGATTTAAGCTGTTTTTTAGTGTTTTTTGAAAAAAACACCCGAATCCAAAACACACCCGAATCCGACAAAAAAAATTCGGTGAGGTTTTGCCAAAACGCGGTCGAACCCAAAACACGGCCGCGGAACCGAACCCAAAACCAAAACACAAAACCCGAAAAATTTCCGGCGCTCATCTCTACCTCTCTCCTCACCTCACATCACTCCTCTCCCCTCACATCACATCACCCTCTCTCCTCACAGCACATCACCCCTCTCTCTTCACATCACAGCACCCCTCTCTCCTCACCTCACATCACTACTCTCCCCTCACATCACAGCACCCCCCTCTCCTCACAGCACAGGACCCATCTCTCCTCACCTCACATCACCCCTCTCTCCTCACATCACAGCACCCCTCTCTCCTCACATTACTCCTCTCCCCTCACAGCACATCACCCATCTGTCCTCACATCACATCACCCCTCTCCCCTCACAGCACATCAACCATCTCTCCTCACATCACAGCATCCCTCTCTCCTCACAGCACATCACCCCTCTCTCCTCACATCACAGCACCCCTCTCTCCTTACCTCACATCACTCCTCTCCCCTCACATCACCCCTCTCTCCCCACGTCACATGACCCATCTCCCCTCACATCACAGAACCCATCTCTCCTCACATCACAGCACCCCTCTCTCCTCACAGCACATCACCCCTCTCTCCTCACATCACAGAACCCCTCTCTCCTTACCTCACATCACTCCTCTCCCCTCACATCACAGCACCCCTCTCTCCCCACGTCACAGGACCCATCTCTCCTCACCTCACATCACCCCTCTCCCCTCACAGCACATCACCCCTCTCCCCTCACATCACAGCACCCCTCTCTCCTCACAGCACATCACCCCTCTCCCCTCACAGCACATCAGAATCAGCTTTATTGGCCAGGTATACTTGCGTATTCTAGGAATTTGTCTTCGGTTTGCTATACAACAGCCAAGTAGGTAACAGATAAGCAGGTGGGGAGCAAGTAAAGTCATACAGATAGGCATACCGTAGGGACACAAGTTAGTTACATGTACATCTAGTCAGTCAATGTTCAGGAGTTCAGCAGACGGACCGCTTGGGGAAAAAAACTTTTGAGGCTTCTGGTGGACCTGGCGGGGACGGCCCTGTAACACCTGCCTTAGGGAAGCAAGTTAAACATGCTGTGGCCAGGGTGTAGCTGGTCTTTTACTATCTTCGTTGCCCGCTTTTTAGCTCTGGACAGGTACAGGTCCTGGACTGACGGAAGGTCGGCCCCGATGATCTTCTCTGCGGATCTGACCACCTTTTGGAGCCTGTATCTGTGCCTCACGCTGGCGGAGCTGTACCATACCAGTATCGAGGAGCACAGTACCGACTCCACAATCGCGGAGTAGAAGAGGAGCAGAAGCTTCTGTGGGATGTTGAACTTCCTTAGTTGCCTGAGGAAGAACAACCTCTGCTGCGCTTTCACAACAGTGGCGTCAGCGTTGGACCCCCATTTAAGGTCCCGGGAGATTGTGGTCCCTAGAAATTTGAAGGAGTCCACTAGCGATACCACACTGTCAGCAATCGTTAGCGGGCAACTAGCTGACTTCTTCCTGAAGTCCAATATCATCTCGACAGTTTTGAGGGGGTTGAACTCTAGGTTGTTGTGGATGCACCACTAGGCCAACCGGTCTACTTCCCGTCTATAGGCTGATTCGTCCCCGTCCTTGATGAGGCCGATGACGGTAGTGTCATCTGCGAATTTGATGATCTTTACTGATTGCGCCTCTGAGGTGCAGTCATTTGTGTACAGGGAGAAGAGCAGGCGTGAGAGGACACAGCCCTGAGGGGCCCTTGTACTAATGGACCGCGCTTGAGAGGTGAATTCCCCCGCTTTCACCACCTGTGTCCTATCTGTCAGGAGGTCTACTATCCAGGAACAGGTAGCTTCTGGGACCCCTAGGCGAATTAATTTTGGGTGGAGGATGCTGGGGACGATTGTATTGAAGGCCGAGCTGAAATCGACAAACAGGACCCCCGCGTAGGTACTGGGAATGTCTAGGTGCTGTAGAATGTAGTGCAGGCCCAGGTTGACTGCATCCTCAACACACCGATTCGATCGATAGGCGAACTGTAGGAGGTCCAGTTGGGGACCAGTCACAGATTTCAGGTGATTCAAAACCAGACGCTCGAACGTTTTCATGACCACAGATGTCAGTGCTATCTCCCTGTAGTCGTTCAGGTTCGTGATAGAGGGTTTCTTGGGGACCGGGACGATAGTAGACCTTTTGAGGCAGGAAGGGACTTTATGTAGCTCCAGCGATTTGTTGAAGATCTTGGTGAATATGGGGGCGAGCTGATCCGCACATGCTCTTAGGGCAGATGGTGACACTCCGTCAGGACTCGGAGCTTTCCTGGGTTTGGCCCTTTTGAACAATGCCTCCACCTCTTCTTGGGCGACTTGCAGTGGCTGGAGTTGGCCGTCGGTGTTCGGGGCATCGTAGAGGTGATTGTTTGGGTTGCAGGGGACTTCTTTTGCGAACCTGCAATAAAAGTGGTTCAGTTCGTTTGCTATGTCTTGGTGCATGGTGGTGGACTTCGATATTTTCTTGTAGTTGGTTATGGATTGCATTCCTTTCCATACAGATATGGGGTCATTGATGGAGAGATCGTTTGTCAGCTTGTCCGAGAACCGCTTTTTTGCTAGCGTGATTCCTTTAGTCAGAGAGTTCCTAGTTTGGTTGTATAGTGCTCTGTCACCGCTGCTATAGGCCTCCTCTTTGGCCCGACGAAGTTGCCTGAGCTGGGCGTTGTTGTTGTTGTAAATGCGGTAAGTCTTGGTAGGTACACACATGTCCTCACAGTAGCTGATGTAGGATGTGACAGTGTCAGGTCGTTCAGGTCGGTTGCCGAGGCTTCGAAGACCCCCCATTCCGTGCAGTCAAAGCAGGCCTGGAGCTTCATCTTAGCCTCGTTGGTCCATTTCTTAATAGTCTTGATGGCAGGCTTAACCGCTCTCAGCTTCTGTGTATAGGTAGGGAGTAGGTGGACTAGGCAGTGGTCAGATAGGCCAAGTGCAGCACGCGGGATAGACCGGAAGGCAAACTTGAGGGTAGTGTAGCAGTGATCAAGGGTGCGCCCTTCCCTAGTGGGACATGTGACTTGTTGTTTGTACTTAGGTAGCTCCTTGCTCAGGTTAGTTCTGTTGAAGTCACCCAGCACTATAAGCAGAGAGTCTGGGTGTTTTTGTTCTATGTCGGATATGCATACGGCCAGATGGTGCAGGGCTTCGTTCGCACAGGCAAGGGGGGGGGGATGTATACTCCCACAAGGACAATTGAGGCAAATTCCAGGGGGGAATAGAAGGGGTTACAGTTGATACTTAGCATCTCCAGGTGAGGTCTACATGATTTGCCTAGGATCGTGATATTGATGCACCATCCGTCGTTTTTCCTGAGAGAACCTTGGAGTGATCGGCCCTGAAGAGACTGAAGCCCGGCAGAGACATCGGGTTGTCCGCAATATAGTCGTTCAGCCACGTCTCCGTAAAGCAGAGGACAGACGACCCTGTAATGCCTGACCCTGCGCTGCCCAGAAGGAGGGACAATTTGTCAAACTTGTTTGCCAGTGAGAGCACATTCGAAAGCAGGATCGCGGGAAGTGCAGACCGGTGCCCTCGCCGCCGCCACCTCACTAGGGCGCCTGCGCGTCAGCCTCTCCTCTGAGCCCAGGTCCTTCTACTAGGGCCGACATGAGGGCCTCCATCATTTTCTTTCCGGGGTCGGCGATCCACCCGCCAGTTGCCGCCCGGGCTGCAGGGGGGTGCGGCTGCTCGGTCATCCACTTCGGCATCCACGACATCTGCATCCCTTCCACACAGAGCAACAAGGGCCGCGAGGGCTGCAAGGGCCGCTGAGCCACCTGCCAACAGGCCCGAACGTGGGGTTAGCACCGCAGGAGCGCTCCAACTTAGGAGGGCTTCCCTGCTGTATTTGGTCACCAGTGGGGTGACAAGGGCAGGGGAAAACAAGGGGAAACAGGTATTTTGACTGAGCTGCGTAGCTCCGATGCAGCCATCTGCGGCGCCATCTTAGATTGTTATCGCTATAATCGTTGTTGCTGTAACCTGTTGCTGCTCCTTAATACAATGGGTATATTTGAAACAAGTGATACTGTAAATAAAAATAACTTTGCTTTTTCTGTTGCTGATTTAGTCAATTATTCCAGGACAAAAGCAGGCTTGTGGAAAGGTGTTAGAATCCAATTCCTGTTGTGTGGGTGTGAAAGTTCTCAGTGTGAGAGGCCTTTGAAGTAGATTTCTTGTGGGGGATAACATGTGTCCTGTGGAATGGCTCCTGCAATTTGAAGTGAGCAGTGATCCTTCAGTGATTCAGAGCCTGAATATGCTGTATATTAGTTGATTAATGCAAGAAGTCAGTAATTTGTTGCTCAGAGAACAGAGGTGACTGATGTCTAAGTGAGGGGCTGGATGGAGCCAAAGATAGGTTGTAGTCCACAGTACCTTGTCTTGGATGTCCAATGCAGAGTACAGTAGATTCCAAACTGTAGGACTTCTCAGTGGAGAGATGCAGAGGTTTCAATCCAGTGTGTATCACAGCTCAGGAATGCAATCCGTTGGTTTTGATGAGATGTCCGTGTAGAGTAGTACAAGTTAAAGGTAAGTCCTTGGATATTTATGATGATTCATAGGTCAGTTGTAGTGAATTTAAGTTGTTTTATGGAGATGATCAGAAGCATGCAAAAGGTGAGGCAGCCATCTACAATAGCAATGCTGGGACATCACCCCTCTCTCCTCACAGCACATCACCCCTCTCTCCTCACAGCACATCACCCCTCTCCTCACAGCACATCACCCCTCTCTCCTCACAGCACATCACTCCTCTCCCCTCACAGCACCCCTCTCTCCTCACATCACAGAACCCATCTCTCCTCACCTCACATCACCCCTCTCTCCTCACATCACAGCACCCCTCTCTCCTCACAGCACATCACCCCTCTCTCCTCACAGCACAACACCCCTCTCTCCTCACAGCACATCACCCCTCTCTCCTCACAGCACATCACCCCTCTCCCCTCACAGCACATCACCCCTCTCCCCTCAAAGCAACATCACCCCTCTCTCCTCACATCACAGCACCCCTCTCTCCTCACATCACCCTCTCCCCTCACAGCACATCACCCCTCTCCCCTCACAGCACATCACCCCTCTCTCCTCACAGCACATCACTCCTCTCCCCTCACATCACAGCACCCCTCTCTCCTCACATCACAGAACCCATCTCTCCTCACCTCACATCACCCCTCTCTCCTCACATCACAGCACCCCTCTCTCCTCACATCACTCCTCTCCCCTTACAGCACATCACCCCTCTCTCCCCACAGCACATCACCCCTCTCTCCTCACATCACAGCACCCCTCTCTCCTCACAGCACATCACCCCTCTCTCCTCACAGCACATCACCCCTCTCTCCTCACAGCACATCACTCCTCTCCCCTCACAGCACCCCTCTCTCCTCACATCACAGAACCCATCTCTCCTCACCTCACATCACCCCTCTCTCCTCACATCACAGCACCCCTCTCTCCTCACATCACTCCTCTCCCCTCACAGCACATCACCCCTCTCCCCTCACAGCACATCACCCCTCTCTCCTCACAGCACATCACCCCTCTCTCCTCACATCACAGCACCCCTCTCTCCTCACAGCACATCACCCCTCTCCCCTCACAGCACATCACCCCTCTCCCATCACATCACAGCCCCTCTCTCCTCACATCACAGCACCCCTCTCTCCTCACAGCACATCACCCCTCTCTCCTCACAGCACATCACCCCTCTCTCCTCACAGCACATCACCCCTCTCCCCTCACAGCACATCACTCCTCTCCCCTCACATCACAGCACCCCTCTCTCCTCACATCACAGAACCCATCTCTCCTCACCTCACATCACCCCTCTCTCCTCACATCACAGCACCCCTCTCTCCTCACATCACTCCTCTCCCCTCACAGCACATCACCCCTCTCCCCTCACAGCACATCACCCCTCTTTCCTCACAGCACATCACCCCTCTCTCCTCACATCACAGCACCCCTCTCTCCTCACAGCACATCACCCCTCTCCCCTCACAGCACATCACCCCTCTCCCCTCAAAGCAACATCACCCCTCTCTCCTCACATCACAGCACCCCTCTCTCCTCACATCACCCTCTCCCCTCACAGCACATCACCCCTCTCCCCTCACAGCACATCACCCCTCTCTCCTCACAGCACATCACTCCTCTCCCCTCACATCACAGCACCCCTCTCTCCTCACATCACAGAACCCATCTCTCCTCACCTCACATCACCCCTCTCTCCTCACATCACAGCACCCCTCTCTCCTCACATCACTCCTCTCCCCTCACAGCACATCACCCCTCTCTCCCCACAGCACATCACCCCTCTCTCCTCACATCACAGCACCCCTCTCTCCTCACAGCACATCACCCCTCTATGCTCACATCACTCCTCTCCCCTCATAGCACATCACCCCTCTCTCACATCACCCCTCTCCCCTCACAGCACATCACCCCTCTCTCCTCACCTCACATCACTCCTCTCCCCTCACATCACAGCACCCCTCTCTCCTCACATCATTCCTCTCCCCTCACAGCACACCACCCCTCTCCCCTCGCATCACAGCACCCCTTTCTCCTCACAGCACATCACCCCTCTCTCCTCACATCACTCCTCTCCCCTCACAGCACATCACCCCTCTCTCCTCACAGCACATCACCCCTCTCTCCTCACATCACAGCACCCCTCTCTCCTCACAGCACATCACCCCTCTCTCCTCACATCACCCCTCTCCCCTCACAGCACATCACCCCTCTCTCCTCACCTCACATCACTCCTCTCCCCTCACATCACAGCACCCCTCTCTCCTCACATCATTCCTCTCCCCTTACAGCACACCACCCATCTCCCCTCACATCACCCCTTTCTCCTCACAGCACATCACCCCTCTCTCCTCACTTCACAGCACCCCTCTCCCCTCACAGCATATCACCCCTCTCTCCTCACATCATTCCTCTCCTCTCACAGCACAGCACCCCTCTCCCCTCACAGCATATCACCACTCTCCCCTCACAGCACATCATCCCTCTCTGCTCACATCACAGCACCCCTCTCTCCTCACATCACCCCTTTCCCCTCACAGCACATCACCCCTCTCTCCTCACATCACAGAACCCCGCCCTCCTCACTTCATATAACCCCTCTCTCCTCACATCACGGCACCCCTCTCTCCTCACATCACTCCTCTCCACTCACAGAACATCACCCCTCTCCCCTCACAGCACATCCCCCATCTATCATCACATCAGAGAACCCCCCCCCCTCCTCACCTCATATCACCCCTCTCTCCTAACATCACTCCTTTCCCCTCCAGCACATCACCCTCTCCCCTCACAGCACATCACACATGTCTCTTCACATCACATCACCCCTTACCCCTCACAGCACATCACCCATCTATCCTCACATCACAGCACCCCTCTCTCCTCACAGCACATCACCCCTCTCTCCTCACAGCACATCACCCCTCTCTCCTCACATCACAGCACCCCTCTCCCCTCACAGCACATCATCCCTCTCTCCTCACATCACAGAACCCCTCTCTCCTCACCTCACATCACTCCTCTCCCCTCACATCACAGCACCCCTCTCTCCTCACATCACAGAAGCCATCTCTCCTCACCTCACATCACCCCTCTCTCCTCACATCACAGCACCCCTCTCTCCTCACATCACTCCTCTCCCCTCACAGCACATCACCCCTCTCCCCTCACAGCAAATCACTCCTCTCTCCTCAAAGTATATCACCCCTCCCCCTCACAGTATAACACCTGTCTCCCTCATATCACAGCACCCCTCTCCCCTCACATCACAGCACCCCTCTTCCCTCACAGTATATCACCTCTCTCCCTCACAGTACAGCACCCCTCTCCCCTCACAGCACTTCACCCCTCTCCCCTCACATTGCAGAACCCCTCTCACCTCACATCACTCCTCTCCCTTCACAGCACATCACCGCTCTCTCCTCACCTCACATCACTTCTCTCCTCTCACAGCAAATCACCCCTCTCTCCTCACATCACAGAGCCCCTCTCTCCTCACCTCACTCCTCTCCCCTAACAGCACATCACCCCTCTCGCCTCACAGCACATCACCCCTCTTCCTCACATCACAGCACATCTCCTCACATTACTCCTCTCCCCTCACAGGAAATCACCCCTCTCTCCTCAAAGTATATCACTTTTCCCTCTCACAGTATATCACCTGTCTCCCTCACAGTACAGCACCCCTTTCCCCTCACAGCACATCACCCGTCTCTCCTCACATCACAGCACCCCTCTCTCCTCACAGCACATCACCCCTCTCTCCTCACATCACAGCACCCCTCTCCCCTCACAGCACATCATCACTCTCGCCTCACATCACAGAACCCCTCTCTCCTCACCTCACATCACTCCTCTCCCCTCACATCACAGTACCCCTCTCTCCTCACAGCACATCACCCCTCTCTCCTCACATCACAGCACCCCTCTCCCCTCACAGCACATCACCCCTCTCTCCTCACAGCACATCACCCCTCTCTCCTCACATCACAGCACCCCTCTCCCCTCACAGCACATCATCACTCTCGCCTCACATCACAGAACCCCTCTCTCCTCACCTCACATCACTCCTCTCCCCTCACATCACAGTACCCCTCTCTCCTCACATCACAGAACCCATCTCTCCTCACCTCACATCACCCCTCTCTCCTCACATCACAGCACCCCTCTCTCCTCACATCACTCTTCTCCCCTCACAGCACATCACCCCTCTCCCCTCACAGCACACAGCCCCTCTCTCCTCACATCACAGCACCCCTCTCTCCTCACATCACTCCTCTCCCCTCATAGCAACTCACCCCTCTCTCCTCAAAGTATATCACCCCTCCCCCTCACAGTATATCACCTGTCTCCCTCATATCACAGCACCCCTCTCCCCTCACATCACCCCTCTTCCCTCACAGTATATCACCTCTCTCCCTCACAGTACAGCACCCCTCTCCCCTCACAGCACTTCACCCCTCTCCCCTCACATCACAGAACCCCTCTCACCTCACTCCTCTCCCCTGACAGCACATCACCCCTCTCTCCTCACCTCACTTCTCTCCCATCACAGCAAATCACCCCTCTCTCCTCACATCACAGAACCCCTCTCTCCTCACATCACTCCTCTCCCCTAACAGCACATCACCCCTCTTGCCTCACAGCACATCACCCCTCTCTCCTCACATCACAGCACCCCTCTCTCCTCACATCACTCCTCTCCCCTCACAGGAAATCACCCCTCTCTCCTCAAAGTATATCACCCCTCCCTCTAACAGTATATCACCTGTCTCCCTCACAGTACAGCACCTCTTTCCCCTCACATCACATCACCCTTCTCCCCTCATATCAAAGAACCCCTCTCCCCTCACATCATAGTACCCCTCTTCCCTCACAGTATATCACCTCTCTCCCTCACAGTACAGCACCTCTCTCCCCTCACAGCACTTCAGCCCTCTTCCCTCACAGTATATCATCTCTCTCCCTCACAGTACAGCACCACTCTCCCCTCACAGAACAGCACCCCCCTCAGAAAACAACACCTTCTCCCCTCACAGAACAGCACCCCTCACACCCCATAACCCCTTCCCCTCACAGCACCCTTCTTCCTTTACAGAACAGCACACCTCTCTCCTCACAGCATACATCTCTTTACAGAATAGCACCCCTCACAGCACAGCACCCCTCTCCTCACACAGCACCTCTCTCCCATCATTCACAGTACAGGCTGACTGAGAGTTGCAAGTACTGTAGCTGCTGCTGCCCCTGGTTTTCCCAGGTGTTTGTTATGTCATGCAGCTGGACATGGTGGCTGCAGCCTGCTGGAGGTGTGACTCAGGCCCATGGTAGGAGCTGCTGCTGCATGCGACTGGGCATGTGCAGCAGCCCTTCTGTGGCCATCCTATCTCTAGTACACAATTAAGCTTCTCTACATGCGCAGAAGCTGATTCTGAATGCTGCCCAATCGGAGCCGAGCTCTGATCATGGTAGCCAAGGGCCAGCCCGGCAAGCAGTGTGAGCTGGAGGGACAGCCCCGGCTAGAAGGGACAATGACCAGCCAAGCGGGAACTTCCCAAAGTCCCGGTGCCCAAATCCACCACTGGCCCTAGGCTTGAGATGCCTCTAGGCATTTGCCTATAATGCCCATACCTAAAACCAGCTCTTGGTTTCACTGACTTTATTGAGTAGTAAGTACTGATAGATACATCATATGGAAAACTTGTTCTCTACCACTGCATGTCACTTATTTCCATTGAAAATCACTTTTCACACCTATGTGACACTACATCCCAGTCTCTGTGGTGCTCACAGTCGGTAGAGGACCACGGTGACGATCTGAAGATAACTCTACTTGGTTACCACAAGTTTCGTCTGTTGTGTTTCTCTGGTTGTTATCACGGCTGTAGGGAGAGCTACACCAGCCGGTGAATGTGCGCCTAAATCTGGCTGAGGCAAAACAGTATAATATGGGATCTAAAAAACAATTTGCACCTGATAACATCCATGTGATATAATAGGCAACCTCAACTCTCTCCAATAACGAGCACATGGCTGGGAAGAATAATTTGATTGTGACTAACATTGCTCTGGTGATATGTACGGGGATATAGCATATTAGAAATATAATTAGAGAAACGAGTATGGTCTGTACGGATCTGGACACCATGACTTTGCTGAGAGTGTTCATAGGATTCACCTTGAGGATATAGCGACTCAGGAGACTATAGCAGACTAGTGTTATGGAGAAAGGAACGAGGGCGCCGGAGAAGAGGAACACCCAGTTCCAGACAAAGTATAAAACCGCCTGATCAGTTTGATGAATACTGAGACATTTGGTAACTCCGTGAACTTCAGCAGGTTTTACAAAAAAGAAAGATGGGACTCCTTGTACACAGAGACATCCCCAGACAGCGAGGCACAGTTTGGTGATGAAAGGCTTCTTGGACCAGGCAGTCCTTTTACCCTTTTGAGCAACAGTAAAATATCGGTGGACGCTGATTAAAGTGAGGAAGCAGATACTGGTATACATGTGAGTGCTGAGCAGGAAGATCTTAAATTGGCAGAGGAATGTCCCGAAGGTCCAGTGGTCGGTTAAATTGTAGGCAACGACCAGTGGAGCTGCCGGAGTGATGATGGCATCGGAGATGGCCAAGTTGAACTGGAGAACCACAGTTGAGTTCCAATGTTTGACCCGAAACCAGAAAATCCATAGACTGATAAAGTTGAGCACGAAACCAACAAAGAAGATGAAGCTCATAAAGATCGGGATGAAAGCGGTAATTCCTTGAGGCTGACAGCCGGTGTCGTTTCCCGATGTGTTCAGCATCCCGAGACGCTACTGAAATAAAAATCAAATAACAGAATGTTACACCTAGAGAGATCTTTTAGGGTTCTATTCAATGAGAAGTGATGTAAAGGTGATGCCGGTGATGTACCATTGTGATGGCGTTTGAACACCGTCAACAGCATCCTACATTGCCTCTACATCCACCCTATATCATGCACTTTCCCTGGCAATCCTATAGGGGTGTGTGTGACCAGAGACCCCCGACCCATGTGGTTAATTGCGACCATGTTTAAAGGGCAAATGGGCGCTAGTTGGATATCGCCTTAAATGGTTGATGTATCAAGCAGTAAAAAGAGTGGGGAAGGGGATAAGTGGAGAAGTCGCCCATAGCAGCTTCCAGGAAGCATTTATCCAGAACATTCTATAAAATAATAGGCAGGAGCTGATTGGTTACATCACTCCCTGCCTCCTCTCCTCTACCACCTGTGATCTTTGCCTGTGCTAAGAAATTAAAACAGCCCCTTGCCCTCAATAAAAACATCATTATGTATAGGGATGCAATGATACATTATGGGAAAGTATGGCGGGCCGTCGGATAGGTAACCCGTGGGGGGGAGAGGGAGGTTAGATTAAGGGTGCAGGGTGAGGATTAAGGTTTGGCTGTGGGGAGGAGGGGCTAGGTTTAGGCTGTGGAGGGAGGAGTTAAGTTTAGGCACCCCCAGGGAGGGTTATGGTTAGGCTGCGGAGGGGGATGGCTAGGTTTAGGCTGCGAGAGTTAGATTTAGATTTAGGCTGCGAGGGTTAAGGTTAGGGGGCTATTGGGAAAGGTAAGTATACTTACCTTCCTCAATTTGGTATTCTCAACATCGAGATGCCACGGTCGGTATTTTGACTGCCGACATCCCGAACGCTGGCATATCGGACCCAACCCGTAAACACTACTCTCTTCTGGGTTCCTCATTTTTTTAGGATGTATAAATTCACTTTAAAACAAGAAAGAACCATGGCTATTCCAGTTGCGAAGGCTCACGGTAGCTTGTACACACCACAGCAGAGGAAAAGCATGCAGTGGGTGTGGCTGTGTTACATGGTGGGTGTGGTTATAATAAATAATAGTGGGTGTGGTTAAATCGAGCTTAATGTAGTATTGTAATGAACATGTGGAAAATGCTCATAATTACAATATCAGTAACATATAAACAGGAATAATGGGGGTCATTCCGAGTTGTTCGCTCGGTAAAAATCTTCGCATCGCAGCGATTTTCCGCTTAATGCGCATGCGCAATGTCCGCACTGCGATTGCGCCAAGTAAATTTGCTATGCACTTAGGAATTTTACTCACGGCTTTTTCATCGTTCTGGCGATCGTAATGTGATTGACATGAAATGGGTGTTACTGGGCGGAAACTGGCAGTTTTATGGGCGTGTGGGAAAAAACGCTACCGTTTCCGGAAAAAACGCAGGAGTGGCTGGAGAAACGGGGGAGTGTCTGGGCGAACGCTGGGTGTGTTTGTGACGTCAAACCAGGAACGAAACTGACTGAACTGATCGCAGATGCCGAGTAAGTCTGAAGCTACTCAGAAACTGCTACGAGGTGTGTAATCGCAATATTGCGAATACATCGTTCGCAATTTTAAGATGCTAAGATTCACTCCCAGTAGGCGGCGGCTTAGCATGAGCAAATCTGCTAAAATTCACTTGCGAGCGAACAACTCGGAATGACCCCCAATGTGTTAACACAAATCCCAGCATACAAAACAAAAGAAGTAACATTATGTGTATTTGTAGACTGACAGCCAATCAGTAGCGTCCTTTCATGTCTCATGGACAAGAAACCCCTCCCGATTGGCTGCCTGTCTACTAAATAGGCAGGCTTACTGGACAGGAACTCATTTAGCGAGGGGAGCTCCTCATGTAAGGTTCTCTTCTTGCACGAGGGGATTCCAGTATTTAGTATGGACACTGTACTACAGACGTTATGGGTCCAATAATATTAAAAATAAGAATGAGGCCAAAGTGATTCAATCTGTCAATTAACAAGGGGCCCATTTAAATTATTCTGTTACTAAGGAATTATCTATTTCTATTACTATGCAGCACAGGTTTAGGGGGCACCTACTCTAAGGGGGCACCATCATGTTTATTTCTCCTGTATAGACTCTAACGCTCTGCTAGAGTCCCCTGTGCATGCGAGGTTCTCCGGAAAAATGGCGCCGCAGGCATTTTACCGGCGACTTCCCTATTACGCATGCACTAGGGAAATGTACACCACTCCATTTTCTAGGTGATTTTTCTGAGCTGTCGCGAGACTCCTGAGAGGTAACATGGGTGCGGGGGGTGCACCCCAGGGGGGTCCATGTGCACCGCACATCTTGCACCCATCATAGAAATGGGTGTGGATCATAGGGTCGACCACACTTAGGTCGACCGCTATTGGTCGACAGCAAGTAGGTCGACATGAACAAGGTCGACCTGACAGAAGGTCGACATGAGGTTTTTTCAAAAAAATTGTGTAGTTCGCTCGCAGTTGTAGTCCATGTGGATCGTAAAGTATGGAAAAGTTTAAACATTTAATAAATCATAAAAAACTAATGTCGACCTGACCTAGAGACCCTGTCAACCTACTTACTGTCGACCAATAGTGGTCGACCAGTGGCGGAACTACCGCCAGTGCAAGCAGTGCCTTGCACTGGGGCCCACCACTGTCCAGGGGCCCAAAGCCAGCGCGGCATGTAATGAGTCAAACTGACTCATTACATGTCGCTGTCCGCCGCCCGCCGAGGAGAGGAGCGCTGCGCCATGGGGGGAAGGAGGAGGAGGGAGGTGGAGGAGGGAGCCGCAGCAGCGCAGTGTAATTGGTGGAGGCACTGCTGCTGCTGTCCCTCTCCTTCACCATAGGCTGCCCTCCGCCGCTGTGAATGCTGGGAAGTGCATCCCAGCATTTACAGCGGCAGAGGACAGCCTATGGTGAAGGAGAGGGACAGCAGCAGCAGTGCCTCCACCAATTACACTGCGCTGCTGCGGCTCCCTCCTCCACCTCCCTCCTCCTTCTTCTCCCCTGCCCGGGATCATCATACGCCATCAAGCTGCACCGAGGAGCCTGACTGCCAGCGGAGACAGTAAGCATAATCTATTCTATCTATCTATCTATCTATCTATCTATCTATCTATCTATCTATCTATTCTGTCTGTCTGCCACAATGTGTAAAAAGGGGACGCTGTCTGCCATAATGTGTAAAAAGGGGACGCTGTCTGCCGTAATGTGTAAAAATAGGGGGACTGTCTGCTGGAATTTGTAAAAAGGGGACGCTGTCTGCCGTAATGTGTAAAAAAGGGACGCTGTCTGCCGTAATGTGTAAAAAAAGGGGGACTGTCTGCTATAATTTGTAAAAAGGGGACGCTGTCTGCCGTAATGTGTAAAAAAGGGACGCTGTCTGCCGTAATGTGTAAAAAAGGGGACGCTGTCTGCTGTAATGTGTAAAAAAGGGGACGCTGTCTGCCGTAATGTGTAAAAAGGGGACGCTGTCTGCCGTAATGTGTAAAAAAAAGGGACGCTGTCTGCCGTAATGTGTAAAAAGGTGACTGTCTGCTGTAATGTGTAAAAAGGGGACGCTGTCTGCCGTAATGTGTAAAAAGGGGACGCTGTCTGCCGTAATGTGTAAAAAGGGGACGTTGTCTGCCGTAATGTGTAAAAAGGGGACGCTGTCTGCCGTAATGTGTAAAAAGGGGACGCTGTCTACCGTAATATGTAAAAAGGGGACGCTGTCTGCCGTAATGTGTAAAAAGGGGGCGCTGTCTGCCGTAATGTGTAAAAAAAAAAGGGGGACTGTCTGCTGTAATGTGTAAAAATGGGGACGCTGTCTGCCGTTATGTGTAAAAAGGGGAATCTGTCTGCCGTAAGGTGTAAAAGGGGCTCTACCTGGTGTAGTGGCGCTACTGTGCGGCGTAAGTTGAATAATGGAGACTACTGTGCACCGTTATATGAATTGGTATTATTTTGTGGCCACGCCCCTATATTTTTTGCACGTGCCTACGGGGCGCACTGCCCCTGTTTTACATAGAGGGGGGGGGGGGGGCTCCCATGCCGTTTCTTGCACACAGCACTAAAATGTCTAGTTACCCTGGGGTGAGGGGTAGACTTGGATGGGATGGGGATGGGGATGGGGGGCATTTTGGCGCACCTGGGCCCACCGCTCGCTAGTTCCGCCACTGTGGTCGACCTAGAGACTGGATACCGTGGAAATGCCACTGACTCAGAGAACCTGACTTGATGCAGAGTAGGATGGAGAGAGAAGTTTCTTATCACAACTTTTCTTTATCATGAGTCATTTCTATTCTTTTTAATTAATACAGACCGGCAAGATAGCGCACTGAGCAGCCTGAGCTGTCTCGTATCTCACTGTTTATCAGCAGGATGTTTGTCAGCTTTTCCTGTGGTTTGTCAAACTGCAGCTCGATAACTTCACGCTTTGTATTCTTGCCATGCAAAGAAAAAAAAGTAAATTGGGATGGCGCTGTCAAACGTGGTCATTTGTTTAAAAAAAAGGTGTTTCAGTGGTTTGTTCTATAATAAACCACCCCAAACATCATTGAGAAGCCTGCGGCTTCACCAAACCTCACTTTAGTAAGGTTCTGTGTTGTAGAGATCCTTACAGTCTAGGTGACTAAGGGGCCTGATTCAGCGTTGTACACTAAAGCCGCCGCAGATGTGATTTGGGATGTGCAAAAAGATGGTAAGGTAACAGCCGCCGGCAGGGATGGACTGGCCACCACAACTGAGACGCAGGAGACGTGTTTCCTGCGTAACATGATCGCAAACAGTGGCTGGAACACGCCCGAAAAGGGTATTTTCCAGCCTCCTAGGGGTGCCCTCACCCCTAAACATGCAAGAGCGGATTTAGGGGTGAGGGCGCCCCTAGGAATAACAGTAATGGCTGCCCCCCATCTGCCTCATTTTATTTTTATTGATTGGTTATAAGGGGTCTGGGACTCCAGGTCGACAACAAAAAGGTCGACACACCTTAGGTCAACACCACTTGGTCGACACACTTTAGGTCGACATGGACAAAATGTCGACATGGAAAAAGGTCAACATGCGTTTTTTATGTTTTTTTGGTGTCGTTTTTTTCGTAGAGTGATCGGGAACCCCAATTAGTGCACCGCGTCCCCTCGCATGGCTCGCTTCGCTCGCCATGCTTCGGGCATGGTGCCTTCGCTCCGCTCGGCACAGATTACCATTCCAATCGTAGTCCACGTGGATCGTTAAGTATGAAAAGGTTCAAAAAAAGAAAAAAATTGTGAAAAACTCATGTCGACCTTTTTCCATGTCGACCTTGTTCCGGGCGACCTTTTGTCCATGTCGACCTTTTGTTCATGTCGACCTAAGGTGTGTCGACCAATTGGCGTCGACCTAAGGTGTGTCGACCTCTTTGTTGTCGACCTGGAGTCCGGATACCGGTTATAAGCCCTCATTTGATGATAGTCAATTTAATAGAATAATAAGGAAAAAGGAACTGACATTTTTTTTTAATTATGTGCACATATTAACTAATAGTAATACCACTTTTACACCAAAATCCTGGATCCGAACATGGTTCCAATCCAGGTCAGGGTTTACCTCTGTTTCCACTGCAGTGCCGAGGCTGGAGCGTGGAGATGACATCATCTCCAATCCTCGGGGAATCCCCAGATCGGGATCCAAGTTACCTATTTACACTGTCCCTTTCTGGTTGAGACACAGGTAGGATTGCCGGGTAAATCGACCCATGTTATTTTTTGGGAGCCGTTTACACTGACGCCCGACCTGGGTTCACCCAACCAGGTTTTTGGCTTGGTGTAAAAGGGGTATAAGTAGGACAGCTTACCGGGCCAGTATGTGCATGTCCTATCCATTTACATTCCATTCAAGATGGCACATGGGGGTCATTCCGAGTTGATCGCTCGCTAGCTACTTTTTGCAGCCGTGCAAACGCATAGTCGCCGCCCACGGGGGAGTGTGCTTTCGCTTTGCAAGTGTGCGAACGCGTGTGCAGCCGAGCGGGACGAAAACGTTTTTTGCAGTTTCTGAGTAGCTCCGGACTTACTCAGCCCTTGCGATCACTTCACTCTTTTTGGTCCCGGAATTGACGTCAGACACCCGCCCTGCAAACGCCTGGACACGCCTGCGCTTTTCTCCCTGAAAACGGTCAGTTGACACCCATAAACGCCCTCTTCCTGTCAATCTCCTTGCGATCGGCCGTGCAAATGGATTCTTCGTTAAATCCATCGCCCAGCAACGATCCGCTTTGTACCCCTATGACGCGCATACGCATTGCGGTGCATATGCATGCGCAGTAGTTACCTGTTCACTGCGCTGCAAAAACCGGCAGCGAGCGAACAACTCGGAATGACCCCCATGGAACAGTACAGTGGAAAAATTTTGCAGTTGCTGGTACTTTTTGGGCTGACAGTACCAGCATAAGCATCCAAGTGCCGCCCCCTAACAAGTGCCGCCCCCTAACAAGTGCCGCCACTCCCTGTCACCTTTACAAAGCCTTGGATTGCGATAAAGATGGACGGAGATAAAATACCAGCCAATCAGTTCATAACTGTCATGTTTTAGGCTGTGTTAGAAACATGACAGGTAGGAGCTGATTGGCTGCCCCTTTATCTCCATCCAAGGCTTAGTAAATATACACCACAGCCTGTAACATGACATTCGAAGTTGGTACTTTATCTCTCTCCCCGTTATCTCTCTCCAAGGTTTGGTGCATCTCCCTCTATTGGAGAAAAGGTTTTTCATTAAACTAATGATTCTCTTTGATACAATTTCCATTTGCTAACGAGATGTCTCTCAGACCATCCTCCCAGCATCTTACTGATGCGACACGGGGTACTACAGGAAAATGGCAGATAAATGAGACGTATTATGGTGGTCATTCCGAGTTGATCGCTAGCTGCATTCGTTCGCTGTGCAGCAATGAGGCAAAAAAATGGTACTTCTGCGAATGCGTATGCGGAGCAATGCGCATGCGGTGCAATGCGCATGCGCCACGTACTATTACAGCGAACGATGTCGTTTCACACATGGTCTAGCGAAGCTTTTCAGTCGCACTGCTGACTGCAGAGTGATTGACATGAAGTGGGCGTTTCTGGGTGTCAACTGACCATTTTCAGGTGAGTGTTTGAAGAAACGCAGGTGTGCCAGGAAAAACGCAGGCGTGGCTGGGCGAACGCAGGGCGTGTTTGTGACGTCAAAACAGGAACTAAACAGTCTGAAGTCACCGCAAGCGCTGAGTAGGTTTTGAGCTACTCTAAAACTGCACAAAAAAACTTTGCCGCCGCTCTGCGATCCTTTCGTTCGCACTTCTGCTAAGCTAAAATACACTCCCAGTGGGAGGCGGCATAGCGTTTGCACGGCTGCTAAAAACAGCTCGCGAGCCATCAACTCGGAATGACCACCTATATCTTAGTATAATTAGTAACAATTACAGTGCAGATCACTCACCTGTACACTGAGCAGGATTCGGAAATACTATTAGAGAATTCTTTAGAAAGCGACTTCAAATAGCTGAGTGTCAGTAAACGTCCTTTACAGAAATTGTCTGTATCCTAACTGCAAGGTATTGTGTGTATGTACTACAAATGCTGTTTCCTGTGTATTACAGTAAATAATTCTATAACCAGTGATACTCATCTTTTCCTCTCCATATACCTCTGTGCGGAGGTGAGTTCATTTCCTATAGGTTGATGTCTGCAGTGCTGACACACGGTGGCCAATGGTCTGTAAGACTGTTGCACTGTAAGATTCTATCTGTATTATATGGCAGTCACTGTGATGTCTAAGGGGTCATTCCAAGTTGTTTGCTAGCTGCATTTGTTCGCAGCGCAGCGATCAGGCTAAAAAACGGCAGTTCTGCGCATGCGTATGCGGCTCAATGCGCACACGCGACGTACGGGTACAACGACCTATGTAGTTTCACACAGGGTCTAGCGAAGCTTTTCAGTCGAACTGCTGGCCGCAGAGTGATTGACATGAAGTGGGCGTTTCTGGGTGGCAACTGACCGTTTTCAGGGAGTGTTCGGAAAAACGCAGGTGTGCCAGGGAAAACGCAGGTGTGCCAGGAAAAACACAGGCGTGGCTGGGCGAACGCAGGGCGTGTTCGTGAAGTCAAATCCAGAACTGAATAGTCTGAAGTGATCGCAAGCGCTGAGTAGGTTTTGAGCTACTCTGAAACTACACAAACATTTTTTGCCGCCGCTCTGCGATACAACCGTTTGCACTTCTGCTAAGCTAAAATACACTCCCAGTGGGCGGCAGCCTAGCGTTTGCACGACTGTTAAAACTAGCTAGCGAGCGATCAACTCGGAATGACCCCCAATGTTGTGTATGGGGATCATCGCAGTCATTGGCGTATCTATAACGGGTGCAGTGTGTGCGAGGCACACGGGCTCCGTAGCCCAGGGGGGGGCCACACCGCACACACTGCACCCATTTCTCCTATACTTACCTTTCCGGAGTCCATCGCTGACCGTGTGTGGGCCCCCTCCTCTCCCGTAGCCGTCGCGCTGCTGCTAGCGCACTGACCACTAGAGGCTCTGGCACAGTGCCAGAGTATACAGCGCATGTGCAGGACTCCGAAAAAATGGCACGTGACTATTTTTCATAGTTCTGCGCATGCGCTGTAGTCTACAGCGCTCAGAGCGCTAGCAGCAGCGCGACGGCTAGGAGAGAGGAGGGGGCCCACACACAAAGTCTGCACACGGGTCCCCTCCTCTCTAGAAACTCTGCTGTATATATATATATATATATATATATATATATATATACACATATATATATACACACTGTATTAGAGGCTTTTTATTAAAGGGCAAAAACCGTGTGGCTGGAGAAAATGGGTGTGATGTTGCGGGCAATAGCTCCCTTATGCTTTGCAGTGAGAAGCCCGGTCAGGATCCCAGCAGTCGGAATATCGACATCGAAATCCTGCCACTTCACAGAATACCAAAGCCGGGATCCCAACATGGATTGAAATGCCGGTGCCAGGATCCTGAACTAACATCTTCGGGCACTCCATGGAGGTAAGCCGCGGGAAGGGGGTGGGGGGTAGGTTTAGGCTAGGGGGGAAGGCTTAGAGTTAGGCTGCAGGGAGGGGGGATTAGGGCAAGGCACCTCCGGGGAGGGTTATAGTTATGCTGGGGGGGAGGGAGGGTTAGGTTTAGGCTGCGGGTAGGAGAGGTTAGGGTTAGGTTGTGGGGGATTGTTGGGGGAGGGGGGTCAGGGTAGGTTAGGGTCAGGCTGTAAGATGGGCGGTTAGGGGGTTAAGAGATCAGGGTTACCTTAGTTATTAGAAGCTGTCGGGATCTTAAGCTCCGGTCGGTATTTTGATAGCTGGCATCCCAAGAGCCAGGGTCCCGTATCCAGCCCCCAGAATGAGCTCTGTGTGGTAGACAACGGAGGAGTGAGAGGGGAAAGCTGACTGAGATTTGTGGTCAGGTTGTGCAAGATTTCTGATGGAAAATTACATGGCCGTGGCTATAGAGTGGTTTTGTGGCATGACTGTGATGCAATAACATTTATTATTTATTACCAATTATTTATATAGCGCACACATATTCCACAGCGCTTTACAGAGAGTATTTGTCCAGTTACATCAGTCCCTGTCCCAGTGGAGCTTACACTCTATCGGCCTAATTCAGTAAGGACTGCAAATTCTGCTAATTAGCAGAATTTATAGGAAAAGGAAGGGGATTATCTCACTGCACTGGTCTAGAGAACGACACTGGATTACATTCGTTATATCAAATACTTTATGAATAACCACTGTTAAATGTTTATTTTTGTTTCATTTTTGTTTTTTGAGTGGTGGTGCTCCCAGAGTCAATGGTAGAGCACTCTATTTGAAACTAAGGGATCAATAAAACGTAACTTGCTGTCGTCCATGTGTTAAACAGTGAATGGGGGGTGAGAGATTCTTACTGGTGTCAGTCCTTGGAAAATGCAGATTTACCAGAGAGTTGGGCAGTCTTTCTTTTCTGCTTTCGGCTGATGTGTGCTGGACACAGCGCAGCCAATGAGAGAAATACTCGGCTGTCCCCCTTAGTGGAGAAAATGGAATGAAGCGATGTGTGTGTTCAAAATTGTTCTAAATTGTATGATGGCGTAGACAGCAAAACACTACTGCACTAAGTGAATGGGGGAGAACTACACTGCTCAAAAAAATAAAGGGAACACTAAAATAACACATCCTAGATATGAATGAATGAAATATTCTTATTAAATACTTAGTTCTTTACATAGTTGAATGTACTGACAACAAAATCACACAAAAATTATCAATGGAAATCAAATTTCCATTGATTTCATTGTTTAACACATGGACGACAGCAGAATTTTGACAGTATGTATCTTGGTAGTCCTGCCTATTATCTGTATATCTCTTTGGATACCACAACATACATGTACATATCTAAGATTGACATTTACATGTGTAATTTTTCCAACCTGTGTGCTTTTTAAACTTTGTGTATTTTACTTTTATGTTTTGTATTGTCTTTATATTTCGCCTTGTGAAATGTTAGTTCTTAAATGTTAGTCTTCAGGCCCAATAGCAGGCCCACAAACCCATGGAGGTCTGGATTTGGAGTCACCCTCAATATTAAAGTGGAAAAACACACTACAGGCTGATCCAACTTTGATGTAATGTCCTTAAAATAAGTCAAAATGAGGCTCAGTAGTGTGTGTGGCCTCCACGTGCCTGTATGACCATACAAAAGTAAATTAGATATAGACAAAATTGGCAAAGTGGCCAGACAGTGGTTCTGTCCTTCCCCCAATTCGTAACACATTGTACCAGCTGGATGCATTTGTGCATTCAAGGATTGTGGTGTGAAAATAGGAGACAGGACTAAAGGGACATTTTCAGAATTCTGCTGTCACCCATGTGCAAAGCAGTGAATGGGGGATGAGAGATTCTTACTGATGTACGTCCTTGGAATGGAACAGTATCAAAGAGTAGGGCAGTTTTTCTTTTCTGCTTTTGGCTGATGTGTGTATAACACAGCGCAGCCAATGAGAGAAGTACTGGACTGTCCCCCTCGACCGTTTAAACATGAAAGCATGAACACATTTTAAGCATCAAATTACTGCTGTATAATGACATTGACACATTTTGCGACATAAATGTGTCAACATCCTTATACAGCAGTAATTTGATTATGGGGTCATTCAGAGTTGTTCGCTCGTTATTTTTTTCGCTGAGGAGCGATTAGTCGCAAACTGCGCATGCGCAATGTATGCAGTGCGCCTGCGCCAAGTAAATTAGCTCAAAAGTTTGGTATTTTACTCACGGCGTAACAAAGTTTTTTCATCGTTCTGCTGATCGTAGTGTGATTGACAGGAAGTGGGTGTTTCTGGGCGGAAACTGACCGTTTTCTGGGAGTGTGCGGAAAAACGCAGGCGTGTCAGGGAAAAACGCGGGAGTGTCTGGAGAAACGGGGGAGTGTCTGGGCGAACGCTGGGCGTGTGTGTGACGTCAAACCAGGAACGAAACTGACTGAACTGATCGCAGTGTAGGAGTAAGTCTCGAGCTACTCAGAAACTGCTAAGAAATTTCTATTCGCATCCCCCCGCATGTCAGGAAAGATGATCGTAGCTGTGTTAAATATAGCACAGCCACGGTCAACTCGGAATGACCCCCAATGTGTTACGAATTGGGGGAAGGATAGAACCACTGTCTGTGCCACTTTGCTAATTTTGTCTATATCTAATTTACTTTTGTATGGGCAGACATACTAAGATTCATTATAGTTCTCCCCCATTCATTTAGTGCAGTAGTGTTTTGCTGTCTACGCCATCATACAATTTAGAACAATTTTGAACACACACATCGCTTCATTCCATTTTCTCCACTGAGGGGGACAGCCGAGTATTTCTCTCATTGGCTGCACTGTGTCCAGCACACATCAGCCGAAAGCAGAAAAGAAAGACTGCCCAACTCTCTGGTAAATCTGCATTTTCCAAGGACTGACACCAGTAAGAATCTCTCACCCCCCATTCACTGTTTAACACATGGGTGACAGCAGAATTCTGACAGTATCTTGGTAGTCCTGCCTATTATCTGTATATCTCTTTGGATACCACAACATACATGTACACATCTAAGATTGACATTTACATGTGTAATTTTTCCAACCTGTGTGCTTTTTAAACTTTGTGTATTTTACTTTTATGTTTTGTATTGTCTTTATATTTTGCCTTGTGAAACATTAGTTCTTAAATGTTAGTCTTCAGGCCCAATAGCAGGCCCACAAATACGTTCCAATAAAAGTTACGTTTTATTGATCCCTTAGTTTCAAATAGAGTGCTCTACCACCCTTAGAGTTTCTTTCAAGCCTTTAAAAGCTTGACCTTGTCAATTAGCAGAACTTGCAATCCTTCTGTTCGCAAGCTGGGAGCCGCCTCCCCCCCCCCCTTCAACAAGTAGAAATTGTGATCGCAATTTTGCCGGCCTCCACCCCCGCAATACTCCGTCTCCGCCTAGAAAATGGAGCGTTGCCATCCACGGCAACCGTCTCTACCTGATTGACAGGCAGAGGCGATCCCATTTTCTGCGCCATACCCCCACAGAAAATGCAGACGCATGCGCAGTGCAGGCACGGCGCATGCGCCGGCATCTTATTTGTAATTTTTGAGGTTGGATTGGATGGACTGATGGACTTTTTACACATTAGGGGGACTGGCTGCCATAATGTGTAAAAAGGGGGACGCTGTCTGCCGTAACGTGTAAAAAGGGGGACGCTGTCTGTCGTAATGAGTAAAAAGGGAGACACTGTCTGCCGTAATGTGTAAAAAGGGGAAGCTGTCTGCCGTAATGTGTAATTAGGGGACGCTGTCTGCCGTAATGTGTAAAAAGGGGGACGCTGTCTGCCCTAAAGTGTAAAAAGGGGATGCTGTCTGCCGTAATGAGTAAAAAGGGGGACGCTGTTTGCCATAATGTGTAAAAAGGGGGCTGCTGTCTGTCATAATGTGTAAAAAGGGGATGCTGTCTGCCGTAATGTGTAAAAAGGGGGACGCTGTCTCCTGTAATTTGTAAAAAGAGGGACGCTGTCTGCCGTAATGTGTAAAAACGGGACTCTGTCTGCCGTAATGTGTAAAAAGGGGACGCTGTCTGCCGTAATGTGTAAAAAGGGGACGCTGTCTCCCGTAATGTGTAAAAAGGGGGACGCTGTCTCCCTTAATGTGTAAAAAGGGGGACGCTGTCTCCCTTAATGTGTAAAAGGGGGGACGCTGTCTGCCGTAATGTGTAAAAATGGGACTCTGTCTGCCGTAATGTGTAAAAAGGGGGACTGGCTGCCGTAATGTGTAAAAAGGGGGACTGGCTGCCGTAATGTGTAAAAAAGGGCCTCCACCCCCGCAATGCTCTGTCTCCGCCTCGAAAATGGAGCGTTGCCATCCACGGCAACCGTTTCTACCTGATTGACAGGCAGAGGCGATCCCATTTTCTGCGCCATACCCCCACAGAAAATGAAAACGCATGCTCAGGGCAGGCACGGCGCATGTGCCGGCATCTTATTTGTAATTTTTGAGGTTGGATTGGATGGACTGATGGACTTTTTACACATTATGGGGACTGGCTGCCATAATGTGTAAAAAGGGGGACGCTGTCTGCCGTAATGAGTAAAAAGGGAGACACTGTCTGCCGTAATGTGTAAAAAGGGGGACGCTGTCTGCCGTAATGTGTAATTAGGGGACGCTGTCTGCCGTAACTTGTAAAAAGGGGGACGCTGTCTGCCGTAATGTGTAAAAAGGGGACGCTGTCTGCCGTAATGTGTAAAAAGGGGACGCTGTCTCCCGTAATGTGTAAAAAGGGGGACGCTGTCTCCCTTAATGTGTAAAAGGGGGGACGCTGTCTGCCGTAATGTGTAAAAATGGGACTCTGTCTGCCGTAATGTGTAAAAAGGGAGACTGGCTGCCGTAATGTGTAAAAAAGGGGGACGCCGTCTGCCATAATGTGTAAAAAGGGAAACGCTGTCTGCTGTAATTTGTAAATAGGGGAACGCCGTCTGCTGTAATATGTGTAAAAAGGGAACACTGTCTGCCGTAATGTGTAAAAAGGGGACGCTGTCTGCTGTAATGTGTAAAAAAGGGGATGCTGTCTGCCGTAATGTGTAAAAAAGGGGATGCTGTCTGCCGTAATGTGTAAAAAGGGGGACGCTGTCTGCCGTAATGTGTACAAAGGGGACGCTGTTTGCTGTAATGTGTAAAAAGAGGACGCTGTCTGCCGTAATGTGTAAAAAAGAGCACGCTGTCTGCTGTAATGTGTAAAAAAGGGGACGCTGTCTGCCGTAATGTATAAAAAGGGGATACTGTCTGCCATAATGTGTAAAATAGACGCTGTCTGCCGTAATGTGTAAAAAGGGGGACGCTGTCTGCCGTAATGTGTACAAAGGGGACGCTGTTTGCTGTAATGTGTAAAAAGAGGACGCTGTCTGCCGTAATGTGTAAAAAAGAGCACGCTGTCTGCTGTAATGTGTAAAAAAGGGGACGCTGTCTGCCGTAACGTATAAAAAGGGGACGATGTCTGCCATAATGTGTAAAATAGACGCTGTCTGCCGTAATGTGTAAAAAGGGGGACGCTGTCGCCGTAATGTGTAAAAGGAGCTCTACCTGGTGTAGTGGCGCTACTGTGTGGCGTAATTTGAATAATGGAGACTACTGTGCACCGTAATATAATTTGGTATTATTTTGTGACCACACCCCTTCCCCATGAAGCCACGCCCCTAGAAATTTTTGCACACGCCTGAGGCGCGCACTGCCCTTATATTGTATAAGGGAAGGGGGGGCGGCCGATGCATTTTTTTGCGCACAGCGCTAAAATGTCTAATTACTGCACTGCTGCCCCTCCCACAGCCTATCCCTAACCGTCCCCTCCTCCAGCCTAACTGTAACCACACCTTCCCCCGCAGCCTAACCCTTATTAACCCTCACCCATCCCTCCCGCAGCCTAACTGTAACCGCTCCCCGCTTCCATCCCCGCAGCCTAACTCTAACCTTCCCCCTAGTTCCTAATCCTAACCCCAGTACTTACCTTTGGGATCCATCTGGATCCTGACTGGCGGGATTCTGATTGCATCCACAATAACATAAACCTAGTGCAATAAACGAATCTGTTTTTATTTGGCACATGTATACAATGTATTAAACACATTATTTTACACGTAGGAGATTAAGACATGGATAACAGATATCAAAAGAAGGGAAACATTGCCAAGAATAGAATACAATTAGCATACTTCTTCCTATTAAAACGTGCTGAGCTGTTCTTTATATGGGACATAAAGGCTGACCTTAAGGGCCCCATACACTAGAGCGATAATGCCCAATTCGGGCAATCGGCCCGATATATCGGCTGAAATCGGGCATTTTAGAGGTGTTCCCGAACCGATCCGATGCGCGTTCCCGTGAGCATCGGATCGGATCCTTCAGATTGAATGTGCTGCACCGTCAATCTGGTCCGCCTGGGGGCATGTCTTGGGATCGCCCAGATATATCGTATGCAAATGGGCAGCATACGATGTATCTTGGCTGATCCTGCAACCCGGGAGGCTGCCGGGGTGATCGCCTGCGATCACCTCCGATATGAGATCGTTGTACTGTATGGGGCCCTTTAGAAAAGTAATATGTCCTGTTGCTGCAATCTCACATCAGCTCTCTAAGATCCCATATTCACTTTCCCCAAACGTTACTTCTCTTCCTGCAGGAAATACATTTCATTGATCAGAAGACAAGAGCTGGACGTTAGAATAATATAATGATGAGCCATATAATTTTCTTGCATACATATGACTTATATAATTAGTTGTAATTTGTGTAACCATAAACACTAACTGTCCACTGCTGAGTAGACCTTGAGGTCTTCCAGACTTTATTGAGTAGTGAGTATTGATAGGTACACCATATGGAAATCGTGTTCTCCCCCACTACTGCGTGATGCTTATTTCCATTGAAAATCACTTTACTCTCCTACTGTATGTGACACTAATATCTCCATCTCTGTCGAGCTCACAGTTGGTAGAGGACCGCGGCGATGGTCTAATGAAGCTGACTCTACTTGGTTACTGTGAGCTTCACCGGTTGAGGATCTCTGACTGTTACCGCAGCTGTACGGAGAGCTGCACCAGCCGGTGAATGTGTGCCTAAATCTGTCTGAGGCAAAACAGTATAATATGGGATCGATTAAGCAATTTGTTTGTGACAAAATCCATATGATGTAATAGGCAACCTCAACTCTGTCCAATAAAGAGCACAAGGCTGGAAAAAATAATTTGAGTGTGACGCCCATCGCCCTGGTGACATGTGGGGGGATATAGCAGATTATAAATATAATTAAGGAGATGAATATGGTCTGTATGGATTTGGACACCATGACTTTGCTGAGAGTGTTCATAGGATTCATCATGAGGATATGGCGACTCAGGAGACTGTAGCAGACCAATGTTATGGAGAAAGGAATGAGGGCACCAAGGAAGAGGACGACCCAGTTCCAGACGAAATATAATACTTCTTGTTCACTTTGATGAAAATTGAGACACTTCTTTGTAACTCCGTGAACTTCAGACGTCTTTAGAACAAAGAAAAAGGGAAGTCCTTGTAGAAGAAGGCATCCCCAGACACCGAGGCACAGTTTGGTGATGAAAAGCTTCTTGGTCCAGGCAGTTCTTTTAACACTCTGAGCAACAGTAAAATATCGGTGGACGCTGATTAATGTGAGGAAGTAGATGCTTCCATATGTGTGAGTGCTGAGCAGGAAGACCTTACACTGGCAGAGGAATGTCCCGAAGGTCCAGTGGCCGGTCAAGGAGTAAACAAAGATCAGTGGAGCTGCCGGAGTGATGATGGCATCGGAGATGGCCAAGTTGAACTGGAGAACCACAGTTGAGTTCCATTGTTTTACCCGAAACCAGAAAATCCATAGACTGATACAGTTCAGAATGAAGCCAACAAAGATGATGATGCTCAGACTGATGGGGATTAAGGGGTTAATTGTTTGAGGCTGACAGGTGGTGTAATTCCCTGAAGTGTTCAGCATCTTGAGAGGCTACTGAACTGAAAATCAAAGAACATGGTGTAATACCGTACATTGAGCAGTAAGGCCGTTGACGTGGAAACCAGTGATGTCATTAAAAAGTCTTAGAAAGTAATACAATTAAAAGTCTAGACAGATCTAGAGCAGTGGTTCTCAAACTCGGTCCTCAGGACCCCACACAGTGCATGTTTTGCAGGTAACCCAGAAAGTGCACAGGTGTATTAATTACTCACTGACACATTTTAAAAGGTCCACAGGTGGAGCTAATTATTTCACTTGTGATTCTGTGAGGAGACCTGCAAAACATGCACTGTGTGGGGTCCTGAGGACCGAGTTTGAGAACCTGTGATCTAGAGGGTTCAGGAGATACAAGAAAAGAGAGAGAGAAAGAGAGGGGCTGTTTAAAGTAAAATGTATACTGGGAGATATTTATCAAACCTTCTAAAGAGGATAAGTGGAGATGTTACCTGATTCTGCAATGTAATTTGCCTTCTCCCTGAAGAAGACAAGTTACCTGTGAAACGCGATGGAGAAACACACCAACTTTAACCTACACACAGAGACATCTTGATTATATCAATCATGTTCGGCTACTCTAACCAACTCTAACCACCTGGTCCTGTACAACCACCTGAGTGCATGTGAACTTTACCACACACTTGATGTTACCCACCGGGACCACTGAGGTGGCAGTTGTACTAAGTCTTGGAGAGTGATAAAGTGGATAGAGATAAAGTATCATCCAATCAGCTCTTAGAGGTCAGTTTTCAAACAGCCTGTAACATGGCACTTAGGAGCTGACTAGTACATCTCCTCCTTGGGCTAAAGGAAGATCAGCAGTGACAGAGCAGCAGACACGAAGATCCACATTACAACATCAACCACCCTGAGGACAGGGAGCACAGCGACACTCAATCCCCCCCCCCTCGCCGCGCCGGGGCAGTGAAAGCATTTTTAGGTCACTATCACCACCACAGCCAGACTTCTGTAGCCAGACACAAAGACACCTGAACGGCTAGCGGTCACCAGTAGCTGAGACATGGGAATAGGGTAAGACCTCTAACAGGAGATGCAGAACGCAACACTCTTGTAGGATATGCAATATACTTTAATCTATGTGCCACTGCTTCATGGACTGTTTAGCTACCACACTCCAGACCGTATATCTATCCACTGGTGAACATTAATAACTGCATTATCATTTGGCACCAGTGAAGATTCGCTTGTACCTTACAAACCATTTATCTCTAGGATATTACAGTACTGACCTCACTGATATTTCCTATACAGACAGTCACCATGGCAACCTTTGTATCAATATTGTTTATTCCTTAACTTTTATATTTTGTGTGCCAATCAGGTTATGCATGCAATACTAGTAAATTGATTTAATTTATTTGGCCACATGAATGGATGGCTGATTCGGAGGAACAGCTGGGAGCTGGGAAACGTTGTCATAAAATGTATTACTCTATTTCCACACATATGCAGAAAAGGTTTTTAAAGAAACAAAATATTTTGGGTGAACTCTGACTTTTTTAAAAGGGGCAATCATTAACAAGGTATTGTTTAGCCTTGTAAATGGTTGCCCCTTTAAAAAATATCCGCGTTTAGCCGGCATCCCACACCGCTGCCAAACTCGGACTTCAATACATCCCGCCCTTCCTGTTATACAATTTCCTATTGACATTGAGATTTCTCTCAGACCATCCTCGGATCGTCTTATTGATGATGGGTCGATGGTCTACAGGAAAATGGCTGATGAAGGAGTTGGTAATACGCAGAGTATAGTTAGTAATAATTGCACGGCACATCACTCACCTGATCACGTCGCAGGCGCAGGATTCTGAATAGCGTCCGAGAATTAATTCTGTAGAAAGTGACTAGAATAAGCTGTCATTAAACTTCCTGTCAGTGCCTATGTCACCTTTTGTTTCCGAGAACTGGCATATAGAATGCAGATACACAATTATTTTTAATCTCTGTCAGGGAAGTGAGAGCTGCCATCCTGTTATTGTTTATATTTTATAAACAGAACATGGTGGATAAATTGATGAGTTAGGCTGTAGTCAGTGACGGCCCTAACCAATTTGGTGCCCTAGGTAATATGTTGGCTGTGCCCCCTAGCATATAATCCCAACGCCAAGTTTAGTGTTCATGGCCCTCATTCCGAGTTGTTCGCTCAGTAATTTTCTTCGCATCGCAGCGATTTTCCGCTAATTGCGCATGCGCAATGTTCGCACTGCGACTGCGCCAATTAAATTTGCTAAGAAGTTTGGTATTTTACTCACGGCATTACAAGGTTTTTTCTTCGTTCTGCTGATCGGAGTGTGATTGACAGGAAGTGGGTGTATCTGGGCGGAAACTGGCCGTTTTATGGGAGTGTGTGAAAAAACGCTACCGTTTCTGGGAAAAACGCGGGAGTGGCTGGAGAAACGGGGGAGTGCCTGGGCGAACGCTGGGTGTGTTTGTGACGTCAAACCAGGAACGACAAGCACTGAACTGATCGCACTGGAGGAGTAAGTCTCGAGCTACTCAGAAACTGCACAGATAAATCTTTTCGCAATATTGCGAATCTTTCGTTCGCAATTTTGCTAAGCTAAGATTCACTCCCAGTAGGCGGCGGCTTAGCGTGTGCAATGCTGCTAAAAGCAGCTTGCGAGCGAACAACTCGGAATGAGGGCCCATATGCGGACATCAAAAATAACTAATTGGTTTGTGACTTTTATTTTATTGTTAAAGAAACATGTGCTAAACGCACAAACTAAACAACTACAGAATGTTACAGAAGTACTGGGAGGGGCCATCAGTGGAATACAGAAGATAAGGGGGTAAGTGCTATTGGTATTAAACTGTAACTAAAGAAAATATGGGACAGGTTTTAGGGGTAAGACCCTTATACCACCACCTCAGAAGCTATTTTATAGGGTACATTCTCCACTCACAGCAGAAGCAGGCTGGGCAAAGGGCAGGGTAAGCAGCATTACTACTGTGTGTATTATGTGTAAATGACACTACTACTGTGTGTATTATATGTAAGCGGCACTGCTACTGTGGGCATTATGTGTAAGCGGCACTACTACTGTGTGTATTATATGTAAGCGGCACTACTACTGTGTGTATTATATGTAAGCGGCACTGTTACTGTGGGCATTATGTGTAAGCGGCACTACTACTGTGTGTATTATATCTAAGCGGCACTAATACTGTGGCTATTATGTGTATTGTACATAAGTGGCCTACTACTGTATGCATTATGTGTAAGTGGCACTACTACTGTTTTATGTGTAAATGGGAATACTATGTGTGTTATATGTAAGCGGCACTACTACTGTATTATATATAAGCGGCACTACTACTGTGTGTATATGTTTAAGCGGCACTACTACTGTGTGTATTATATGTAAGTGTAATATGATTATTATAATTCTAAAGGGAAAAATATGTGTCTAATATGTGTATATGTATGTATATATGTATGTATATATATATATATATATATATGTGTGTATATATATATATATATATAGTTATGTGTGTATTAATGGGTAATATATATATTAATTGAAGAAATGTGGTGTTAATGGATGTATATATATGTATTCATTTTTTGCATGTATAAAGGTGTATAGATGAATTTGAAGGGTTAAATATTGGTAGTTTATTTATTAAATTATATATATTAAAGTGATGTGAGTACAGGAGTTTAACATTGAGATTGCAGTAATTTAGTATAGGAAAAATAGAGAGGTAGAAGCTATGTGGGTTCAGAGATATTTGTCAGTGAGCATTCTGTCAGTCATGATAGCTCTGACGGAATGATCTGGAATGTCTCGAGCGCCCCACGAGCACCACAGTGCCGCTGACCGGGGGGGATAGCTCGAGGCTTAGGCGGGAAGAGGGGGGCACGAGCCGTAGTCTGGGGAGTATAAATAAAGCTCCCTGCCGGCTGTTGGCAGTCTGCTGATCCCCTGGCTAGTGTGTGCACTTGGGTCCGGCGCGCCGCTGACGAAGAGCTGTCAGCTGTAAACATACAGTGGCGTCGCTGGGACCAAGTAGTACTACCCACACCAGGCGAGCCGAACGGGAAGCTTACCCGTAGTGCTGGTACGGCAGAAGATTAGTGGAGCCTGCTGCGAGAGGCGATGTGGCTGCGGGTGAGAGAGGGGAAGACGCACTGGTGCCGCCGGAGGTCAGTTGACAGCCCGCTGTAAGTACCCGCCAATTGAAGAAGGGAGAGGCGCTTGCTCCGGGTTCCAGACAGCTGTGATAACCAAGCGCAGTGAGAGAAGCCGGCGGGTCACCATAGTAACGGCGGAGAAAACGGAAGCAGTCAGAAGGCTTCCTTAGTAACCAGAGCCACAGCCATAAACAGCAACAGAGATGCAGCTGATCTCAGCCTCCAGCCACTAAAGGAGAGAGTCGGGGGAGTGCCAGCAGCCTGCTCTTCAGAGCGTGAGTGCATATTTAATATTCTGCACCCTAACACACTGAGACAGAGTACCCACACTAGACATTCCTGTGAGTTACCGAAGGTACTTCTGTAATAGGGTAAATTAATTGCAAAGGCTCCACTTAACAAAGCATAACCCAGCAAGCCTGTTGTAGTGTAAGGAAGCACTACACTTGTGTATATTATAAGGGTGTCAGGACGTGGTAACTGCTATAGACTCAAAACATAACATCTATTGCTGCGCTGTATATCCAGGTGATGCCTCACCGATTATAATACCATATGGGGCAATAGCAGCAGTGAAGGTAGCAAGAATAGACATTTAACACAGAAAGGATTGTTTTGTGGATATAGAAAGGACAGTGCTCTAATGAACTATATGTGGAACAAACACCTTGTTCACTGTTATATCCACTTCAATAAGGTCCGGTTACATCCTGACGAGTAGTAATATTTTTATATCTATATTTACCACTTATACATCGATATTACCTATAAAAGAGAAAGGAACAGAGACTTTATAGTATAAGGCTGTACCTCATTACGGAGACTCTTTTGTTAAATTGGAGGTGAACCTCGTTATAAATTCTACTTTACTAATTACAAGTCACCGGAGGATAATCTATCCACTACAGAAGGGCTATTAGTGGCAGAGTATTGAGACAAACTAACAAACTGGTAGGATACTTGGCTGCTGAAGATATAAGTTTAATATATATAGGAGCTCTTATTAATGATGATACAGCCAATTTATATACATCGGTACTAGACTCTTCAGGGAGTTAAAAGCAGTATTGTTTCACTACAGTAATATCTCATTTCACCAAGTACAAGGAGCAGTAGGAATCGTTACATAAGTATCAGAAAGATAACACTTGCAGTGATCCAGCAAAGAAACACATGTAACAAAGTAACTGTGACTAGGATAAGCTAAAGCTACAGTGTTTCTATGGACTAAAGAAAAGAACGTCAAATAGAGAAAACAACACTATTATCTCAGGAACTGTAGTAACAATTAAATCTGCATAACGGAGTCAGAATTACAGGTTGGGACATCTACAAATACATAAGGAATTTATTTTCTCTGTATGAAATATATAGTATTACAGACAGTTAAAGGAAGGTATTTATATTTATGTAACATTTTTACGGGCCCCAGTTGTGCACATAAGGTTTGAGAGTACCCGGGTATCTCATTTTCAATTGAGTATAAGAGAGTTTTTTTGTATTGCATGCAAGAATAATTTGTATAGGATAAAAAAAGGGTAGTGGGACTGTAAAGTATTTCACTTTCTTTTGTTTGTTAGAAAGTTTTACCTTTAGATTCTTAAATATATTGTGGTATTAAAATATACATATATAAATATACTTACCATCTGTGTTTGTGAGTTGGAGTCCGATCCATGAATCCTGGAAGAGAGAACAGGTAAAATATTAGTGGTGTGGGGTTTAATAGGGGAGTGTACTTAAACACAGGGATTGAGGGAGGCTTACCCAGGCAAGCCTTATTAAACAATTGGTCTGGGTGGAGGCACAATTAGTTATTAGGTAACTTATATCCCTTGGAAGTAAGGGAGGGTTACATTTGGAGGCACTTAGCCGAGACGAATATATTCAGGATAAAACAATGGAAAAGTTTACTAGGGAAGATATTAGTGCTTGGTGTCAAAGGAGAAAAAAAGATCCCAAGAAATGTTTAAGTGTAGGAGGGAATTTTTCGGAATTCTCTGATGAAGAGATAGTGGAAAGGTTAGCCAGGTTATATGGAATAATTAGGCCAAGGGTTGTAGATAAATGGATGGGAGGATTGGGAAGAGTAATAGCAGTACTGATAGAAACAGAAAATGAGTTGGAGACTGATGTAATACCATTAATAGTGGTAGCAAATGAAGAGACGGGTAGGAGGTGGAATGTGATGTGGCCTAACATATGGGGGGATGAAGAAGAAGCTACTAGTGCACATATATCAGTGCCCTCTCTAGACAACCCTAATAGAGGTGAGAGGAATATTGGTGGTGAAGGGGGTGACGCTCAGGATACTGGTGCAAATGCCACAGGTGGACAGTTTGAGATCATAATGGATAGAGTGGTCACTCAGTTAGAAAGGTGGCATTATGAAGGGAGTTATAGGCGGTTACGGATTTTTTCTGGGATTTTACCTGTACCAACAGGAGAGGAGACATATGAGGCTTGGAAAGAAGCGGCGGTACAGCAAGTAGAAGAATGGCAGTGCCCAGATAAAATCAAGAGACAGAGGGTAGTAGAAAGTTTGAGAGGGCCGGCTATGGGAATTATACAAGCTGCTAGACGTAGTAATCCTAATGCTACTTTAGATACATTCTTTGAGGCGTTAGATTATGCATATGGCACCCTTGAAGACGTGGGAGATCTCACCTCTAGGTTACACCACACGTTCCAGGAAACCACGGAAAAGCTGAGTGCATTCTTGATCAGGTTAGACAAGCTCCTATATAAGATAGTGGATAAAGGAGGTATAGTAAGGGATGATGTGGACAGAAGTCGGATGAAACAGTTACTGCGGGGTGCTTTGACCACCGACCCAGTAGCTCAGAAATTAAGATGTTCAGGAGTTAAAGAACCCTTTCCTACCTTTAATGAACTATTAAAAGAAGTCAAACAAGAAGAGGTATTAATAGAAATGAGAGAGAAAACGGTAAAGAAGGTCAAGGTAATACAACCGGTAGTGGAAAGCAATGCATTTGAAGAGAAGATATTAAAGTTGATGGACGAACAAAGTAAGAAAATTGACAAATTCATTGCAACACAGGCTGTGAATACTTCTCCACAAATATCCGACAGTAGCCCCGTAAGAGGATTAGGTAGAGGGAGTAACAACTTTAATAGAGGATGTTTTAGATGTGGGAGAACTGGACATCGGGCTTTTGAATGCAACTTAAATAGAAATTGGAATCGAAATACTGACAATGCTTCAGGTGGTAACCAGAATACGGAAAGTTCGGGGTCGGGAAACGGACGGGGGCGGTCTGTGGGCCCCTCACAGGCCCCCTAGAGGTTAGTCACTGTGCTATGGGGAATTCCTGGAGGAGTGGAAGTCTACCAGAAGGATTGTTGGGACCTGCTCCCCTTTTGGCTGCTAATATAAATGGACGCCACTGCAAGATCTTGGTGGATAGTGGATCCCAGGTTTCTATCATTTTTGAAAATTGGTACCATGATAACATCCCTGATGTACCCATCCAGCCCTTAAGTGGATTGGTGATATGGGGTCTAAGTGTTGAAAAATACCCTTATCTAGGATATGTGCAAGTTACTCTTGAAATCAACAATAGTAAAAGAGAAGAGGAAGGGATGCAGATATCACTTATTGCATTGATATGTCCAGAAGTTCCTGAAGGGAGGGATGAACCACCTGTGATTATAGGGACTAACACCCGGATATACCCTTTATTGGCTGAATGGTATGAAGGAAACGAGGAACTGTCTTCTGCACGGACTTGTTGTATTCAATCCGCTGAGAGTGTAATTGTTTCGGAAAATAAATTTGATATATGTTTCCAAGGGAGTGACATATCGTTGGAGGAAAAATCTGCTTTAATTAAGGAGCTGGAATCTAAGAACCAGGTATTCTCCATGGGAGAATGGGATCTGGGGACAGCTAATGGGGTGGAGCACAGTATCAGATTAATGGATGAGACTCCTTTCCGGGAACGATCCCGCAGGATAGCTCCTGCAGACTTTGAAGACGTGAGGCAACATCTTAAAGGACTACTTGAGAATCAAGTTATAATCGAGTCTAGAAGTCCCTACGCTTCCCCTATAGTGATTGCACGGAAGAAGAGTGGAAAAATACGAATGTGTGTAGACTACCGCACACTGAACCAAAGAACTGTTACTGATCAGTATACAGTACCGAGGATAGATGAAGCTCTGGACTGTCTCCAAGGGAGCTCTTGGTTTTCCGTGCTAGATTTAAGGAATGGGTATTACCAAATCCCCATGAAGCCGGAAGACCGTGAGAAAACTGCATTTATATGCCCGCTAGGTTTCTTTGAATTTTTAAATATGCCTCAAGGAGTAAAAGGAGCCCCAGCTACTTTCCAAAGAACGATGGAAAGAACTGTGGGGGATATGAATTATAGGGAAGTCATTGTATATTTAGACGACATAATCGTCTTTGGAGCCACCCTGGAGGAACACAATAAACGACTCCTCAAAGTTCTGGATAGATTGATGGAAGGGGGTTTGAAATTATCCTTGGACAAATGTCGTCTTTGTCAATCCACGGTCAAATACTTAGGGCACATCGTAAGCAGAAACGGGGTTTCCACCGACCCAGAAAAAGTGGAGGCCGTTAAGAATTGGCCTAGGCCAACAAAATTAAAGGAATTAAGATCTTTCCTGGGTTTTTGCGGGTACTACCGCAGGTTTGTCCCGAATTATTCCAATATAGCTAGGCCATTAACTGATTTGACAAGAGGATATCCAACGTCAAATAAAAAGAAGGGACGAGAAGGGTCGTGTGAAGAGGGCCCATTGCATAAAGTAAATGATCCATTTGGAGAAAGATGGACTACCGACTGTGAAATGGCCTTTAAATTATTAAAACAAAAATTGACGAACGCTCCTGTATTAGCATATGTAGATCCTGGGTTGCCCTACGTCCTCCATATTGATGCCTCTTTAGAGGGATTAGGGGCCGTTCTGTACCAAAAACATTCCGATGGGTTGAAACCGGTATCATTTACAAGCCGAGGTTTAACTAATAGTGAAAAGCGATACCCAGCTCACAAATTGGAGTTTTTGGCATTGAAATGGAGTGTAATAGATAAATTCCATGACTACCTATACGGAGTGATGTTTGAGGTACAGACCGATAATAATCCTTTGACCTATGTCCAAACTACGGCAAAGCTGGATGCCACAGGTCACCGGTGGTTGGCTGCCTTGGCGTTATATGATTTCACACTGAAATACCGGCCGGGTGTTAGTAACATTGATGCTGACTCCCTTTCCAGAATTCCAAACCAGCCAATGGAAAGTACAGAAGAGGAGTGGATAGAGGTACCAGCGGGAGAAATCAAAGGAATGTGTCATAAAATGAGTTTGAAAGCATCAACTGGAAGTGAACAAGTTAGCGCTTTGGGGATGAAGTCAACAGCACTACCTCCATCATATTGCTGGATTAGTCATGTAGAGCTTGAAGATTTGCCTAAACTAAAACACTATCAAATTCGGCAAGAGCAACAACAGGACCCCAGCATACGACACCTAATTCCCAGCAGAAGAAAGTCAGTGATTGCTCCTGAATCTTTATTAGAAGTCAAATTGTTGAAAAAACAAAAATGTAATTTGATTATGAAAGCAGGAATATTATACCGCAGTACTAGACAAGTGAATGGGCGGAAAAGATTTCAGCTAGTATTGCCCAAGAAACACCGTACTTTAGTAATGCATGCCTTGCATGACAAGCACGGTCATCTAGGATTAGAAAAAACATTAAATCTTATAGCTGATAGATTTTACTGGCCAGGTATGGGGAAAGAAATAAAAGAATACTGCCAAAATTGTGGAAACTGTGTATTACGGAAAACATTACCATCTAGAGTAGCTCCTTTAGTGACATTTAAAAGTAAAGGGCCCATGGACTTAATTTGTATGGACTTCCTCTCTCTGGAAGTAGAAGAAGGAAAGAAGTGTAATGTATTAATTGTAACAGACCACTTCACTCGTTATGCTCAGGCGTACGTTACTCCAAATCAAAAGGCCACCACTGTAGCAAATACCTTGTGGGATAAGTTTTTTATCCATTATGGTTTGCCGAACAGGTTGCATACGGACCAAGGGAGAGATTTCGAAAGTCGACTAATAAAAGAAATGTGTTTGAGCTGTGGGATCACAAAATCTAGGACTACTCCATATCACCCTCAAGGTGATCCGCAACCCGAGAGGTTCAATAGAACCTTATTAGACATGTTAGGGACTCTGAATCCCTTAAACAAACAGCATTGGAAAAGGCATATCGACCGTCTAATACATGCGTACAATTGCACCCGAAATGAGGCCACTGGATTCTCACCTTACTATTTAATGTTTGGGAGGGAGGCTAAGCTCCCAATAGATGTATGTATGGGAACTAATGCAGGCAATGACCCTCGTGTTTCTCATTTAAAGTATGTAGCAAGACTGAGAAGAGAATTGGGGGATGCCTATGTTCTAGCTGAACGAACTGCTGATAGGTTGGGAGAAAGAAACAAGGTTCGCTATGATAGAAAAGTGCGGGATCAGGTTCTGTCGCCTGGGGACCGAGTGTTATTAAGACGACTAGGGATGCCAAAGAAATTTAAGATCTCAAATCGATGGAGAGAGGACCCCTATGTAGTGGTAGAGAAGTTTAAAGATCTTCCTGTGTATAGAATACAGCTTGAAAATGGACAGGGTGCAGTTTTGACCCATCATAGACAAAATCTACTTCCTATAGGTAGAGAGGTACGCCTAGAAGATGTTGAAAATAAAGATGAGGTAGTACCATTTGAGAGAGAGACATCTAATAAGCTAACTGACTCATTAAGATTTAAGAATAATGACAGTTATGAGGGAGAAGATGAAGGTCAGGGCTGTTACTATAAGGATCAATATGTTGAAAGTGGGAAAGTAATTGACACAGAAGACATCAGGGGGCCCCTTGAGTCTTTTACAGAGCTTGATCACACAATTACCTGTATAGATCCTGCAGAATATGCTAGTGATGTTCAAGGTGAAGGAAGTAGTAATTCATTGGAGAGATTTGATCATTATTCTCCCTGTAGTGATATAAGCATAGAACAGGAAACTGTAAATAGGCCGAAGAGAACGTGTCACCCCCCATCTATGCTTACTTATGATGAATTGGGAATACCTAGCATTGTACCCAGGATAATACATCCCAATATGATAGATGTATGGCCTTACTATGGATACTTACCAATGCAAGCCCACGGTTAATTAATTTAGAGATGGTGATCTATCTGCTTTAGCATGGTTTTTAATAGATCACCAGGGGGAGAGTGTAATATGATTATTATAATTCTAAAGGGAAAAATATGTGTCTAATATGTGTATATGTATGTATATATGTATGTATATATATATATATATATATATATATATGTGTGTATATATATATATATATATATATATAGTTATGTGTGTATTAATGGGTAATATATATATTAATTGAAGAAATGTGGTGTTAATGGATGTATATATATGTATTCATTTTTTGCATGTATAAAGGTGTATAGATGAATTTGAAGGGTTAAATATTGGTAGTTTATTTATTAAATTATATATATTAAAGTGATGTGAGTACAGGAGTTTAACATTGAGATTGCAGTAATTTAGTATAGGAAAAATAGAGAGGTAGAAGCTATGTGGGTTCAGAGATATTTGTCAGTGAGCATTCTGTCAGTCATGATAGCTCTGACGGAATGATCTGGAATGTCTCGAGCGCCCCACGAGCACCACAGTGCCGCTGACCGGGGGGGATAGCTCGAGGCTTAGGCGGGAAGAGGGGGGCACGAGCCGTAGTCTGGGGAGTATAAATAAAGCTCCCTGCCGGCTGTTGGCAGTCTGCTGATCCCCTGGCTAGTGTGTGCACTTGGGTCCGGCGCGCCGCTGACGAAGAGCTGTCAGCTGTAAACATACAGTGGCGTCGCTGGGACCAAGTAGTACTACCCACACCAGGCGAGCCGAACGGGAAGCTTACCCGTAGTGCTGGTACGGCAGAAGATTAGTGGAGCCTGCTGCGAGAGGCGATGTGGCTGCGGGTGAGAGAGGGGAAGACGCACTGGTGCCGCCGGAGGTCAGTTGACAGCCCGCTGTAAGTACCCGCCAATTGAAGAAGGGAGAGGCGCTTGCTCCGGGTTCCAGACAGCTGTGATAACCAAGCGCAGTGAGAGAAGCCGGCGGGTCACCATAGTAACGGCGGAGAAAACGGAAGCAGTCAGAAGGCTTCCTTAGTAACCAGAGCCACAGCCATAAACAGCAACAGAGATGCAGCTGATCTCAGCCTCCAGCCACTAAAGGAGAGAGTCGGGGGAGTGCCAGCAGCCTGCTCTTCAGAGCGTGAGTGCATATTTAATATTCTGCACCCTAACACACTGAGACAGAGTACCCACACTAGACATTCCTGTGAGTTACCGAAGGTACTTCTGTAATAGGGTAAATTAATTGCAAAGGCTCCACTTAACAAAGCATAACCCAGCAAGCCTGTTGTAGTGTAAGGAAGCACTACACTTGTGTATATTATAAGGGTGTCAGGACGTGGTAACTGCTATAGACTCAAAACATAACATCTATTGCTGCGCTGTATATCCAGGTGATGCCTCACCGATTATAATACCATATGGGGCAATAGCAGCAGTGAAGGTAGCAAGAATAGACATTTAACACAGAAAGGATTGTTTTGTGGATATAGAAAGGACAGTGCTCTAATGAACTATATGTGGAACAAACACCTTGTTCACTGTTATATCCACTTCAATAAGGTCCGGTTACATCCTGACGAGTAGTAATATTTTTATATCTATATTTACCACTTATACATCGATATTACCTATAAAAGAGAAAGGAACAGAGACTTTATAGTATAAGGCTGTACCTCATTACGGAGACTCTTTTGTTAAATTGGAGGTGAACCTCGTTATAAATTCTACTTTACTAATTACAAGTCACCGGAGGATAATCTATCCACTACAGAAGGGCTATTAGTGGCAGAGTATTGAGACAAACTAACAAACTGGTAGGATACTTGGCTGCTGAAGATATAAGTTTAATATATATAGGAGCTCTTATTAATGATGATACAGCCAATTTATATACATCGGTACTAGACTCTTCAGGGAGTTAAAAGCAGTATTGTTTCACTACAGTAATATCTCATTTCACCAAGTACAAGGAGCAGTAGGAATCGTTACATAAGTATCAGAAAGATAACACTTGCAGTGATCCAGCAAAGAAACACATGTAACAAAGTAACTGTGACTAGGATAAGCTAAAGCTACAGTGTTTCTATGGACTAAAGAAAAGAACGTCAAATAGAGAAAACAACACTATTATCTCAGGAACTGTAGTAACAATTAAATCTGCATAACGGAGTCAGAATTACAGGTTGGGACATCTACAAATACATAAGGAATTTATTTTCTCTGTATGAAATATATAGTATTACAGACAGTTAAAGGAAGGTATTTATATTTATGTAACATTTTTACGGGCCCCAGTTGTGCACATAAGGTTTGAGAGTACCCGGGTATCTCATTTTCAATTGAGTATAAGAGAGTTTTTTTGTATTGCATGCAAGAATAATTTGTATAGGATAAAAAAGGGTAGTGGGACTGTAAAGTATTTCACTTTCTTTTGTTTGTTAGAAAGTTTTACCTTTAGATTCTTAAATATATTGTGGTATTAAAATATACATATATAAATATACTTACCATCTGTGTTTGTGAGTTGGAGTCCGATCCATGAATCCTGGAAGAGAGAACAGGTAAAATATTAGTGGTGTGGGGTTTAATAGGGGAGTGTACTTAAACACAGGGATTGAGGGAGGCTTACCCAGGCAAGCCTTATTAAACAATTGGTCTGGGTGGAGGCACAATTAGTTATTAGGTAACTTATATCCCTTGGAAGTAAGGGAGGGTTACATAAGCATTACTACTGTGTGTATTAGATGTAAGCGGCATTACTACTGTGTGTATTATAAGTAAGCGGCACTAATTCTGTGTGTATTACATGTAACCAGCATTACTACTGGGAGTATTATATGTAAGCAGCACTACTACTGTGTTTATTATATGTAAGCAGCACTACTATGTGTATTATACAGTATGTAAGCGGCACTGCTACTGTGGGCATTATGTGTAAAAGCAGCACTGATATTTTGGGCATTATGTGTAAAAGCTAAACTATTATTGGGGGCATTATGTGTAAAAGTGGCACTATTACTGGAGGGCATTATGTGTAAAAGCAGTACTGATAACTTGGACATTATGTATATAAGCAACACTATTACTAGGGGCATTATGTGTAAAAGCGGCACTACTACTGTGAGCATTGTGTATAAGGGGTACTACTGTGTGGGGTAATGAGTAAGGGCCACTACTATGAGGTGTAATATGAATTAGGGGCACTCCATGCGGTGTAATGAGAATAAGAATGTGCTACTATGTGTAGTAATCTGAATGGGGGGTACTATTGTGTGGCTACACCCCTTCCTTGTGCCACACACCTTTGGCGCGCATTGTTCCTTTAGACAGTATGGGAGGTAAGGCACAAATTTATAGTTTAAATGGGGGGTGCCAAACACCCTAGCACCAGCCCTGGTTCCACCTGAATTTGCACAACAAGGGGAATTTACTTTACTCAACCGCAGTGGAGAATACTTTCTGTGTTGTACAAGGTTCTCAAACCCTTTGAAGTTGCCAACTGGGAAATTACTTCAGACACTGCCAGCTTGGTTCAGGTAATTCCCCTAATTAGACTCTTGGAAAGGCAGCTAGAGAACCTGAAGGAGGGGCTGAAACGAAGCAATTCCGCTAAGTATGTTGGCCTTGTGGATTAAGCTTTTTATTTGCCTCGCCAGGACCCAAGAGTCATCAATCTCTTGAAATCAGATAACTATATTTTAGCGATCATACTTGATCCTAAGTTTAAGTTGTACATTGTGTCTTTCATTCCAACTGACACAAATCTGAAGAGATGCAAAGAGCTGTTGGTAAGCAAATTGTCAGCTCAAGCGGAACATGACATGGCAACATCTCCTCCTTCAGTTTCTCTGGCAACTGCGGCTGCCAGAAAAACAACCTCCAATTATCCTAAGAGCCCACACCTCAGTATGTACTCAGAAAGAGTTTTCAGCACAGCTGGGAATCTTCTCAGCGAACGGCGTAGGAGTTACTACCCCAAAATGTGGAAAAGATGATGTTCATCAATATTAATTAGAAATACCACGAGGTAGACCTTTACCGGCAATTATGTCTAAAAATTAAAGAGGCACCTGTGATGGTGGATTCCAGCGGGGACTAATTAATAGTATGTGAAGAAGAGGATGTACACACTGATGGGGGTGAAGAATCGGATGATGATGATGACGATGGCAACATCTTGCCTATGTACAGCCAGTTTGTGTAAGTAGAGACCATTGGCAGCTTGTTTTGTGGGTGTCAAAGCAAACCAATAATTTGGCAGTCCCTGTCACTGAAGTGATTGGTTTATTAAGCTGTGCATGTCCTATTTAATATATACAACATAAGGGTGGGAGGGCCCAAGGACAATTCCATCTTGCACCTCTTTTCTTTGCATTATGTGCTGTTTGGAGCATTGCTGACTGTGACAACAAACATTTGTATCGTTTATTAAACTGCCACCCTGTCTGCCACTGCAGTGCCATTCTGTTTCCTAGATGTGCCATGTTGGAAGTTTAAGTGCCACATGTTTGTGCCGCACACTGCTGTCGCTTAGCTTAGTCGTCCAGCTACCTCAAGGCAACCTTTTGGCCTAAACTGGATGAAAAAAATATTGTGAGCTGTGAGGTGGTCAAAATTGAGTGGAAATGATTGATATTGAGGTAAATAACAACGTAGGAACAAAAACAGGCCCAAATTGTGCAATTATAGCTGTTTTTATCATTTTTGAAAAAATAAAATACAGATTCAAAACCAAAACCCGCAAGGGCGGTTTTGGCAAAACCAAATACAGATCCAAAACACAAAGTAGATACCGATTCAAAACCAAAACCCATGACGGGGGCCAGCGCACATCCTATATTGTAATATATGCCCAAATCTTGGACTTTGGATCTGAATTTCCTACGTGTTTTGGTTTTGGATCTGTATTTTTTTTAGAAAAAAACATAAAAACAGCCAAAATCACAGAACATGGGCCTGTTTTTGTTCATACAGTATTAGTAACCTCAGTGACATTCATTTCCACCCATTTCCAGTCAATTTTGATCACCTCACAGCTCACGATATTGTTTTCATCCGTTTTAGGCAAAAGGTTGCAGCGAGCTGGCTGGTTACTAACTGACAAAGCAGCTGCACAGACATACGGCAGTTTATAGCACATCTATGAAACATTGTCACTCAGCGGTGCAGAAGTGAAAAGTGGTGCAAGATAGAATTGTCCTTGGGCCATCCCTCCCACCCCTATGTTGGATATTAAAAAGGACATGCACAGTGTAAAAAACCAAGCACTTCAGTGACAGGGACTGACACTTTTGCTTGCTTTGTTTGTGCCCCCACAAAACAATATTTTGGAAGGATTACCGCCAATCACTAATGAGGTTGATGATGAGGGTGTTAATTAGATTATAATCTTGTAAAATAAATTTAATGATTTTGCTGCAAATGTCCCTACCGCTACTAACTTTGTCCTCACAAATGGAGCAGATGCCTTCACAATCATTGACAGGATTTGTGGTAAAATTATTCCACACCCAAGAGGTGGCTTTTTTGGTGTTAGGCATCACAATGGCTTTCTTTTTATCATGGGCAAGAACTGCAGCCGCTGGTGGGTGGGTGGCTGACTTACACACACAACATCATCAACATCCTCAGTGTCAGATAGTAGTAGTATACACATATCCCCCTCATCCTGTTCCACTTCCACACATGAATCCTCAATTTCTATTATGCACCATCTTTATGTGTACTGCTCCACATGAGTGCAGATAGTGCAGAAATGGTGGAAGGAGGTGAAAGAGACTTCTCTATGAGGACAGAGTGAGAAACGTCAGATTCACACATAGCTAATGTGGACACCCATAAACATTCCTAAGGAAAGTGTGACTGTTCTGAACGCAGTTTGTTGTACTGCTTTAGTAATTTTTTTTTACACCTCTTTTAAACTCTGAGTTAAAAGTTCTTGTATCGTGATGAGAAGCAGAAGATGCATCACTGAAAGTTGCAAAACCACCACTTATAAATAAAGGCCAAGGCCTGAGTCTTTCCCTGCCACTTTGTGTGGTGAATGGCATAAAGCCAATTTGATGTTTCTTTACAGCTAACTTTCCTTTTGATGTTTTTTTCTTTACCACTGTAAAATAATATTTCTTCTTTGAATTTACACTCCCTGACTTAAGCCCTCTATGGCCTTGGGCATCGGCCTTACTAGATGACGTTGATGGACTTGTATTGTCATGACTGGTGGCAGCAGCTGCAGCACTAGTATGTGCTTCCTGTTCTCCTCTAATCTGTTCGTCACCCATATCTATCAAGCATCAACAAAAACGAACGAAGTGGGGTACAGCACACACCACAATTTGTACAAAAAATGTACCACCTACAGTGTCACAATATGTGTATGAGGCAGAAATAGTAATCAAACACTGCGGTATCATTTCACCAACAGTGTTGCGCAATATGTGTATGAGTATGAAATAGTAATCTAACACTGCAGTGTAATTTCACCAACAGTGCGCACAATACATGTATGAGTATGAAAATATATTACTGTGGTACCACTTTCACCCACAGTGTCGCACAATACATATATGAGTATGAAATAATAATATACTGCGGTCTGACCAGCAGTGTCACAGTACTTATGGAAATAAAATTAAAATTGTATAGTTCACTGGGGTATAGCACGAACAAAATAAATATATGTATTTATTTATAATTATTCTTTAGGCTTTTTAGCTTTTATTATTTTAATTTTAAATTGGGGCGGAGCACCTGGATGGACGGACATAGGTAAACAGAGCACCCCTTGTCAGATACACCAGATGACAGACAGAGCACCCCTGGACTGATACATCAGCCCTACAGCCCCATGCCACACAAGCAAGCACTGAGACGGACATGTAAACGGTAGACACGCATTAGGTCTGCAGGCAGGGCCGGTTCTGGGGCTCTGCGCACCCCGGGCGGCAATAGGGGCGTGGCTTCATACAGGGGGCGTGGTCATTTACGCCCCCTGTACAGATTGAAATGATGTGCGGTGTCACAACTGAGGGCCTGAGCTGACGGGAGGCAGCCTCAGTTGTAGGGGCTGAGATGTACCGGAACCTGGGAGGTTGTATCAGACCCCTGGACATGTAAGTAACATGAATAATAACTGCCCGAAGGCGTGACCACGACAACTTGGATAAAAGTCAATGATGTTTATTATGACAACCCCGCAACACAGCAGCAGTAAAAGAAAACGTAAAAGTCAGCAAAGAATAAATACAGTTCCTGGGTACTACAGGATGGCAGGAGCCACAGGGCACTGGTAGTGTGAGATAGTTCTTATAATCTTCTAGATGGAAAGTCCTTACCAGGCCCGACTGTAGCAATGGAGATAACCCAGGATTGTACCAGCTGGTGTTCCAGGAAAAGCTGGGTTGCTGAAGATAAAACGGCTGCTGTGGATACTGGCTGGAACCAGACTGTTGTTAGCACGGAGTGGATACTAGAGATGAGCGCCTGAAATTTTTCGGGTTTTGTGTTTTGGTTTTGGGTTCGGTTCCGCGGCCGTGTTTTGGGTTCGAACGCGTTTTGGCAAAACCTCACCGAATTTTTTTTGTCGGATTCGGGTGTGTTTTGGATTCGGGTGTTTTTTTCAAAAAACACTAAAAAACAGCTTAAATCATAGAATTTGGGGGTCATTTTGATCCCAAAGTATTATTAACCTCAAAAACCATAATTTACACTCATTTTCAGTCTATTCTGAATACCTCACACCTCACAATATTATTTTTAGTCCTAAAATTTGCACCGAGGTCGCTGTGTGAGTAAGATAAGCGACCCTAGTGGCCGACACAAACACCGGGCCCATCTAGGAGTGGCACTGCAGTGTCACGCAGGATGTCCCTTCCAAAAAACCCTCCCCAAACAGCACATGACGCAAAGAAAAAAAGAGGCGCAATGAGGTAGCTGTGTGAGTAAGATTAGCGACCCTAGTGGCCGACACAAACACCGGGCCCATCTAGGAGTGGCACTGCAGTGTCACGCAGGATGGCCCTTCCAAAAAACCCTCCCCAAACAGCACATGACGCAAAGAAAAAAAGAGGCGCAATGAGGTAGCTGTGTGAGTAAGATTAGCGACCCTAGTGGCCGACACAAACACCGGGCCCATCTAGGAGTGGCACTGCAGTGTCACGCAGGATGTCCCTTCCAAAAAACCCTCCCCAAACAGCACATGACGCAAAGAAAAAAAGAGGCGCAATGAGGTAGCTGTGTGAGTAAGATTAGCGACCCTAGTGGCCGACACAAACACCGGGCCCATCTAGGAGTGGCACTGCAGTGTCACGCAGGATGTCCCTTCCAAAAAACCCTCCCCAAACAGCACATGACGCAAAGAAAAAAAGAGGCGCAATGAGGTAGCTGACTGTGTGAGTAAGATTAGCGACCCTAGTGGCCGACACAAACACCGGGCCCATTTAGGAGTGGCACTGCAGTGTCACGCAGGATGTCCCTTCCAAAAAACCCTCCCCAATCAGCACATGATGCAAAGAAAAAGAAAAGAAAAAAGAGGTGCAAGATGGAATTGTCCTTGGGCCCTCCCACCCACCCTTATGTTGTATAAACAAAACAGGACATGCACACTTTAACCAACCCATCATTTCAGTGACAGGGTCTGCCACACGACTGTGACTGATATGACGGGTTGGTTTGGACCCCCCCAAAAAAGAAGCAATTAATCTCTCCTTGCACAAACTGGCTCTACAGAGGCAAGATGTCCACCTCATCATCACCCTCCGATATATCACCGTGTACATCCCCCTCCTCACAGATTATCAATTCGTCCCCACTGGAATCCACCATCTCAGCTCCCTGTGTACTTTGTGGAGGCAATTGCTGCTGGTCAATGTCTCCGCGGAGGAATTGATTATAATTCATTTTAATGAACATCATCTTCTCCACATTTTCTGGATGTAACCTCGTACGCCGATTGCTGACAAGGTGAGCGGCGGCACTAAACACTCTTTCGGAGTACACACTTGTGGGAGGGCAACTTAGGTAGAATAAAGCCAGTTTGTGCAAGGGCCTCCAAATTGCCTCTTTTTCCTGCCAGTATAAGTACGGACTGTGTGACGTGCCTACTTGGATGCGGTCACTCATATAATCCTCCACCATTCTATCAATGTTGAGAGAATCATATGCAGTGACAGTAGACGACATGTCCGTAATCGTTGTCAGGTCCTTCAGTCCGGACCAGATGTCAGCATCAGCAGTCGCTCCAGACTGCCCTGCATCACCGCCAGCGGGTGGGCTCGGAATTCTGAGCCTTTTCCTCGCACCCCCAGTTGCGGGAGAATGTGAAGGAGGAGATGTTGACAGGTCGCGTTCCGCTTGACTTGACAATTTTGTCACCAGCAGGTCTTTCAACCCCAGCAGACTTGTGTCTGCCGCAAAGAGAGATCCAAGGTAGGCTTTAAATCTAGGATCGAGCACGGTGGCCAAAATGTAGTGCTCTGATTTCAACAGATTGACCACCCGTGAATCCTTGTTAAGCGAATTAAGGGCTCCATCCACAAGTCCCACATGCCTAGCGGAATCGCTCCGTGTTAGCTCCTCCTTCAATGTCTCCAGCTTCTTCTGCAAAAGCCTGATGAGGGGAATGACCTGACTCAGGCTGGCAGTGTCTGAACTGACTTCACGTGTGGCAAGTTCAAAGGGCATCAGAACCTTGCACAACGTTGAAATCATTCTCCACTGCGCTTGAGACAGGTGCATTCCACCTACTATATCGTGCTCAATTGTATAGGCTTGAATGGCCTTTTGCTGCTCCTCCAACCTCTGAAGCATATAGAGGGTTGAATTCCACCTCGTTACCACTTCTTGCTTCAGATGATGGCAGGGCAGGTTCAGTAGTTTTTGGTGGTGCTCCAGTCTTCTGTACGTGGTGCCTGTACGCCGAAAGTGTCCCGCAATTCTTCTGGCCACCGACAGCATCTCTTGCACGCCCCTGTCGTTTTTTAAAAAATTCTGCACCACCAAATTCAAGGTATGTGCAAAACATGGGACGTGCTGGAATTTGCCCATATTTAATGCACACACAATATTGCTGGCGTTGTCCGATGCCACAAATCCACAGGAGAGTCCAATTGGGGTAAGCCATTCCGCGATGATCTTCCTCAGTTGCCGTAAGAGGTTTTCAGCTGTGTGCGTATTCTGGAAAGCGGTGATACAAAGCGTAGCCTGCCTAGGAAAGAGTTGGCGTTTGCGAGATGCTGCTACTGGTGCCGCCGCTGCTGTTCTTGCGGCGGGAGTCCATACATCTACCCAGTGGGCTGTCACAGTCATATAGTCCTGACCCTGCCCTGCTCCACTTGTCCACATGTCCGTGGTTAAGTGGACATTGGGTACAACTGCATTTTTTAGGACACTGGTGAGTCTTTTTCTGACGTCCGTGTACATTCTCGGTATCGCCTGCCTAGAGAAGTGGAACCTAGATGGTATTTGGTAACGGGGGCACACTGCCTCAATAAATTGTCTAGTTCCCTGTGAACTAACGGCGGATACCGGACGCACGTCTAACACCAACATAGTTGTCAAGGCCTCAGTTATCCGCTTTGCAGTAGGATGACTGCTGTGATATTTCATCTTCCTCGCAAAGGACTGTTGAACAGTCAATTGCTTACTGGAAGTAGTACAAGTGGGCTTACGACTTCCCCTCTGGGATGACCATCGACTCCCAGCGGCAACAACAGCAGCGCCAGCAGCAGTAGGCGTTACACGCAAGGATGCATCGGAGGAATCCCAGGCAGGAGAGGACTCGTCAGAATTGCCAGTGACATGGCCTGCAGGACTATTGGCATTCCTGGGGAAGGAGGAAATTGACACTGAGGGAGTTGGTGGGGTGGTTTGCGTGAGCTTGGTTACAAGAGGAAGGGATTTACTGGTCAGTGGACTGCTTCCGCTGTCACCCAAAGTTTTTGAACTTGTCACTGACTTATTATGAATGCGCTGCAGGTGACGTATAAGGGAGGATGTTCCGAGGTGGTTAACGTCCTTACCCCTACTTATTACAGCTTGACAAAGGGAACACACGGCTTGACACCTGTTGTCCGCATTTCTGGTGAAATACCTCCACACCGAAGAGCTGATTTTTTTGGTATTTTCACCTGGCATGTCAACGGCCATATTCCTCCCACGGACAACAGGTGTCTCCCCGGGTGCCTGACTTAAACAAACCACCTCACCATCAGAATCCTCCTGGTCAATTTCCTCCCCAGCGCCAGCAACACCCATATCCTCCTCATCCTGGTGTACTTCAACACTGACATCTTCAATCTGACTATCAGGAACTGGACTGCGGGTGCTCCTTCCAGCACTTGCAGGGGGCGTGCAAATGGTGGAAGGCGCATGCTCTTCACGTCCAGTGTTGGGAAGGTCAGGCATCGCAACCGACACAATTGGACTCTCCTTGTGGATTTGGGATTTCGAAGAATGCACAGTTCTTTGCTGTGCTGCTTTTGCCAGCTTGAGTCTTTTCATTTTTCTAGCGAGAGGCTGAGTGCTTCCATCCTCATGTGAAGCTGAACCACTAGCCATGAACATAGGCCAGGGCCTCAGCCGTTCCTTGCCACTCCGTGTCGTAAATGGCATATTGGCAAGTTTACGCTTCTCCTCCGACAATTTTATTTTAGGTTTTGGAGTCCTTTTTTTTCTGATATTTGGTGTTTTGGATTTGACATGCTCTGTACTATGACATTGGGCATCGGCCTTGGCAGACGACGTTGCTGGCATTTCATCGTCTCGGCCATGACTAGTGGCAGCAGCTTCAGCACGAGGTGGAAGTGGATCTTGATCTTTCCCTAATTTTGGAACCTCAACATTTTTGTTCTCCATATTTTAATAGGCACAACTAAAAGGCACCTCAGGTAAACAATGGAGATGGATACTAGTATACAATTATGGACTGCCTGCCGAGTGCAGACACAGAGGTAGCCACAGCCGTGAACTACCGTACTGTACTGTGTCTGCTGCTAATATAGACTGGTTGATAAAGAGATAGTATACTCGTAACTAGTATGTATGTATAAAGAAAGAAAGAAAAACCACGGTTAGGTGGTATATACAATTATGGACGGGCTGCCGAGTGCCGACACAGAGGTAGCCACAGCCGTGAACTACCGCACTGTACTGTGTCTGCTGCTAATATATAGACTGGTTGATAAAGAGATAGTATACTCGTAACTAGTATGTATGTATAAAGAAAGAAAAAAAAACCACGGTTAGGTGGTATATACAATTATGGACGGGCTGCCGAGTGCCGACACAGAGGTAGCCACAGCCGTGAACTACCGCACTGTACTGTGTCTGCTGCTAATATAGACTGGTTGATAAAGAGATAGTATACTCGTAACTAGTATGTATGTATAAAGAAAGAAAAAAAAAACACGGTTAGGTGGTATATACAATTATGGACGGGCTGCCGAGTGCCGACACAGAGGTAGCCACAGCCGTGAACTACCGCACTGTACTGTGTCTGCTGCTAATATATAGACTGGTTGATAAAGAGATAGTATACTCGTAACTAGTATGTATGTATAAAGAAAGAAAAAAAAACCACGGTTAGGTGGTATATACAATTATGGACGGGCTGCCGAGTGCCGACACAGAGGTAGCCACAGCCGTGAACTACCGCACTGTACTGTGTCTGCTGCTAATATAGACTGGTTGATAAAGAGATAGTATACTCGTAACTAGTATGTATGTATAAAGAAAGAAAAAAAAAACACGGTTAGGTGGTATATACAATTATGGACGGGCTGCCGAGTGCCGACACAGAGGTAGCCACAGCCGTGAACTACCGCACTGTACTGTGTCTGCTGCTAATATAGACTGGTTGATAAAGAGATAGTATACTCGTAACTAGTATGACTATAAAGAAAGAAAAAAAAACCACGGTTAGGTGGTATATACAATTATGGACGGGCTGCCGAGTGCCGACACAGAGGTAGCCACAGCCGTGAACTACCGCACTGTACTGTGTCTGCTGCTAATATATAGACTGGTTGATAAAGAGATAGTATACTCGTAACTAGTATGTATGTATAAAGAAAGAAAAAAAAACCACGGTTAGGTGGTATATACAATTATGGACGGGCTGCCGAGTGCCGACACAGAGGTAGCCACAGCCGTGAACTACCGCACTGTACTGTGTCTGCTGCTAATATAGACTGGTTGATAAAGAGATAGTATACTCGTAACTAGTATGTATGTATAAAGAAAGAAAAAAAAACCACGGTTAGGTGGTATATACAATTATGGACGGGCTGCCGAGTGCCGACACAGAGGTAGCCACAGCCGTGAACTACCGCACTGTACTGTGTCTGCTGCTAATATATAGACTGGTTGATAAAGAGATAGTATACTCGTAACTAGTATGTATGTATAAAGAAAGAAAAAAAAACCACGGTTAGGTGGTATATACAATTATGGACGGGCTGCCGAGTGCCGACACAGAGGTAGCCACAGCCGTGAACTACCGCACTGTACTGTGTCTGCTGCTAATATATAGACTGGTTGATAAAGAGATAGTATACTCGTAACTAGTATGTATGTATAAAGAAAGAAAAAAAAACCACGGTTAGGTGGTATATACAATTATGGACGGGCTGCCGAGTGCCGACACAGAGGTAGCCACAGCCGTGAACTACCGCACTGTACTGTGTCTGCTGCTAATATAGACTGGTTGATAAAGAGATAGTATACTCGTAACTAGTATGTATGTATAAAGAAAGAAAAAAAAACCACGGTTAGGTGGTATATACAATTATGGACGGGCTGCCGAGTGCCGACACAGAGGTAGCCACAGCCGTGAACTACCGCACTGTACTGTGTCTGCTGCTAATATAGACTGGTTGATAAAGAGATAGTATACTCGTAACTAGTATGTATGTATAAAGAAAGAAAAAAAAACCACGGTTAGGTGGTATATACAATTATGGACGGGCTGCCGAGTGCCGACACAGAGGTAGCCACAGCCGTGAACTACCGCACTGTACTGTGTCTGCTGCTAATATATAGACTGGTTGATAAAGAGATAGTATACTCGTAACTAGTATGTATGTATAAAGAAAGAAAAAAAAACCACGGTTAGGTGGTATATACAATTATGGACGGGCTGCCGAGTGCCGACACAGAGGTAGCCACAGCCGTGAACTACCGCACTGTACTGTGTCTGCTGCTAATATAGACTGGTTGATAAAGAGATAGTATACTCGTAACTAGTATGTATGTATAAAGAAAGAAAAAAAAACCACGGTTAGGTGGTATATACAATTATGGACGGGCTGCCGAGTGCCGACACAGAGGTAGCCACAGCCGTGAACTACCGCACTGTACTGTGTCTGCTGCTAATATAGACTGGTTGATAAAGAGATAGTATACTCGTAACTAGTATGACTATAAAGAAAGAAAAAAAAACCACGGTTAGGCGGTATATACAATTATGGACGGGCTGCCGAGTGCCGACACAGAGGTAGCCACAGCCGTTAACTACCGCACTGTACTGTGTCTGCTGCTAATATAGACTGGTTGATAAAGAGATAGTATACTACTAATATTATATATACTGGTGGTCAGGTCACTGGTCACTAGTCACACTGGCAGTGGCACTCCTGCAGCAAAAGTGTGCACTGTTTAATTTTAATATAATATTATGTTCTCCTGGCTCCTGCTATAACCTATAACTGGCACTGCAGTGCTCCCCAGTTTCCCCCACAATTATAAGCTGTGTGAGCTGAGCACAGTCAGATATATATATATACATTGATGCAGCACACTGGGCTGAGCAGTGCACACAGATATGGTATGTGATTGAGTCACTGTGTGTATCGTTTTTTTCAGGCAGAGAACGGATATATTAAATAAAACAAACAACTGCACTGTCTGGTGGTCACTGTGGTCGTCAGTCACTAAACTCTGCACTCTCTTCTACAGTATCACAGCCTCAGGTCAATCTCTCTCTCTCTCAACCCTAATCTAAATGGAGAGGACGCCAGCCACGTCCTCTCCCTATCAATCTCAATGCACGTGTGAAAATGGCGGCGACGCGCGGCTCCTTATATAGAATCCGAGTCTCGCGAGAATCCGACAGCGTCATGATGACGTTCGGGCGCGCTCGGGTTAACCGAGCAAGGCGGGAGGATCCGAGTCTGCTCGGACCCGTGAAAAAAACATGAAGTTCGTGCGGGTTCGGATTCAGAGAAACCGAACCCGCTCATCTCTAGTGGATACTGGCTGGAACCAGTTAAATAATAAATGAACTTGGGAGCGATGAAATATGAGCTGAAATGTAGAACTTGAGAGCGGAGAAATAATAATACCGGTGGAGAGTGGTAAAGTGTAGAAAGGACACCGGCCCTTTAAGAGAAGCTGTACTCTGCTGGAAGCTGGGCTGGAAGCAGGTAATGTTGTAGCTGGAAACAGATGAATCCACAATGGATTGGAGAGTCAGGCTACACCGCAGGTGGAATGCTGGTGCGGGTCTCTATGGTGGAAGTCTTGAGACAGGAGCTGGAACCTGGAAGACAATCACAGGAGAGAGACAAACAGGAACTAGGTTTGACAACCAAAGCACTGACGCCTTCCTTGCTCAGGCACAGTGTATTTATACCTGCAGCAAGGAAGGGATTGGCTAGGCAATTATGCAGATTATCAATACTAAGAACAGATTGGTGGAAATGATCAGCTGACAGAATCCAAGATGGCTGCGCCCATGCAGACACTTGGAGGGAAGTTTAGTTTGTAATCCATGTGGTAATGAAAACAGTAATGGCGGCGCCGGCCACCGGAGACAGGAGGCGCCAGGCTGACAGGTGCACATCCAACCACGCGGACACAGCGGAGGCCGCGGCTGACGTAATCGCCACTCAGACACTCTGCATGCAGAAGCTCAGGGACGGCGGCGGAGGCCGCGGGATACGCCATGCCAGGTGTAATATGGCGTTACTGTGACAGCGTCTCAGAGAGACAGGAGAGGATGCAGGAATGTGAACATTAGGATAACAGATGGGATCCGGTCCTGGAGCGCTGATCCAGCCTTAGGAGGCATCTGATGGGTAAGAAATGGCGTCCAGATACCCGGATCGTGACAGCACCCCCCCCTTTAGGAGTGGCCCCAGGACACTTCTTTGGCTTTAGAGGAAACTTGAAATGGTATCTCCGGACCAAGGCAGGAGCATGGACATCAGAAGCATTGGTCCATGAACGTTCCTCAGGGCCATAACCCTTCCAGTCAATAAGATATTGTAGTTGACCGTAACGGTGACGTGAGTCCAGGATCTTGGCTACTTCATACTCAACGCCTCGTTGAGTTTGGACTTTCGGAGTTGGAGGAAGTGAGGAATGAAACCGATTCAAGATCAACGGTTTCAACAGGGAAACATGGAATGTCCTGGGTATTTTTAAGAAGGGAGGCAACTGAAGTCTGTAAGCAACAGGATTGATGACTTGTTCAATCTTGAAAGGACCGATATAGCGAGGTGCAAACTTCATACTGGGAACTCTTAACCTCAAATTCTTCATGGATAACCATACCCGATCACCCACCTTGAGAGCAGGAACTGCTCGACGCTTCTTATCCGCAAACTTCTTGTACCTGAACGATGCCTTGAGCAGAGCTGATCGTACGCTCTTCCAGATATTGGCAAACTGATGCAAGGTGATATCCACTGCGGGAACAGAAGTTGCTGGAAGCGGTTGGAACTCAGGGACTTTAGGGTGGAATCCAAAGTTAGTGAAGAATGGTGTTGAAGCAGATGAAGAATGATACTGGTTGTTATGACAGAACTCGGCCCAGGGAAGTAATTGAACCCAGTCATCTTGAGAGGAGGACACATAGATGCGGAGGAAGGCCTCCAAGTCCTGATTCACCCTCTCGGTTTGACCATTGGTCTGAGGATGGTAAGCCGTGGAAAACTTTAGCTTGACTTGGAGGACTTGACATAAACTTCGCCAGAATTTGGCTGTGAATTGAACTCCTCGATCTGAGATAATTTCTTCAGGAAGACCGTGGAGTCGGAAGATCTCTTGTATGAATACTTGAGCCAACTTGGAAGCTGACGGAAGACCGGTGAGAGGAATGAAGTGTGCCATCTTGGTGAACCGGTCAACTACCACCCAGATGGTATTGAACTTGTTGCACATGGGTAAATCTGTAATAAAATCCATCGACAAATGGGTCCAAGGTCGACGGGGAACAGATAGTGGAACCAGTTGCCCCGCAGGCGACTGGCGGGATACCTTATGTTGAGCACACTTTGGGCAAGATGCAATAAACTCCAAGACGTCCTTTTTCAGAGTTGGCCACCAATAGGACCTAGAGATAAACTCCAGGGTTTTTTGGATACCTGTATGTCCGGCAAAACGGGAAGCATGGGCCCAATGCATGAGCTTCTTCCTTAGCATCGGTTTCACAAAACTTTTCCCTGATGGGGGCGTAGAGTCCATCCCTACCGTGGAGAATGCCAACAGATTTATAATAGGATGCTTGTCTGAAGACTCTGACTCATTTTCTTGCTCCCATGAGCGGGAAAGGGCATCGGCCTTGCGATTCTGAGAGCCCGGACAGAACTGGAGTTTAAAGTCGAACCTGGAAAAGAAAAGTGCCCATCTGGCCTGACGAGGGTTGAGACATTGTGCGCCTTTCAGATATAAAAGGTTCTTGTGGTCTGTAAGTATGGTGATTGAATGAGAAGCTCCCTCCAACAGATACCTCCACTCTTCTAGAGCGAGCTTGATGGCTAGCAACTCCTGGTCGCCAATGGCATAGTTGCGCTCAGCTGGGGAGAACTTCCGGGAGAAGAAACTGCAAGGGTGTAAATGGCCATCTTTAGCCCTCTGAGATAACACCGCTCCTACTCCAACGGAGGAGGCATCCACCTCTAAGATGAAAGGAGAGTCGATGTCAGGCTGTTTCAGAACAGGCGCAGAGATGAACCTTTGTTTTAAAAGATGAAATGCTTGCATGGCTTCTTCAGACCACTTGGACGGGTTAGCACCCTTCTTAGTGAAAGCAGTAATAGGCGCCACAATGGTGGAAAAGTCTTGTATAAACTTTCGGTAATAGTTGGCGAACCCTAAGAACCTCTGGACCCCTTTGAGGGTTAAGGGTACCGGCCAATTTTGGATTGCTTGTAGTTTCTCAGGATCCATCTCTAGTCCGGAACCGGACACAATGTACCCTAGAAACGGAATGGACTTGACTTCAAAGACGCATTTCTCTAATTTGCAATAGAGATGATTGACACGGAGACGGGACAGAACCTCTTTAACCCAAAAACGATGTTCCTCTAAATCGTTGGCAAAAATGAGGATATCGTCTAGATAGACCACGACATGACGGTATAGAATGTCTCTGAAGATCTCATTGACAAAATGCTGGAAGACAGCTGGAGCATTGCTCAATCCGAAGGGCATGACGAGGTACTCATAATGTCCGTCACGGGTGTTAAAGGCGGTCTTCCACTCGTCACCCTCACGGATCCGGATGAGATTGTATGCACCTCTCAAGTCCAGCTTTGTAAAGATGGTAGCTCCGCTAACTCTGTCAAAGAGCTCAGTAATCAGGGGTAAAGGATAATGGTTCTTGATGGTAATGTCGTTCAAACCTCTGTAGTCGATGCATGGCCGCAGACCACCATCTTTCTTTTTTACAAAAAAGAAGCCTGCGCCGGCTGGAGAAGAAGAAGGTCGAATGAACCCCTTTGCTAGGTTCTCTTTAATATATTCCTCCATAGAATGCGTCTCAGGCAGAGACAACGGATAAGTTCGGCCTCGTGGTGGAACCTTCCCTGGAACGAGATCAATCGGGCAGTCCCATTCTCTATGAGGAGGAAGGATATCAGCAGAAGCTTTACTGAACACATCCGTGAAATCTTGATATGGAGGAGGTGGAACATCAGACGACCTGGGGGAGGAAGAACAGACAGGCAATACTTTAAACAAACATGTCTCAGCACAGGAGGAACCCCATGCCAGGATTTGCGTAGTCGTCCAATCAATTGTAGGATTGTGAAGACGGAGCCATGGAAGGCCCAGGACCACAGGATGTGTGGCTCTTGGAATCACTAAAAAAGAAATAAGTTCGGAATGAAGAACTCCCACTCTCAGACGAACTGGTAGAGTCCTTAAAGAAATAACTGCATCAAAAATTTTGCTGCCATCCACGGCAGTTAAAGAAATGGACGAAGGAAGTCTCTCGGTGGGTAGGGACCACCGTTTAACATAGGCTTCGGTAATAAAGTTCCCAGCTGCTCCGGAATCAAGGAGGGCAATGACATTCCGATAACGTTGAGCAACTTGAAGCGAGACTGGGAGATTACAATCTTGAGGAGATGGAGAGGAAATCATTACTCCTAGCCGGCCCTCTCCTTGGCGAGCTAGGATTTGGAGTTTCCCGGACGTTTGGGACAGGCATTAATGGTGTGAGACGGAGCTGCACAATACAGACAGAGAGACTCGAAGAGACGTCTTCGGCGCTCAGCAGGAGTTAAACGGGAACGGCCAATTTGCATGGGCTCATCTTTAGTTGGTGTCAGTTGGCGAGGAGGAGGAGCAGAAGATTTTGGAGCAGATGATCTTCCACGCTCAGTTGCTCTCTCCCTGAAACGTAAATCAACTTTCGTGCAGAGTGAGATTAGCTCATCTAACTTAGAGGGTAAGTCTCTGATAGCTAACTCATCTTTAATACGCTCAGATAAGCCATGCCAGAATGCAGCATACAGGGCCTCGTCGTTCCATGCCAGTTCGGATGCCAGGATCTGGAACTGTATCAGATATTGTCCTACAGTACATGACCCCTGGCGTAAACGGAGAATCTCGGATGAAGCTGAGGTTACCCGGCCTGGCTCGTCGAAGATGCGCCTGAATGTTGAGACGAATGCAGTGTAAGAAGATAGCAGGGTGTCGGACCTCTCCCATAACGGTGATGCCCAATCAAGGGCTGAGCCACTGAGAAGAGAAATAATGTAGGCAATTTTTGTACGGTCACTAGGAAAATTGCCAGGTTGTAGCTCAAACTGAATCTCACACTGGTTGAGAAATCCCCTGCAGAATCTTGGAGATCCGTCAAATTTTGCTGGCGTTGGAAGATGAAGACGTGGAGCAGAAATGGGTAAGATGGGTGGGGTTATAACTGGAGTTACTGTGGTTGACGCACCAGAAGCGCCTGATCCAAGGAGAGTTGTCTGAATCCCATCCAGCCGAGTAGAGAGATCCTGGAGACAGCGGATGATGTGGCCCTGTGCAGCCTCCTGATGTTCTAGTCGGGCTGCCAGTTCTTGCATCGGCCTGGCCGCTTGATCCTGGTCTCCGGCTGGATTCATTTGGTCAGTGCTTACTGTCACAACTGAGGGCCTGAGCTGACGGGAGGCAGCCTCAGTTGTAGGGGCTGAGATGTACCGGAACCTGGGAGGTTGTATCAGACCCCTGGACATGTAAGTAACATGAATAATAACTGCCCGAAGGTGTGACCACGACAACTTGGATAAAAGTCAATGATGTTTATTATGACAACCCCGCAACACAGCAGCAGTAAAAGAAAACGTAAAAGTCAGCAAAGAATAAATACAGTTCCTGGGTACTACAGGATGGCAGGAGCCACAGGGCACTGGTAGTGTGAGATAGTTCTTATAATCTTCTAGATGGAAAGTCCTTACCAGGCCCGACTGTAGCAATGGAGATAACCCAGGATTGTGCCAGCTGGTGTTCCAGGAAAAGCTGGGTTGCTGAAGGTAAAACAGCTGCTGTGGATACTGGCTGGAACCAGACTGTTGTTAGCACGGAGTGGATACTGGCTGGAACCAGTTAAATAATAAATGAACTTGGGAGCGATGAAATATGAGCTGAAATGTAGAACTTGAGAGCGGAGAAATAATAATACGCTACGCGTCTATTTCCCTTTGTGGAGGGGACCTTTGCTGTGCGGTGCGCGATGACGTCATCGAGCACCGCATGTCACGATCCGGGTATCTGGACGCCATTTCTTACCCATCAGATGCCTCCTAAGGCTGGCTCAGCGCTCCAGGACCGGATCCCATCTGTTATCCTAATGTTCACATTCCTGCATCCTCTCCTGTCTCTCTGAGACGCTGTCACAGTAACGCCATATTACACCTGGCATGGCGTATCCCGCGGCCTCCGCCGCCGTCCCTGAGCTTCTGCATGTAGAGTGTCTGAGTGGCGATTACGTCAGCCGCGGCCTCCGCTGTGTCCGCGTGGTTGGATGTGCATCTGTCAGCCTGGCGCCTCCTGTCTCCGGTGGCCGGCGCCGCCATTACTGTTTTCATTACCACATGGATTACAAACCAAACTTCCCTCCAAGTGTCTGCATGGGCGCAGCCATCTTGGATTCTGTCAGCTGATCATTTCCACCAATCTGTTCTCAGTATTGATAATCTGCATAATTGCCTAGCCAATCCCTTCCTTGCTGCAGGTATAAATACACTGTGCCTGAGCAAGGAAGGCGTCAGTGCTTTGGTTTTCAAACCTAGTTCCTGTTTGTCTCTCTCCTGTGATTGTCTTCCAGGTTCCAGCTCCTGTCTCAAGACTTCCACCATAGAGACCCGCACCAGCATTCCACCTGCGGTGTAGCCTGACTCTCCAATCCATTGTGGATTCATCTGTTTCCAGCTACAACATTACCTGCTTCCAGCTCAGCTTCCAGCAGAGTACAGCTTCCCTTAAAGGGCCGGTGTCCTTTCTACACTTTACCACTCTCCACCGGTATTATTATTTCTCCGCTCTCAAGTTCTACATTTCAGTTCATATTTCATCGCTCCCAAGTTCATTTATTATTTAACTGGTTCCAGCCAGTATCCACTCCGTGCTAACAACAGTCTGGTTCCAGCCAGTATCCACAGCAGCTGTTTTATCTTCAGCAACCCAGCTTTTCCTGGAACACCAGCTGGCACAATCCTGGGTTATCTCCATTGCTACAGTCGGGCCTGGTAAGGACTTTCCATCTAGAAGATCATAAGAACTATCTCACACTACCAGTGCCCTGTGGCTCCTGCCATCCTGTAGTACCCAGGAACTGTATTTATTCTTTGCTGACTTTTACGTTTTCTTTTACTGCTGCTGTGTTGCGGAGTTGTCATAATAAACATCATTGACTTTTATCCAAGTTGTCGTGGTCACGCCTTCGGGCAGTTATTATTCATGTTACTTACATGTCCAGGGGTCTGATACAACCTCCCAGGTTCCGGTACATCTCAGCCCCTACAACTGAGGCTGCCTCCCGTCAGCTCAGGCCCTCAGTTGTGACAGTAAGCACTGACCTAATGAATCCAGCCGGAGACCAGGATCAAGCGGCCAGGCACGTGCAAGAACTGGCAGCCCGACTAGAACATCAGGAGGCTGCACAGGGCCACATCATCCGCTGTCTCCAGGATCTCTCTACTCGGCTGGATGGGATTCAGACAACTCTCCGTGGATCCGGCGCGTCTGGTGCGTCAACCACAGTGACTCCAGCTATAACCCCACCCACCTTACCCATTTCTGCTCCACGTCTTCATCTTCCAACGCCAGCAAAATTTGACGGATCTCCAAGATTCTGCAGGGGATTTCTCAACCAGTGTGAGATTCAGTTTGAGCTACAACCTGGCAATTTTCCCAGTGACCGTACAAAAATTGCCTACATTATTTCTCTTCTCAGTGGCTCAGCCCTTGATTGGGCATCACCGTTATGGGAGAGGTCCGACACCCTGCTATCTTCCTACACTGCCTTCGTGTCAACATTCAGGCGCATCTTCGACGAGCCAGGCCGGGTAACCTCAGCTTCATCCGAGATTCTCCGTTTACGCCAGGGGTCACGTACTGTAGGACAATATCTGATACAGTTCCAGATCCTGGCATCCGAACTGGCATGGAACGACGAGGCCCTGTATGCTGCATTCTGGCATGGCTTATCTGAGCGTATTAAAGATGAGTTAGCTACCAGAGACTTACCTTCTAAGTTAGATGAGCTAATCTCACTCTGCACGAAAGTTGATTTACGTTTCAGAGAGAGAGCAACTGAGCGTGGAAGATCATCTCCTCCAAAATCTTCTGCTCCTCCTCCTCGTCAACTGTCACCATCTAAAGATGAGCCCATGCAACTTGGCCGTTCCCGTTTAACTCCTGCTGAGCGCCGAAGACGTCTCTCCGAGTTTCTCTGTCTCTATTGTGCAGCTCCGTCTCACACCATTAATGCCTGTCCCAAACGTCCGGGAAACTCCAAATCCTAGCTCGCCAAGGAGAGGGCCGGCTAGGAGTAATGATCTCCTCTCCATCTCCTCAAGATTGTAATCTCCCAGTCTCGCTTCAAGTTGCTCAACGTTATCGGAACGTCATTGCCCTCCTTGATTCCGGAGCAGTTGGGAACTTTATTACCGAAGCCTATGTTAAACGGTGGTCCCTACCCACCGAGAGACTTCCTTCGTCCATTTCTTTAACTGCCGTGGATGGCAGCAAAATTTTTGATGCAGTTATTTCTTTAAGGACTCTACCAGTTCGTCTGAGAGTGGGAGTTCTTCATTCCGAACTTATTTCTTTTTTAGTGATTCCAAGAGCCACACATCCTGTGGTCCTGGGCCTTCCATGGCTCCGTCTTCACAATCCTACAATTGATTGGACGACTACGCAAATCCTGGCATGGGGTTCCTCCTGTGCTGAGACATGTTTGTTTAAAGTATTGCCTGTCTGTTCTTCCTCCCCCAGGTCGTCTGATGTTCCACCTCCTCCATATCAAGATTTCACGGATGTGTTCAGTAAAGCTTCTGCTGATATCCTTCCTCCTCATAGAGAATGGGACTGTCCGATTGATCTCGTTCCAGGGAAGGTTCCACCTCGAGGCCGAACTTATCCGTTGTCTCTGCCTGAGACGCATTCTATGGAGGAATATATTAAAGAGAACCTAGCAAAGGGGTTCATTCGACCTTCTTCTTCTCCAGCCGGCGCAGGCTTCTTTTTTGTAAAAAAGAAAGATGGTGGTCTGCGGCCGTGCATCGACTACAGAGGTTTGAACGACATTACCATCAAGAACCGTTATCCTTTACCCCTGATTACTGAGCTCTTTGACAGAGTTAGCGGAGCTACCATCTTTACAAAGCTGGACTTGCGAGGTGTATACAATCTCATCCGGATCCGTGAGGGTGACGAGTGGAAGACCGCCTTTAACACCCGTGACGGACATTATGAGTACCTCGTCATGCCCTTCGGATTGAGCAATGCTCCAGCTGTCTTCCAGCATTTTGTCAATGAGATCTTCAGAGACATTCTATACCGTCATGTCGTGGTCTATCTAGACGATATCCTCATTTTTGCCAACGATTTAGAGGAACATCGTTTTTGGGTTAAAGAGGTTCTGTCCCGTCTCCGTGTCAATCATCTCTATTGCAAATTAGAAAAATGCGTCTTTGAAGTCAAGTCCATTCCGTTTCTAGGTTACATTGTGTCCGGTTCCGGACTAGAGATGGATCCTGAGAAACTACAAGCAATCCAAAATTGGCCGGTACCCTTAACTCTCAAAGGGGTCCAAAGGTTCTTAGGGTTCGCCAACTATTACCGAAAGTTTATACGAGACTTTTCCACCATTGTGGCGCCTATTACTGCTTTCACTAAGAAGGGTGCTAACCCGTCCAAGTGGTCTGAAGAAGCCATGCAAGCATTTCATCTTTTAAAAGAAAGGTTCATCTCTGCGCCTGTTCTGAAACAGCCTGACATCGACTCTCCTTTCATCTTAGAGGTGGATGCCTCCTCCGTTGGAGTAGGAGCGGTGTTATCTCAGAGGGCTAAAGATGGCCATTTACACCCTTGCAGTTTCTTCTCCCGGAAGTTCTCCCCAGCTGAGCGCAACTATGCCATTGGCGACCAGGAGTTGCTAGCCATCAAGCTCGCTCTAGAAGAGTGGAGGTATCTGTTGGAGGGAGCTTCTCATTCAATCACCATACTTACAGACCACAAGAACCTTTTATACCTGAAGGGCGCACAATGTCTCAACCCTCGTCAGGCCAGATGGGCACTTTTCTTTTCCAGGTTCGACTTTAAACTCCAGTTCTGTCCGGGCTCTCAGAATCGCAAGGCCGATGCCCTTTCCCGCTCATGGGAGCAAGAAAATGAGTCAGAGTCTTCAGACAAGCATCCTATTATAAATCCGTTGGTATTCTCCACGGTAGGGATGGACTCTACGCCCCCATCAGGGAAAAGTTTTGTGAAGCCGATGCTAAGGAAGAAGCTCATGCATTGGGCCCATGCTTCCCGTTTTGCCGGACATACAGGTATCCAAAAAACCCTGGAGTTTATCTCTAGGTCCTATTGGTGGCCAACTCTGAAAAAGGACGTCTTGGAGTTTATTGCATCTTGCCCAAAGTGTGCCCAACATAAAGTATCCCGCCAGTCGCCTGCGGGGCAACTGGTTCCACTATCCGTTCCCCGTCGACCATGGACCCACTTGTCGATGGATTTCATTACTGACTTACCCATGTGCAACAAGTTCAATACCATCTGGGTGGTAGTTGACCGGTTCACCAAGATGGCACACTTCATTCCTCTCACCGGTCTTCCGTCAGCTTCCAAGTTGGCTCAAGTATTCATACAAGAGATCTTCCGACTCCACGGTCTTCCTGAAGAAATTATCTCAGATCGAGGAGTTCAATTCACAGCCAAATTCTGGCGAAGTTTATGTCAAGTCCTCCAAGTCAAGCTAAAGTTTTCCACGGCTTACCATCCTCAGACCAATGGTCAAACCGAGAGGGTGAATCAGGACTTGGAGGCCTTCCTCCGCATCTATGTGTCCTCCTCTCAAGATGACTGGGTTCAATTACTTCCCTGGGCCGAGTTCTGTCATAACAACCAGTATCATTCTTCATCTGCTTCAACACCATTCTTCACTAACTTTGGATTCCACCCTAAAGTCCCTGAGTTCCAACCGCTTCCAGCAACTTCTGTTCCCGCAGTGGATATCACCTTGCATCAGTTTGCCAATATCTGGAAGAGCGTACGATCAGCTCTGCTCAAGGCATCGTTCAGGTACAAGAAGTTTGCGGATAAGAAGCGTCGAGCAGTTCCTGCTCTCAAGGTGGGTGATCGGGTATGGTTATCCACGAAGAATTTGAGGTTAAGAGTTCCCAGTATGAAGTTTGCACCTCGCTATATCGGTCCTTTCAAGATTGAACAAGTCATCAATCCTGTTGCTTACAGACTCCAGTTGCCTCCCTTCTTAAAAATACCCAGGACATTCCATGTTTCCCTGTTGAAACTGCTGATCTTGAATCGGTTTCATTCCTCACTTCCTCCAACTCCGAAAGTCCAAACTCAACGAGGCGTTGAGTATGAAGTGGCCAAGATCCTGGACTCACGTCACCGTTACGGTCAACTACAATATCTTATTGACTGGAAGGGTTATGGTCCTGAGGAACGTTCATGGACCAATGCTTCTGATGTCCATGCTCCTGCCTTGGTCCGGAGATTCCATTCCAAGTTTCCTCAAAAGCCAAAGAAGTGTCCTGGGGCCACTCCTAAAGGGGGGGGTGCTGTCACGATCCGGGTATCTGGACGCCATTTCTTACCCATCAGATGCCTCCTAAGGCTGGCTCAGCGCTCCAGGACCGGATCCCATCTGTTATCCTGATGTGTACATTCCTGTATCCTCTCCTGTCACTCTGGGACGCTGTCACAGTAAACGCCATATTACACCTGGCATGGCGTCTCCCGCGGCCTCCGCCGCCGTCCCTGAACTTCTGCATGCAGAGTGTCTGAGTGGCGATTACGTCAGCCGCGGCCTCCGCTGTGTCCGCGTGGTTGGATGTGCATCTGTCAGCCTGGCGCCTCCTGTCTCCGGTGGCCGGCGCCGCCATTACTGTTTTCATTACCACATGGATTACAAACCAAACTTCCCTCCAAGTGTCTGCATGGGCGCAGCCATCTTGGATTCTGTCAGCTGATCATTTCCACCAATCTGTTCTCAGTATTGATAATCTGCATAATTGCCTAGCCAATCCCTTCCTTGCTGCAGGTATAAATACACTGTGCCTGAGCAAGGAAGTCGTCAGTGCTTTGGTTGTCAAACCTAGTTCCTGTTTGTCTCTCTCCTGTGATTGTCTTCCAGGTTCCAGCTCCTGTCTCAAGACTTCCACCATAGAGACCCGCACCAGCATTCCACCTGCGGTGTAGCCTGACTCTCCAATCCATTGTGGATTCATCTGTTTCCAGCTACAACATTACCTGCTTCCAGCTCAGCTTCCAGCAGAGTACAGCTTCCCTTAAAGGGCCGGTGTCCTTTCTACACTTTACCACTCTCCACCGGTATTATTATTTCTCCGCTCTCAAGTTCTACATTTCAGTTCATATTTCATCGCTCCCAAGTTCATTTATTATTTAACTGGTTCCAGCCAGTATCCACTCCGTGCTAACAACAGTCTGGTTCCAGCCAGTATCCACAGCAGCTGTTTTACCTTCAGCAACCCAGCTTTTCCTGGAACACCAGCTGGCACAATCCTGGGTTATCTCCATTGCTACAGTCGGGCCTGGTAAGGACTTTCCATCTAGAAGATCATAAGAACTATCTCACACTACCAGTGCCCTGTGGCTCCTGCCATCCTGTAGTACCCAGGAACTGTATTTATTCTTTGCTGACTTTTACGTTTTCTTTTACTGCTGCTGTGTTGCGGAGTTGTCATAATAAACATCATTGACTTTTATCCAAGTTGTCGTGGTCACGCCTTCGGGCAGTTATTATTCATGTTACTTACATGTCCAGGGGTCTGATACAACCTCCCAGGTTCCGGTACATCTCAGCCCCTACAACTGAGGCTGCCTCCCGTCAGCTCAGGCCCTCAGTTGTGACAACAGAATGATGGGGATTAAGGGGTTAATTGTTTGAGGCTGACAGCCGGTGTAATTCCCCGAAGTGTTCAACATCTCAAGATACTACTGAACTGAAAATCAAATAACAGGGTTAATATCTCACATTGGGGCAGATGTATTAACCTGGAGAAGGCATAAGGAAGTGATAAACCAGTGATAAGTGCAAGGCGATAAACGCACCAGCCAGTCAGCTCCTAGCTGTCAATTTGCATATTGGAGCTGATTGGCTGGTGCGTTTATCACCTTGCACTTATCACTGCTTTATCACTTCCTTATGCCTTCTCCAAGTTAAAACATCTGCCCCATTGAGCAGTAAGACTATTGCCATGGCAACCAGTGATGTCATTAAGAGAAAAGTCTAGAAAGTTCTAGGGAGTTTAGGGAATACAAGAAAAGAAAGAGAGAGAGAGAGTGGGGGTGGGGGGGGGGGGGGCTGTCAAAAGTATAAAGGGAGAGATTTCTCAAAGTTTCTAAAGATGATAAGTGGAGATGTTACACTATTTCTTCAAAGTAACTTACCTTCGCCCTGAAGAAGGCAAATGACCTGTGAAACGCATTGGGGAAACAACCCAACTTTAATCCACACACAGAGGGGGTAATTCCAAGTTGATCGCAGCAGGATTTTTTTTAGCAGTTGGGCAAAACCATGTGCACTGCAGGGAAGGCAGATATAACATGTGCGGAGAGAGTTAGATTTGGGTGGGTTATTTTATTTCTGTGCAGGGTAAATACTGGCTGCTTTATTTTTACACTGCAAATTAGATTGCAGATTGAACACACCCCACCCAAATCTAACTCTCTCTGCACATGTTATATCTGCCTCCCCTGCAGTGCACATGGTTTTGCCCAACTGCTAAAAAAGATCCTGCTGCGATCAACTTGGAATTACCCCCAGAGACATCATGATTATATCAATCAGGTTTGGCTACTCTAACCAATACAGGACTTTACAATCCCCCTGGTCTTGTACAAGTGAGTGCATGGAAACATTACCACACACCTTAGGTTACCCACTAGGGCCTCTGAGATGGCAGATGCACTAAGCCTTGAAGAGTGATAAATTGTAAAGAGATAAAGGGTGGGATTCAAATGCTATATCACGCCCAATTTCCTTTCTAAAATGATCTCCGTTATCGCGCATATTGCGCCCATAGTAATCAGGTTTAGCTGTGTAAAGGGTTGGGTGCCTCCCTACTCCGGGGGTAGCGAGTTGAAATAATGATACCATGCCCCTGAGGACAGAAATAGAACGGGTGTGAAAAGGGGTGAAAAGAATTGAATCCCGCCCAAAGTACCAGCCAAACAGCTCCTAACTGACAGTTTTAGGAGTTGATTGGCTGGTACTTCATCTCCACCTACAGAGGGCTAACTGGGGATCTGCATGAGTGACAGAGCAGCAGACATGAAGACCCACATTATATACCAACCACCCTAACGACAGTGAGCACAGCGGCACTACATAACCACAGCCGGGGCAGTAAAAGCCTCTTTAGGGTCACTACCACCACGAAACACAAATCTAGCAGCCAGACGTCTATGGCCAGACACAGGGACACCTGAATGGCTGGCGGTCACCAGTAGCTGAGACATGGGAATGGGGTAAGACTTCTAGTGGGAGATGCGGGACGCCGCACTCCTCCTATCACAATATACTTCAATCTTGGACCACTGCTAAGTGGACTGTTTAGCCTTTGACATTTCTCTCAGACCATCCTTGGGTCATCTTACTGATGATGGGTTGATGGTCTACAGGAAAGTGGCTGAGGAAGGAGGCTGTGATATACAGAGCAGAGTATAAATAGTATTAATTGCAGAGCAGATCACTCACCTGATCTCGTCGCAGACGCAGGATTCTGAACAGTGTCTGAGAATTAATTCTGTATAAAATTACTTGAATAAGCTGTCATTAAACTTCCTGTCAGGCCTATGTCACATACTTTCCAGAGAACTGGCAGATCCTGCTCCCCCCTCCCTTGCACCTTCGTCTCTATGTTTATTGTATTTTATTGTATCGCCTTTGTGACGTGTGTGTTACCATACTAAACGTCTTCTAATGTTTTAAGTGATGACTCCATGCAGGACCTTCCCCCCCCCCCCTTTCCCCTCCTTTCTTCTTCCTCTTTACTTTCTGTTTTGTGCAGTTAGGGGCTTATTCAGACCCAAAAGCAGCTGTAGAAAGTCTGTACGCAGCAGCTGCATTCTGAGGGTCTGCGCACACATGACTGACCTATCACCTAGTGGTTGCATCCTGGATACCCATGTTTGCATAAAGTAGTAAGCCAGCTATCCCAGTTGCATCCGAGTCAGCCCCAACATATATATATATATATATATATGGGTACGCCCCCTCAACCCTTGCATGCCTATCTGGGGTTCAATATTTGCATTCCTTTGTTAGTGGTTAAATATTGCACAATGAAAGGGCGTGCCATGGTGAAGGAGGGCACGATGTACAGAATGTAGCGGGGGGGGGGGTCTGTAGATGCTGCGGGTGGAGGGAAGCAGATGCGGGTGGGGGGGCTGAATGGGGAAGGGTCGGGAGGTGCTGCGGGTGGTGGAGGGGCAGAGGAGTGGGGGCTGCAGATGGGGGAGGGGTCTGGGGGCACTGCAGGTGGGGGAGGGGCAGGGGTGCCATGGGTGGGGGAGGGGCAGGTGCGGGGATGTTGCGGATGGGTAAAGGGTTCCGGAGGTGTTGTGGGATGGGAAGGGGCGGGGGTGCCGGGGGTGGGGTAGGGGGTCCGGAGGCGCCACGGGTGGGGGAGGGGCGGGTTGTGCAGCGGATGGGGAAGGGGGTCCGGAGGCGCTGCAGGTGGTGGAGGGGCAGGTGCGGGGGTGCCGTGGGTGGGGGAGGCGTGGAGGAGGGGGGTGGACCGAGGATGGAGGAGGGTGTCTACAGATGCTGCAGGTGGAGACATATATGGGGGGTGGATGGTGGAGGGGGTCTGGAGGTGCTGTGGGTGGTGGAGGGGCGGGGAAGTGGGAGCCGCGGGTGGTGGAGGGGGTCTGGAGGCACAGCGTGTGGGGGAGGGGTGGAGTGCCGCATGTGGTGGAGGGGAAGGTGCGGAGGTGTGGTGCATTGGGGAGGGGTCTCGAGGCGCTGCGGGTAATGTACCTGCCAAAAAGGTAGTTGGAGGGTATGCAGTAACAGGGCCAGGACAGGGGTGACAGGGTCAGAAGAGGGGTGACGGGGCCAGGACAGGGGTGATGGGGCCAGGACAGGGGTGACAGGGCAAGGACAGGGATGACAGGGGCGACGGGGCCAGGACAGAGATGACAGTGACAGGATAGGGGTGACAGGGCCAGGGTAGGGGCGGCAGGACCAGGACAGGGTTGACAGGGCCAGGATAAGGGTGACAGGTCCAGGATAAGGGTGAAAGGGCCAGGATAAGGGTGACAGGGCAAGGCCAGGGGTGACAGGGACATGACAGAACACAGGGCACGGGAGAGATTGGTATTAGGGACAAAACAGTGGTGACAGACAGATGTGTCTTACCGGAGTCACTGCTGCTGGCTGCTGCTGTTCCACTCCAACCTGTTGGGATCTGCTGCTGGTGGAGACTTGGCATGGCTGACTCTCTCAGGCTGGGGCCCTGCTTCCTCTGCCCGTCCGCATCCCTCCCCCCCCCACTCCTCAGTCACACACCGCAGACCTCGCGCGGCTGCCGGGCACTGTGGTAAGGGGAGACTGGGAGTGACTGGTTAGCCCCCAGGAGACGCTGCGGATGGAGGGAGGAGGGGGTCGGAGCCTGCAAGCAGCGCGGACTTCTGCAGCGCTACCCGCCGGCTAAAGTGTGTGAAGGAGCTGGGCGCACCTCACTGCGGGCGGCAACGCTGCAGCTAGCGGTGGGGTTGCCGGGGCTGGAGATAACAGAGGCAGTACGGAACCTGCACAGCGGCAGGTGCCCCACAAAACTGCAGCTAAGAAGCGTGGAGTGTGCCAGAAAGACGCTGCTAAGTTTGCTGATGTGGGGGGTGAAGCACACTGTGAGCCGGTGCCCGTCTGTCTGTACGGCATACCCCCTCACACACCCCCATACCTCCCAACTGTCCTGATTTTTGCGGGACAGTCCCATATTTTTGGGTCTGTCCCGCTGTCCCACCCGCGGGTCGCAGTGTCCCGCGGTGGTGGTGGTGGTGGTGGGGGGGGGGGGGCAGTTGGGAAGCTCCTGTACTCGCTGTTCTGCTTAGCAGAGCAGCGGTGAATAGACAGAGGGAGAGGGGGCATCAGGGGGTACGGATTAAGGGGGGGGTCTGGCAGCAGAGCCGGATTAAGGGGGGACCCACCACAGTTTTAGGGGACCCCCCGGCTGGAGTAGCTCAGCCCCAGCTCTGAAGCTCCCCCATCCTGCCAGCAACAGCAGCAGCATTGTGCTACAGTCAGCACACGCTGCTGCGTGTTGACAGGTCTGTGGTGCTGTAGGGAGGCAGCAGCCTACCTGCTTTCTTCTGCCTGTGCGGGTGTGTAGGGGGGAGTGACCACCCCCTCTGGATTTAACCCTAGCTGAGGGGCCAAAATCCCATAAAAAAAAATAATCCTGAATTTGCATAAGGGGGCGTGGCCACGCATCCCACGATTAGGCCACACCCCCAAACCCACAGCGGGCACGGTAGATGCTAGAATCAAGTGGGCTAAGGGACCTTTTCCATCTGGGGGAGGAGTCACAACACAAGGGGGAGGAGCAAGGCCAGCGGGATAGTTCCTCTACTATCCACGCCACCAACTATTACCTTTAGTAATCAGCCCGAAGCGTGGCGAGCGAAGCGAACCCGCGAGGGTACTTTTCGGGTACCCTTTTCGCCCGTAGCTCCTCCCCCTGGTGACGTGTCTCCTCCCCTAGATACGTCAGAAGGTCCTTTCTCCCACTCCGAAATAGAATCAACCCAGCGGGCACAGCAATGAGATAGGACTACCCTGTCTCAAGTGCCCTGGGCCCCACGGACTCATAATCCACCCCTAAGGGCATGCCAGCTGCTCACAGAGCGCTGGGCATGCCCATCACTGACGAAAATGGGGGCGTGGCTCGCGATTGTGGGTCCTCTATGAAGCCACGCCCCCATTTCCATTGGTCACGCCCCCCTTTTCACCGTGCGTGTGTCCCTCCTTCTGCCTGAAGAAAGTTGGGAGGTATGGACCCCTGCCTGTGCAATGCCCATACCATCTGCTTCTGCTACTAGATTTGCCCAGATCTGTGAATCATTTAACTAACTCCGCCCAGTGTTGTGACTCCACCCAGCGTTAGCAAATGAGGCACAAAGTAACAGATCTGGGCTATTATATAGGAGATATATATACACATACCACCAGAACCGTCTCAGTCTTGTATATATTATTATCCTTTATTTCTCTTACGTCCTAGAGGATGCTGGGGACTCCGTAAGGACCATGGGGTACAGACGGACTCCGCAGGACACATGGGCACTCTAAAGACTTTAGATGGGTGTGCACTGGCTCCTCCCTCTATGCCCCTCCTCCAGACCTCAGTTAGATCCTGTGCCCAGAGGAGACTGGATGCACTGCAGGGGAGCTCTATTGAGTTTCTCTGAAAAGACTTTTTGTTAGGTTTTTTATTTTCAGGGATCCCTGCTGGCAACAGGCTCCCTGCATCGTGGGACTAAGGGGAGAGAAGCAGACCTACTTAACTGATAGGCTCTGCTTCTTAGGCTACTGGACACCATTAGCTCCAGAGGGTCGGAACACAGGTGTTGTCCTCGCTGTTCGTCCCAGAGCCGCGCCGCCGTCCTCCTCACAGAGCCGGAAGATAGAAGGTGAGTATAAGAAGAAAGAAGACTTCACAGGCGGCAGAAGACTTCAGATCTTCACTGAGGTACCTCGCAGCGGTAACGCTGCGCGCCATTGCTCCCACACATACACACACAGAAGGCACTGTACGGGTGCAGGGCGCAGGGGGGGGCGCCCTGGGCAGCAATATTAACCTCAAGGGACACTGGCTAATATATTAGATACTGCGGAGGCAGTATATTGAACCCCCCCCCCCCCCCGCCAGTATAAAGAATTTGAGCGGGACCGAAGCCCGCCATTGAGGGGGCGGAGCTTGATCCTCCAGCACTAACCAGCGCCATTTTTCTCCACAGCAAGCTGCTGAGAAGCTGCTCCCCAGACTCTCCCCTGCTGAGCAAGTACAGAGGGCAAAAAGGGGGGGGGGCACATTTAATTGGCGCAGTGAGTGTATTATTTATTCTATAAAAGAGCGCTGTACAGTCTGGGATTTTATTCCAGTGTCCAGTGGCGCTGGGTGTGTGCTGGCATACTCTCTCTCTGTCTCTCCAAAGCGCCTTATTGGGGGGCTGTCCCCATAATTGTATATCCCAGAGTGTGTGGGGGTGTCAGTATGTGTGTGTTGACATGTCTGAAGCGGAAGGCTCGTCTGAGGAGGAGGTGGAGCAGATGATTGTGGTGTCTCCGTCGGCGACGCCGACACCTGATTGGTTGGATATGTGGAATGTTTTAAATGCAAATGTGTCTTTATTACATAAAAGATTGGACAAAGCAGAGTCCGGAGAAAAAGCAGGGAGTCAATCCATGGCTTTGACTGTGTCACAAGGCCCTTCGGGCTCTCATAAACGTCCCCTGTACCAGGTAGCAGACACTGATACCGACATGGATTCTGACTCCAGTGTCGACTACGATGATGCAAGGTTACACCCAAGGGTGGCCAAAAGTATTCATTATATGATTATTGCAATAAAAGCTGTTTTGCATATCACAGAGGACCCCTCGGTGCCTGACACGAGGGTATGCATGTTTAAGGAGAAGACTGAACGCTTTATTTGAAAAAAGCTTGGGAAACTCCGGACAAGAAACTGCAGATTCCCAAGATAATTCTTATGGCGTATCCTTTCCCCGCACAGGGCAGGTTACGGTGGGAATCCTCACCCAGTGTGGACAAGGCTTTAACGCGCTTGTCCAAAAAGGTGGCGCTACCGTCTCCAGACACGGCAGCCCTCAAGGATCCTGCTGATCGCAGACAGGAGACTACCTTAAAATCAATTTATACACATACGGGTGCCTTGCACAGACCGGCAGTAGCGTCGGCATGGGTATGTAGCGCAATAGCAGCATGGGCAGATAACTTGTCATCTGACATTGACACCCTAGATAAGGATAGCATTTTATTGACCTTGGGTCATATTAAAGACGCAGCGTTATATATGTGAAAGGCTGCGAGGGACATTGGGCTGTTGGGTTCAAGAGCCAATGCCATGGCAATGGACGGGTGATGCCGATTCAAAGAGACATATGGAAACTTTGCCTTACAAGGGTGAGGTTTTATTTGGGGAGGGCCTCGCGGACCTGGTTTCCACAGCTACCGCAGGTAAATCTTCTTTTTTGCCTTATGTTCCCCCACAGCAAAAGAAAACACCTCAATATCAGATGCAGTCCTTTCGGTCGCATAAGTCCAGAAGAGGTCGGGGCTCTTCCTTCCTCGCCAGAGGTAAGGGTAGAGGGAAAAGAATGCCTGCTACGGCTAGTTCCCAGGAACAGAAGTCCTCCCCGGCTTCTACAAAATCCACAGCATGACACTGGGGCTCCACTGCGGGAGTCCGCGCCAGTGGGGGCACGTCTTCGACTCTTCAGCCAGGTCTGGGTTCTGTCAGATTTGGATCCTTGGGCGATAGAAATTGTATCCCAAGGCTACAAACTGGAATTTGAAGAAGTGCCTCCTCGACGATTTTTCAAGTCGGCTTTGCCAGCTTCTCCCCCAGAGAGGGAAATAGTTTTAGCTGCAATACAAATGCTGTGTCGACAGCAGGTGATTATCAAGGTTCCCCTAATACAACAGGGGAAAGGGTACCATTCAACCCTATTTGTGGTCCTGAAACCGGATGGCTCGGTCAGACCCATTCTGAATCTAAAATCCCTAAACCTGTATCTAAATAGGTTTAAATTCAAGATGGAATCTCTCCGGGCAGTGATCTCCAGCCTGGAAGAGGGGGGGGGGGGATTTTATGGTATCACTAGACATAAAGGATGCATACCTTCATGTCCCCATTTATCCTCATCAGGCGTACCTGAGATTCGCTGTACATGACTGTCTTTACCAGTTTCAGACATTGCCGCTTGGGCTGTCCACGGCCCCAAGGATTTTCACCAAGGTAATGGCGGAAATGATGGTGCTCCTATGCAGGCAAGGAGTCACAATTATCCCATACTTGGACGATCTCCTGATAAGCGAGATCGAGAGATCAGTTGCTGAAAAGCGTGTCACTCTCCCTGAGAGTGCTGCAGCAACACGGCTAGATCCTAAATCTGGCAAAATCGCAGTTGATTCCAACGACTCGGCTATCATTTTTAGGCATGATTCTGGACACGGAAAAGAAGAGGGTTTTTCTCCCAATGGAAAAAGCCCAGGAACTCCAGAGCATGGTCAGAGACCTGTTAAAGCCAAAAAGAGTGTCAGTTCATCAATGCGCTCGAGTACTGGGAAAGATGGTGGCGGCCTACGAGGCCATCCCCTTCGGCAGGTTCCATGCGAGGACATTTCAGTGAGACCTTCTGGACAAGTGGTCAAGGTCCCATCTACAAATACATCAGAAAATAAGCTTGTCCCCCAGGGCCAGGGTGTCTCTCCTGTGGTGGCTGCAGAGTGCTCACTTTCTAGAGGGTCGCAGGTTCGGCATTCAAGACTGGGTTCTGGTAACCACGGACGCGAGCCTCAGAGGATGAGGAGCAGTCACACAAGGAAGAAATTTTCAGGGACTGTGGTCAAGCCAGGAGGCTTGTCTACACATCAACGTGCTGGAATTAAGGGCCACATACAACGGCCTACGACAAGCGGAAACTCTTCTTCGCGACCTACCTGTTCTGATTCAATCGGACAATTTCACAGCAGTGGCTCATGTAAACCGCCAAGGCGGGACAAGGAGCAGAGTGGCAATGGCGGAAGCCACCAGGATTCTTCGCTGGGCAGAAAATCACGTAAGCGCGCTGTCAGCAGTCTTCATTCCGGGAGTGGACAACTGGGAAGCAGACTTCCTCAGCAGACACGATCTCCATCCAGGAGAGTGGGGTCTTCATCAAGAAGTTTTTGCAGAGATAACAAGTCGGTGGGGACTTCCTCAAATAGACATGATGGCGTCACGCCTCAACAAGAAACTTCGGAGGTATTGTTCCAGGTCAAGGGACCCTCAGGATGTAGCGGAAGACGCCCTGGTGACACCCTGGGTGTTTCCGTCGGTCTATGTATTCCCTCCTCTTCCACTCATCTCAAAAATACTGAGAATCATAAGACGAAAAAGAGTCCAGACAATACTCATTGTTCCTGATTGGCCTCGAAGGGCCTGGTATTCAGATCTTCAGGAAATGCTCACAGAAGATCTGTGGCCTCTTTCTCCCAGGGAGTACCTGTTGCAGCAGGGGCACTGCGTGTTGCAAGACTTACCGCGGTTACGTTTGACGGCATGGCGGTTGAACGCCAAATCCTAGCTAGGAAAGGTATTCCAGGGGAAGTCATCCCTACTATGATAAAGGCTAGGAAGGAGGTGACGGCGAAACATTATCACCGTATCTGGAGGAAATATGTATCTTGGTGTGAAGTCAAGAATGCTCCTACGGAAGATTTCCACCTGGGCCGTTTTCTCCACTTTCTGCAGACAGGAGTGGATATGTGCCTAAAGTCAGGCTCCATTAAGGTGCAGATTTCGGCCCTGTCAATATTCTTTCAGAAGGAATTGGCTTCTCTCCCAGAAGTCCAGACTTTTGTAAAGGGAGTGCTGCACATCCAGGCTCCTTTTGTGCCCCCAGTGGCGCCATGGGACCTTAACGTGGTGTTACAGTTCCTTAAATCACACTGGTTTGAACCTCTTCAAACAGTTGAGTTAAAATTTCTCACTTGGAAAGTGGTCATGTTGTTAGCCTTGGCATCTGCGAGGCGGGTGTCCGAATTGGCGGCTTTGTCTCACAAAAGCCCCTATCTGATTTTCCATGTGGACAGAGCAGAGTTGAAGACTCGTCCTCAATTTCTGCCTAAGGTGGTTTCATCGTTTCATAGGAACCAACCTATTGTGGTGCCTGCGGCTACGGGTGACTTGGAGGATTCCAAGTCTCTTGATGTAGTCAGGGCCTTAAAAGTTTATGTAGCCAGGAAGGCTCGGGTTAGCAAAACAGAGGCACTGTTTGTCCTGTATGCAGCCAACAAGGTTGGCGCACCTGCTTCTAAGCAGACTATTGCCCGCTGGATCTGTAACACGATTCAGCAGGCTCAGTCTACGGCTGGATTGCCGTTACCAAATTCGGTAAAGGCCCATTCCACTAGGAAGGTGGGTTCTTCTTGGGCGGCTGCCCGAGGTGTCTCGGCATTACAACTTTGCCGAGCAGCTACTTGGTCGGGTTCAAACACTTTTGCTATATTCTATAAGTTTGATACCTTGGCTGATGAGGACCTCATGTTTGCTCAATCGGTGCTGCAGAGTCATCCGCACTCTCCCGCCCGGTCTGGAGCTTTGGTATAATCCCCATGGTCCTTACAGAGTCCCCAGCATCCTCTAGGACGTAAGAGAAAATAAGATTTTAAACCTACCGGTAAATCTTTTTCTCCTAGTCCGTAGAGGATGCTGGGCGCCCGTCCCAGTGCGGACTAAATTCTGCAAGGCTTGTATATAGTTATTGATTACATAAGGGTTATGTTACAGTTTTGATCAGTCTCTGGCTGATGCTGTTTTGTTTCATACTGTTAACTGGTTCATATGTTCAGGCCCGGCGCTACCCGCTCAGCAAGGTCTGCAAAGCAAGGAGGCGCTGGGGTAGAGAGGCGCTGTCCCTGCTCAGCAACCATACTGACGCGCAGCGCCTGTCACACTGCATTGTAACTGGCTGTGGCGCCGCCAGCCGTACACAGAGGCTCTGAATCTCCTCCTGCGTTCGGGCCCTCCCCCCTTCCTGCTTGCTCCTCCCCACTGCACTTGTGTTGCCCAATTCTCTTCCCTCCCGTCTGTGACTGAAGACACAGCACAGTCTTCAGCGCCGCCCACCTCTCTCCCCTCCCTGTCCGTCAGTGGTGGAATTTAGTATGGGCAGTGCCACCACTACACAGGAAGACGTGATACACACTGACCTGTGTGTAGGGGAGGAGCAAGCAGCCATGAGAAGAGAAGCAGCACTAACAGCCAGCCACACGAGGAGCCAAGGCTCAGGTTAGTGCTGCTGCAGATAAACAAAGGGGGGAGAAACTGTCCTATTTATGTGTGCTTGGGAGTGGGAGGGGTGTTCTATTAACCTGTGCTTAGGAAGGGGGGTGTCCTATTACTGTGTGCTGGGGAAGGGGGTATGGGTGGCCTATTAACCTGTGCTTAGGAAGGGGGTGTCCTATTACTGTGTGCTGGGGAGGGGGGGTGTCCTATTAACCTGTACTTAGGAAGGGGGGGGGGGGTCCTATTACTGTGTGCTGGGGAAGGGGGTATGGGTGGCCTATTAACTAGAGATGAGCGCCGGAAATTTTTCGGGTTTTGGTTTTGGGTTCGGTTCCGCGGCCGTGTTTTGGGTTCGACCGCGTTTTGGCAAAACCTCACCGAATTTTTTTTGTCGGATTCGGGTGTGTTTTGGATTCGGGTGTTTTTTTTCAAAAAACACTAAAAAACAGCTTAAATCATAGAATTTGGGGGTCATTTTGATCCCAAAGTATTATTAACCTCAAAAACCATAATTTACACTCATTTTCAGTCTATTCTGAATACCTCACACCTCACAATATTATTTTTAGTCCTAAAATTTGCACCTAGGTCGCTGGATGACTAAGCTAAGCGACCCTAGTGGCCGACACAAACACCGGGCCCATCTAGGAGTGTCACTGCAGTGTCACGCAGGATGTCCCTTCCAAAAAACCCTCCCCAAACAGCACATGACGCAAAGAAAAAAAGAGGCGCAATGAGGTAGCTGTGTGAGTAAGATAAGCGACCCTAGTGGCCGACACAAACACCGGGCCCATCTAGGAGTGTCACTGCAGTGTCACGCAGGATGTCCCTTCCAAAAAACCCTCCCCAAACAGCACATGACGCAAAGAAAAAAAGAGGCGCAATGAGGTAGCTGTGTGAGTAAGATAAGCGACCCTAGTGGCCGCCACAAACACCGGGCCCATCTAGGAGTGTCACTGCAGTGTCACGCAGGATGTCCCTTCCAAAAAAACCTCCCCAAACAGCACATGACGCAAAGAAAAAAAGAGGCGCAATGAGGTAGCTGTGTGAGTAAGATAAGCGACCCTAGTGGCCGACACAAACACCGGGCCCATCTAGGAGTGTCACTGCAGTGTCACGCAGGATGTCCCTTCCAAAAAACCCTCCCCAAACAGCACATGACGCAAAGAAAAAAAGAGGCGCAATGAGGTAGCTGTGTGAGTAAGATAAGCGACCCTAGTGGCCGACACAAACACCGGGCCCATCTAGGAGTGTCACTGCAGTGTCACGCAGGATGTCCCTTCCAAAAAACCCTCCCCAAACAGCACATGACGCAAAGAAAAAAAGAGGCGCAATGAGGTAGCTGTGTGAGTAAGATAAGCGACCCTAGTGGCCGACACAAACACCGGGCCCATCTAGGAGTGTCACTGCAGTGTCACGCAGGATGTCCCTTCCAAAAAACCCTCCCCAAACAGCACATGACGCAAAGAAAAAAAGAGGCGCAATGAGGTAGCTGTGTGAGTAAGATAAGCGACCCTAGTGGCCGACACAAACACCGGGCCCATCTAGGAGTGGCACTGCAGTGTCACGCAGGATGTCCCTTCCAAAAAACCCTCCCCAAACAGCACATGACGCAAAGAAAAATTAAAGAAAAAAGAGGTGCAAGATGGAATTGTCCTTGGGCCCTCCCACCCACCCTTATGTTGTATAAACAGGACATGCACACTTTAACCAACCCATCATTTCAGTGACAGGGTCTGCCACACGACTGTGACTGAAATGACGGGTTGGTTTGGACCCCCACCAAAAAAGAAGCAATTAATCTCTCCTTGCACAAACTGGCTCTACAGAGGCAAGATGTCCACCTCATCATCATCCTCCGATATATCACCGTGTACATCCCCCTCCTCACAGATTATCAATTCGTCCCCACTGGAATCCACCATCTCAGCTCCCTGTGTACTTTGTGGAGGCAATTGCTGCTGGTCAATGTCTCCACGGAGGAATTGATTATAATTCATTTTAATGAACATCATCTTCTCCACATTTTCTGGATGTAACCTCGTACGCCGATTGCTGACAAGGTGAGCGGCGGCACTAAACACTCTTTCGGAGTACACACTTGTGGGAGGGCAACTTAGGTAGAATAAAGCCAGTTTGTGCAAGGGCCTCCAAATTGCCTCTTTTTCCTGCCAGTATAAGTACGGACTGTGTGACGTGCCTACTTGGATGCGGTCACTCATATAATCCTCCACCATTCTTTCAATGGTGAGAGAATCATATGCAGTGAGAGTAGACGACATGTCCGTAATCGTTGTCAGGTCCTTCAGTCCGGACCAGATGTCAGCATCAGCAGTCGCTCCAGACTGCCCTGCATCACCGCCAGCGGGTGGGCTCGGAATTCTGAGCCTTTTCCTCGCACCCCCAGTTGCGGGAGAATGTGAAGGAGGAGATGTTGACAGGTCGCGTTCCGCTTGACTTGACAATTTTGTCACCAGCAGGTCTTTCAACCCCAGCAGACTTGTGTCTGCCGGAAAGAGAGATCCAAGGTAGGCTTTAAATCTAGGATCGAGCACGGTGGCCAAAATGTAGTGCTCTGATTTCAACAGATTGACCACCCGTGAATCCTTGTTAAGCGAATTAAGGGCTCCATCCACAAGTCCCACATGCCTAGCGGAATCGCTCCGTGTTAGCTCCTCCTTCAATGTCTCCAGCTTCTTCTGCAAAAGCCTGATGAGGGGAATGACCTGACTCAGGCTGGCAGTGTCTGAACTGACTTCACGTGTGGCAAGTTCAAAGGGCATCAGAACCTTGCACAACGTTGAAATCATTCTCCACTGCGCTTGAGACAGGTGCATTCCACCTCCTATATCGTGCTCAATTGTATAGGCTTGAATGGCCTTTTGCTGCTCCTCCAACCTCTGAAGCATATAGAGGGTTGAATTCCACCTCGTTACCACTTCTTGCTTCAGATGATGGCAGGGCAGGTTCAGTAGTTTTTGGTGGTGCTCCAGTCTTCTGTACGTGGTGCCTGTACGCCGAAAGTGTCCCGCAATTCTTCTGGCCACCGACAGCATCTCTTGCACGCCCCTGTCGTTTTTAAAAAAATTCTGCACCACCAAATTCAAGGTATGTGCAAAACATGGGACGTGCTGGAATTTGCCCATATTTAATGCACACACAATATTGCTGGCGTTGTCCGATGCCACAAATCCACAGGAGAGTCCAATTGGGGTAAGCCATTCCGCGATGATCTTCCTCAGTTGCCGTAAGAGGTTTTCAGCTGTGTGCGTATTCTGGAAAGCGGTGATACAAAGCGTAGCCTGCCTAGGAAAGAGTTGGCGTTTGCGAGATGCTGCTACTGGTGCCGCCGCTGCTGTTCTTGCGGCGGGAGTCCATACATCTACCCAGTGGGCTGTCACAGTCATATAGTCCTGACCCTGCCCTGCTCCACTTGTCCACATGTCCGTGGTTAAGTGGACATTGGGTACAGCTGCATTTTTTAGGACACTGGTGAGTCTTTTTTTGAGGTCTGTGTACATTTTCGGTATCGCCTGCCTAGAGAAGTGGAACCTAGATGGTATTTGGTAACGGGGGCACACTACCTCAAGAAATTGTGTAGTTCCCTGTGAACTAACGGCGGATACCGGACGCACGTCTAACACCAACATAGTTGTCAAGGCCTCAGTTATCCGCTTTGCAGCAGGATGACTGCTGTGATATTTCATCTTCCTCGCAAAGGACTGTTGGACAGTCAATTGCTTACTGGAAGTAGTACAAGTGGTCTTCCGACTTCCCCTCTGGGATGACCATCGACTCCCAGCAGCAACAACAGCAGCGCCAGCAGCAGTAGGCGTTACACGCAAGGATGCATCGGAGGAATCCCAGGCAGGAGAGGAATCGTCAGAATTGCCAGTGACATGGCCTGCAGGACTATTGGCATTCCTGGGGAAGGAGGAAATTGACACTGAGGGAGTTGGTGGGGTGGTTTGCGTGAGCTTGGTTACAAGAGGAAGGGATTTACTGGTCAGTGGACTGCTTCCGCTGTCACCCAAAGTTTTTGAACTTGTCACTGACTTATTATGAATGCGCTGCAGGTGACGTATAAGGGAGGATGTTCCGAGGTGGTTAACGTCCTTACCCCTACTTATTACAGCTTGACAAAGGCAACACACGGCTTGACACCTGTTGTCCGCTTTTCTGTTGAAATACCTCCACACTGAAGAGCTGATTTTTTTGGTATTTTCACCAGGCATGTCAACGGCCATATTCCTCCCACGGACAACAGGTGTCTCCCCGGGTGCCTGACTTAAACAAACCACCTCACCATCAGAATCCTCCTGGTCAATTTCCTCCCCAGCGCCAGCAACACCCATATCCTCCTCATCCTGGTGTACTTCAACACTGACATCTTCAATCTGACTATCAGGAACTGGACTGCAGGTGCTCCTTCCAGCACTTGCAGGGGGCGTGCAAATGGTGGAAGGCGCATGCTCTTCACGTCCAGTGTTGGGAAGTTCAGGCATCGCAACCGACACAATTGGACTCTCCTTGTGGATTTGGGATTTCGAAGAACGCACAGTTCTTTGCGGTGCTTTTGCCAGCTTGAGTCTTTTCAGTTTTCTAGCGAGAGGCTGAGTGCTTCCATCCTCATGTGAAGCTGAACCACTAGCCATGAACATAGGCCAGGGCCTCAGCCGTTCCTTGCCACTCCGTGTGGTAAATGGCATATTGGCAAGTTTACGCTTCTCCTCCGACAATTTTATTTTAGGTTTTGGAGTCCTTTTTTTACTGATATTTGGTGTTTTGGATTTGACATGCTCTGTACTATGACATTGGGCATCGGCCTTGGCAGACGACGTTGCTGGCATTTCATCGTCTCGGCCATGACTAGTGGCAGCAGCTTCAGCACGAGGTGGAAGTGGATCTTGATCTTTCCCTAATTTTGGAACCTCAACATTTTTGTTCTCCATATTTTAATAGGCACAACTAAAAGGCACCTCAGGTAAACAATGGAGATGGATGGATACTAGTATACTTATGGATGGACTGCCGAGTGCCGACACAGAGGTAGCTACAGCCGTGGACTACCGTACTGTGTCTGCTGCTAATATAGACTGGATGATAATGAGATGAAATCAATATATATATATGTATGTATATATAATATCACTAGTACTGCAGCCGGACAGGTAGATAATATATTTATTAGGTAATGATGACTGATGACGGACCTGCTGGACACTGTCAGCTCAGCAGCACCGCAGACTGCTACAGTAAGCTACTATACTATAGTAGTATGTACAAAGAAGAAAGAAAAAAAAAAAAAACACGGGTAGGTGGTATACAATTATGGATGGACTGCCGAGTGCCGACACAGAGGTAGCTACAGCCGTGGACTAACGTACTGTGTCTGCTGCTAATATAGACTGGATGATTGATAATGATATGAAATCAATATATATATGTATGTATATATAATATCACTAGTACTGCAGCCGGACAGGTAGATAATATATTTATTAGGTAATGATGACTGATGACGGACCTGCTGGACACTGTCAGCTCAGCAGCACCGCAGACTGCTACAGTAAGCTACTATACTATAGTAGTATGTACAAAGAAGAAAGAAAAAAAAAAACCACGGGTAGGTGGTATACAATTATGGATGGACTGCCGAGTGCCGACACAGAGGTAGCTACAGCCGTGGACTAACGTACTGTGTCTGCTGCTAATATAGACTGGATGATTGATAATGAGATGAAATCAATATATATATGTATGTATATATAATATCACTAGTACTGCAGCCGGACAGGTAGATAATATATTTATTAGGTAATGATGACTGATGACGGACCTGCTGGACACTGTCAGCTCAGCAGCACCGCAGACTGCTACAGTAAGCTACTATACTATAGTAGTATGTACAAAGAAGAAAGAAAAAATAAAAACCACGGGTAGGTGGTATACAATTATGGATGGACTGCCGAGTGCCGACACAGAGGTAGCTACAGCCGTGGACAAACGTACTGTGTCTGCTGCTAATATAGACTGGATGATTGATAATGAGATGAAATCAATATATATATGTATGTATATATAATATCACTAGTACTGCAGCCGGACAGGTAGATAATATATTTATTAGGTAATGATGACTGATGACGGACCTGCTGGACACTGTCAGCTCAGCAGCACCGCAGACTGCTACAGTAAGCTACTATACTATAGTAGTATGTACAAAGAAGAAAGAAAAAAAAAAAAAACACGGGTAGGTGGTATACAATTATGGATGGACTGCTGAGTGCCGACACAGAGGTAGCTACAGCCGTGGACTAACGTACTGTGTCTGCTGCTAATATAGACTGGATGATTGATAATGAGATGAAATCAATATATATATGTATGTATATATAATATCACTAGTACTGCAGCCGGACAGGTAGATAATATATTTATTAGGTAATGATGACTGATGACGGACCTGCTGGACACTGTCAGCTCAGCAGCACCGCAGACTGCTACAGTAAGCTACTATACTCTATAGTAGTATGTACAAAGAAGAAAGAAAAAAAAAACCCACGGGTAGGTGGTATACAATTATGGATGGACTGCCGAGTGCCGACACAGAGGTAGCTACAGCCGTGGACTAACGTACTGTGTCTGCTGCTAATATAGACTGGATGATTGATAATGAGATGAAATCAATATATATATGTATGTATATATAATATCACTAGTACTGCAGCCGGACAGGTAGATAATATATTTATTAGGTAATGATGACTGATGACGGACCTGCTGGACACTGTCAGCTCAGCAGCACCGCAGACTGCTACAGTAAGCTACTATACTATAGTAGTATGTACAAAGAAGAAAGAAAAAAAAAAACCACGGGTAGGTGGTATACAATTATGGATGGACTGCCGAGTGCCGACACAGAGGTAGCTACAGCCGTGGACTAACGTACTGTGTCTGCTGCTAATATAGACTGGATGATTGATAATGAGATGAAATCAATATATATATGTATGTATATATAATATCACTAGTACTGCAGCCGGACAGGTAGATAATATATTTATTAGGTAATGATGACTGATGACGGACCTGCTGGACACTGTCAGCTCAGCAGCACCGCAGACTGCTACAGTAAGCTACTATACTATAGTAGTATGTACAAAGAAGAAAGAAAAAAAAAAAACCACGGGTAGGTGGTATACAATTATGGATGGACTGCTGAGTGCCGACACAGAGGTAGCTACAGCCGTGGACTAACGTACTGTGTCTGCTGCTAATATAGACTGGATGATTGATAATGAGATGAAATCAATATATATATGTATGTATATATAATATCACTAGTACTGCAGCCGGACAGGTAGATAATATATTTATTAGGTAATGATGACTGATGACGGACCTGCTGGACACTGTCAGCTCAGCAGCACCGCAGACTGCTACAGTAAGCTACTATACTCTATAGTAGTATGTACAAAGAAGAAAGAAAAGTAAAAAACCACGGGTAGGTGGTATACAATTATGGATGGACTGCCGAGTGCCGACACAGAGGTAGCTACAGCCGTGGACTAACGTACTGTGTCTGCTGCTAATATAGACTGGATGATTGATAATGAGATGAAATCAATATATATATGTATGTATATATAATATCACTAGTACTGCAACCGGACAGGTAGATAATATATTTATTAGGTAATGATGACTGATGACGGACCTGCTGGACACTGTCAGCTCAGCAGCACCGCAGACTGCTACAGTAAGCTACTATACTATAGTAGTATGTACAAAGTAGAAAGAAAAGAAAAAAAAACCACGGGTAGGTGGTATACAATTATGGATGGACTGCCGAGTGCCGACACAGAGGTAGCTACAGCCGTGGACTAACGTACTGTGTCTGCTGCTAATATAGAGTCTAGACTGGATGATAAATTATTGATAATGAGATGAAATCAATATAATATCACTAGTACTGCAGCCGGACAGGTACTATATATATTTATTATGTAATGACTGATGACGGACCTGCTGGACACTGTCAGGTCAGCACAGCACCGCAGACTGCTACAGTAAGCTACTATAGTAGTATGTATAAAGAAGAATGAAAAAAAAAAAAAACCACGGGTAGGTGGTATACAATATTATATATATATATATATATATATATATTATATACAATTATATATATATATATATATTAAACTGGTGGTGATTGATTATTAAACTGGTGGTCACTTCAGGTCACGTTGCAACTTGCAACTAGTACTCCGAGGCCTAAGCAGACAATCACAAAATATATTATTATTATACTGGTGGTCAGTGTGGTCACAACAATGGCAGTGTGGCACTAACTCTGGCAGCAAAAGTGTGCACTGTACGTTATATGTACTCCTGAGTCCTGCTCTCAGACTCTAACTGCTCCCCACTGTCAGTGTCTCCCCCACAAGTCAGATAATACACTTACAGTCACACTATCTGATCTATAAATATCACTTCAGCAAGTAGTATAGTAGTATACAGTATAGTAGTACTCCTCCTAATAATGCTCCCCAAAATACTGTGTCTCTCTCTTCTCTAAACGGAGAGGACGCCAGCCACGTCCTCTCCCTATGACTCTCAATGCACGTGTGAAAATGGCGGCGACGCGCGGCTCCTTATATAGAATCCGAGTCTCGCGATAGAATCCGAGCCTCGCGAGAATCCGACAGCGTGATGATGACGTTCGGGCGCGCTCGGGTTAGCCGAGCAAGGCGGGAAGATCCGAGCCTGCTCGGACCCGTGTAAAAAACCTGAAGTTCGGGCGGGTTCGGATTCAGAGGAACCGAACCCGCTCATCTCTACTATTAACCTGTGCTTAGGAAGGGGGGGGGGGTGTCCTATTACTGTGTGCTGGGGAGGGGGGGTGTCCTATTAACCTGTACTTAGGAGGGGGGGGTCCTATTACTGTGTGCTGGGGAGGGGGGAAGGGGTGTCCTATTACTGTGTGCTGGGGAGGGGGGGTGTCCTATTAACCTGTGCTTGGGGAGGGGGGGTCCTATTACTGTGTGCTGGGGAGGGGTGTTCAATTAATCTGTGCTTAGGGGGTGGGGGAGGGTGTCCTATTAACCTGTGCTTGGGGAGGGGGGGTCCTATTACTGAGGGAGGGGGAGGGGTGTCCTATTAATGTGTGCTTCGAGAGGGGGTCCTATTAATGTGTTCTGGGGAGGGGGAAGGTGTCCTATTAATCTGAGGTTGGGGAGGGGGGTCCTATTAATGTGGGAGGGGGAGGGGTGCCCTATTACTCTGTGCTTGGGGATGGGGTCATTAATGTTTGCTGGGGAAAGGGGTCATACTAATGTGTGCTGGGAAGGGGGGGGGGTCCTATTAATGTGTGCTGGGGGAGAGGTGTCATTGTAATGGGGAGGGGGTTCATATTAATGTGTGCGGGGAGGGGGATACAGGCTAGCAGCGATGTAGTGTGTGGGGTGCAGGGTAGCGGTGGGAGTTTCGTGTGTGAGGGGAGGGGGATGTGGGGTAGTAGCAATGTAGTGTGTGGGGAGTGTGGTTCAGGGTAACAGCTACAGTGTAATATGCGTGGAAGGGGGGCAGGGGTAGTACCAGGGCCGGCGCTATCCGCTCAGCAAGGGGTGCAATTCAGGGAAGCGCCGTGCTGGATAGGCGCTCTCCCTGCTCTACAGACCTTGCTGATGTGCGATGGTGCTGCCTTTTGCCGCTGCACCTATCACTCTGTGTGACAGGTCGCGGCGCCGGCAGAATGGAGAGCGGCTCCCCTCCCTGCCTCTGGAGCCTTGCGTGAGGGCAGCTTCATGACATGCAGTGCAGTGGTAAGGAGGCAGGGAGGGGGAGCCGCTCTCCATTCTGCCGGTGGAGCCTTGCTTGAGGACAGGTTGCGCTGTCAACCAGACCCTAACAATCCGGCAGATGGGGGTGGGGCCTGCGACACTCACAGCCGGGGTGCAACTGCTGGGGAACACAGGCATGGCGTCCCAGGGCTGCATCATGACAGGGTGCCTCAGGCTAATCATGCGGTGACACAGGGGGCTGATAAGGGGCTGAGTCTTGGGACAGATTATGGAATGACACAGGGGACAGATAATGAGGTAACACAGGGGACAGATAATGAGGTAACACTGGGGACAAATTATGGGGTGACAGTGGGGACAAATAATCAGGTGGCACAAGCGGTAATGTGGTAGCACAGGTGCCAGGACTGGGGACAGATAATATAATATTCTGTGGTCACGCCCCTTCCCATGAAGCCACGCCCCTAAATTTTTGGTGCGTGCCTGCGGCACACATCTGTCCCTATTAGATGTATGTGAGGAAGGGCGCAAATTATTTTTTTTGTAGGAGGGCGCCGAACACCCTAGCACCGGCCCTGCATATGTTCCAAGTTGTACGGTGTGGATGGTGTGGGCTGGTATGTATTTTGCCCTGAGATTAACAAAATCCTTTCCTCGTACTGTCCGTCTCCTCTGGGCACAGTTTCTCTAACTGAGGTCTGGAGGAGGGGCATAGAGGGAGGAGCCAGTGCACACCCATCTAAAGTCTTTAGAGTGCCCATGTCTCCTGCGGAGTCCGTCTATACCCCATGGTCCTTACGGAGTCCCCAGCATCCTCTACGGACTAGGAGAAAAATATTTACCGGTAGGGTTAAAATCTTATTTTATATGGCACCACAAGGGACCCACAGTGACTATCAAACTACATAAACAAATAAGCCCACAATAAAACTGACTTACACCCCTTTAAAACAGAAGCCAGAGCTTGGGTCCAGCTTCTTCCTGGCTTTTGAAACATGGCTTGAATCCCAGTCCCAGGTCAGTGACCCCTTTCACATAAGATATGAAAATGCCGGGGAAGCATTTGGACCCGGGTATTTCCAGGGGAAAGCCGGCTTAGCCCGGGTCCTTTCTCTGTGTGAAAGGGTCCACCTGGGTCATAACTGCCAGGACTTCAACCCTGGTCATGACCATGGACAAAGCCCCGGCAATTTCGACCCGGGTGGACCCTCTCACACAGACAAAGGACCTGGGTTGACCAGGGTGGCCCTGGCATATTCCCGGGTACTATACTCTGTCTGAAAGGTGTATTACAGTCCAGCTCAGACTGGCCCACAGGGGTACAGGGGAAACCCCCAGTGGGCTCGCCTTCCTGAGGACCCACCTCCTCCACTAAGGACCAAGTTCCATACTGAGCACTTGTACATATGTCTCATTATACTGCACAGGACTATGGTGCATTTTCTACAGTACATTCCTTATAGTAATCTGGTACATTATCATGCACTCACTAGCAGTATAATATCAAGGGGCCCAGACCATACACTCTCCCAATGTTTCGCCAAACCTCTGTGGTGAAGAATCGGATGATGATGACAATGGCAACATCTTGCCTATGTACAGCCAGTTTGTGTAAGTAGAGACCATTGACAGCTTGTTTTGTGGGGGTCAAAGCAAACCAATAATTTGGCAGTCCCTGTCACTGAAGTGATTGGTTTGTTTAACTGTGCATGTCCTGTTTAATATATACAACATAAGGGTGGGAGGGCCCAAGGACAATTCCATCTTGCACCTCTTTTCTTTGCATTATGTGCTGTTTGGAGCATTGTTGACTTGTGATGACAAACGTGTATAGTTTATTAAACTGCCACCCTGTCTGCCACTGCAGCGCCATTCTGTTTCCTAGATGTGACGTGTTGGAAGTTTAAGTGCCACATGTTTGTGCCGCACACTGCTGTCGCTTAGCTTAGTCATCCAGCTACCTCAATGCAACCGTTTGGCCTAAACTGGATGAAAAAAATATTGTGAGCTGTGAGGTGGTCAAAATTGAGTGGAAATGATTGATATTGAGGTTAATAACACCGTAGGAACAAAAACAGGCCCAAATTGTGCAATTATAGCTGTTTTTATCATTTTTGAAAAAATAAAATAAAATACAGATTCAAAACCAAAACCCGCAAGGGCGGTTTTGTCAAAACCAAATACAGATCCAAAACACAAAGTAGATACCGATTCAAAACCAAAACCCATGACGGGGGCCAGCGCACATCCTATATTGTAATATATGCCCAAATCTTGGTTTTTGGATCTGTATTTCCTACGTGTTTTGGTTTTGGATCTGTATTTTTTTTAGAAAAAAACATAAAAACAGCCAAAATCACAGAACATGGGCCTGTTTTTGTTCATACAGTATTAGTAACCTCAGTGACATTCATTTCCACCCATTTCCAGTCAATTTTGATCACCTCACAGCTCACGATATTGTTTTCATCCGTTTTAGGCAAAAGGTTGCAGCGAGCTGGCTGGTTACTAACTGACAAAGCAGCTGCACAGACATACGGCAGTTTATAGCACATCTATGAAACATTGTCACTCAGCGGTGCAGAAGTGAAAAGTGGTGCAAGATAGAATTGTCCTTGGGCCATCCCTCCTACCCCTATGTTGGATATTAAAAAGGACATGCACAGTGTAACAAACCAAGCACTTCAGTGACAGGGACTGACACTTTTGCTTGCTTTGTTTGTGCCCCCACAAAACAATATTTTGGAAGGATTACCGCCAATCACTAATGAGGTTTCAACCTCAGATACTATGTGTTAATTAGATTATAATCTTGTAAAATAAATTTAATGATTTTGCTGCAAATGTCCCTACCGCTACTAACTTTGTCCTCACAAATGGAGCAGATGCCTTCACAATCATTGACAGGATTTGTGGTAAAATTATTCCACACCCAAGAGGTGGCTTTTTTGGTGTTAGGCATCACAATGGCTTTCTTTTTATCATGGGCAAGAACTGCAGCCGCTGGTGGGTGGGTGGCTGACTTACACACACAACATCATCAACATCCTCAGTGTCAGATAGTAGTAGTATACACATATCCCCCTCATCCTGTTCCACTTCCACACATGAATCCTCAATTTCTATTATGCACCATCTTTATGTGTACTGCTCCACATGAGTGCAGATAGTGCAGAAATGGTGGAAGGAGGTGAAAGAGACTTCTCTATGAGGACAGAGTGAGAAACGTCAGATTCACACATAGCTAATGTGGACACCCCTAAACATTCCTCAGGAAAGTGTGACTGTTCTGAACGCAGTTTGTTGTACTGCTTTAGTAATTTTTTTTTTACACCTCTTTTAAACTCTGAGTTAAAAGTTCTTGTATCGTGATGAGAAGCAGAAGATGCATCACTGAAAGTTGCAAAACCACCACTTATAAATAAAGGCCAAGGCCTGAGTCTTTCCCTGCCACTTTGTGTGGTGAATGGCATAAAGCCAATTTGATGTTTCTTTACAGCTAACTTTCCTTTTGATGTTTTTTTCTTTACCACTGTAAAATAATATTTCTTCTTTGATTTTACACTCCCTGACTTAAGCCCTCTATGGCCTTGGGCATCGGCCTTACTAGATGACGTTGATGGACTTGTATTGTCATGACTGGTGGCAGCAGCTGCAGCACTAGTATGTGCTTCCTGCTCTCCTCTAATCTGTTCGTCCTCCATATCTATCAAGCATCAACAAAAACGAACGAAGTGGGGTACAGCACACACCACAATTTGTACAAAAAATGTACCACCTACAGTGTCACAATATGTGTATGAGGCAGAAATAGTAATCAAACACTGCGGTATCATTTCACCAACAGTGTTGCGCAATATGTGTATGAGTATGAAATAGTAATCTAACACTGCAGTGTAATTTCACCAACAGTGCGCACAATACATGTATGAGTATGAAAATATATTACTGTGGTACCACTTTCACCCACAGTGTCGCACAATACATGTATGAGTATGAAATAATAATATACTGCGGTCTGACCAGCAGTGTCACAGTACTTATGGAAATAAAATTAAAATTGTATAGTTCACTGGGGTATAGCACAAACAAAATAAATATATGTATTTATTTATAATTATTCTTTAGGCTTTTTAGCTTTTATTATTTTAATTTTAAATTGGGGCGGAGCACCTGGATGGACGGACATAGGTAAACAGAGCACCCCTTGTCAGATACACCAGATGACAGACAGAGCACCCCTGGACTGATACATCAGCCCTACAGCCCCATGCCACACAAGCAAGCACTGAGACGGACATGTCCGTTCAGTGCACTCTTCACAGCCGGAGTGAAAATGCTGGGGACTTTTATAAAATCCAAAACCCCACGTGAACCCGACATCGGGATGATAACGGTTTGCCTCGTTTTGGGATCCGAGTCTGGTGGGAAACTCCGAGCCGAACTCTGATCCGTCCTCGGATCGGGAAGTTCGGGTGGATCCGGTTCTCTGAAAACCGGTCCCGCTCCTCTCTAGTAATATGCAGCCATTTTGTTTTTTACACAAGTGTAAACATCATGACTTATGATGGTTTATTTATCATCCAGAAGACAGAGACTTGTGGAGTCCAAAACCCCAAACATGTAACTTACTACAGGGATTTTTTTTTGTTGTAGACTGTTAGAAAAAGATTATTTGATGATTTACCTCTAAGATAAACAAGATCACTGTGCAAAATTTAAAAATGAATATGTGTAAGTTTATACAATCAAAGGGCCATGGAAAGAGAACATACTAAGTGGCCGATTTATCACCATCCGCATCTGAGGAGGGATATGAGGTGATAAAATCGACACAATTCACAATGCGATTATTGATCACATTGCACAATGTATTACTAATCGCATGCTGGACAGAGATTGCGAGAATGATCTGTCCCTACAATGCCACGCCGTAGACATATCAGGGTATTTTTCGTAAAGTATGTGCTGCGCATATGCCGCGACATTGCCACTACCACCGCCACCGGGTTGACGCCCCCCATCGTGATTGCAGTGAGAAGCCTATTTAACAGGCATTGCGGCAGTACATAAACAACTGTTACTCGAATAGGGTCTGATCTGTACACTGTGCACCAGAGTAGACACTGTGGGGGAAATTTACTAAGCTCCCGATTTTGACCGAGATGCCGTTTTTTCATCAAAGTGTTATCTCGGTAATTTACTAAACACTAATCACGGCAGAGATGAGGGCATTCGTAATTTTTTGCAAGTCCAAGTAAAAAATTACGAATGAATACACCATCGGTCAAAACGCGGCTGTTTAAGTATGAATCTCGGTCATTTACTAAGAAGTGCAAAGCAAAAAACAAACAAACACTGCCGTGAAAAATTACAACTCGTAAAAAAGTGCTAAAAAAAAACAGACCTTTTTTTTTTATTCGTGATTGGATAGGCATGCACGGATCCATGAGATCCGTGCATGTATATCAGTGGGAAGGGGTGGGAAAGTGCTTATTTTTTCAAAAAAAATTGCGTGGGGTCCCCCCTCCTAAGCATAACCAGCCTCGGGCTCTTTGAGCCGATCCTGGTTGCAGAAATATGGGAAAAAAAATGACAGGGGTTCCCCCATATTTAAGCAACCAGCATCGGGCTCTGCGCCTGGTCCTGGTCCCAAAAATACGGGGGACAAAAAGAGTAGGGGTCCCCCGTATTTTTAAAACCAGCACCGGGCTCCACTAGCTGGACAGATAATGCCACAGCCGGGGGTCACTTTTATATAGTGCCCTGCGGCCGTGGCATCAAAAATCCAACTAGTCACTCCTGGCCGGGGTACCCTGGGGGAGTGGGGACCCCTTCAATCAAGGGGTCCCCCCCCCAGCCACCCAAGGGCCAGGGGTGAAGCCCGAGGCTGTCCCCCCCCATCCAATGGGCTGCGGATGGGGAGGCTGATAGCCTTTGTTGTAAAAGAAAAGATATTGTTTTTAGTAGCAGTACTACAAGGCCCAGCAAGCCTCCTCCGCATGCTGGTACTTGGAGAACCACAAGTACCAGCATGCGACGGAAAAACGGGCCCGCTGGTACCTGTAGTACTACTACTAAAAAAATACCCAAAAAAAGACAAGACACACACACCGTGAAAGTATAATTTTATTACATACATACACACATACATACATACTTACCTTAAGTTCCCACGCAGGTCGGTCCTCTTCTCCAGTAGAATCCAAGGGGTACCTGTTGAAGAAATTATACTCACGAGATCCAGGGGTCCAGGCTCCTCGGGAAATCCAGGGGTAATCCACGTACTTGCATAAAATAAGAAAACGGAAAGCCGAGCCACGAACTGAAAGGGGCCCCATGTTTTCACATGGGACTCCTTTCCACGAATGCCAGAAACCCACTCTGACTGATGTCTAAGTGGGTTTCTTCAGCCAATCAGGGAGCGCCACGTTGTAGCACTCTCCTGATCGGCTGTGTGCTCCTGTCCTGACTGACAGGCAGCACACGGCAGTGTTACAATGTAGCGCCTATGCGCTACATTGTAACCAATGCTGGGAACTTTCTGCTCAGCGGTGACGTCACTTTAGGTCAACCGCAGGGCAGAAAGTTCCCACCATTGGTTACAATGGAGCGCATAGGCGCTACATTGTAACACTGCCGTGTGCTGCCTGTCAGTGAGGACAGGACCACACAGCTGATCAGGAGAGTGCTACAACGTGGCGCTCCCTGATTGGCTGAAGAAACCCACTTAGACAGAAGTCAAAGTGGGTTTCTGGCATTCGTGGAAAGGTGACCCATGTGCAAACATGGGTCCCCTTTCAGTTCGTGGTCGGGACACCGTTTTTTTTTTTTTTTTCAAGTACGTGGATTACCCCTGGATTTCCCGAGGAGCCTGGACCCCTGGATCTCGTGAGTATAATTTCTTCAACAGGTACCCCTTGGATTCTACTGGAGAAGAGGACCGACCTGCGTGGGAACTTAAGGTAAGTATGTATGTATGTGTGTATGTAGGTAATAAAATTATACTTTCACGGTGTGTGTGTCTTGTCTTTTTTTGGGTATTTTTTTAGTAGTAGTACTACAGGTACCAGCGGGCCCGTTTTTCCGTCGCATGCTGGTACTTGTGGTTCTCCAACTACCAGCATGCGGGGGAGGCTTGCTGGGCCTTGTAGTACTGCTACTAAAAACAATATCTTTTTTTTTACAACAAAGGCTATCAGCCTCCCCATCCGCAGCCCATTGGATGGGGGGGGGACAGCCTCGGGCTTCACCCCTGGCCCTTGGGTGGCTGGGGGGGGGGACCCCTTGATTGAAGGGGTCCCCACTCCCCCAGGGTACCCCGGCCAGGAGTGACTAGTTGGATTTTTGATGCAACGGCCGCAGGGCACTATATAAAAGTGACCCCCGGCTGTGGCATTATCTGTCCAGCTAGTGGAGCCCGGTGCTGGTTTTAAAAATACGGGGGACCCCTACTCTTTTTGTCCCCCGTATTTTTGGGACCAGGACCAGGCGCAGAGCCCGATGCTGGTTGCTTAAATATGGGGGAACCCCTGTCATTTCCCCCCCCCATATTTTTGCAACCAGGATCGGCTCAAAGAGCCCGAGGCTGGTTATGCTTAGGAGGGGGGACCCCACGCATTTTTTTTTATTATTTTACAGTGTTTAATTAAAAAAAAATAAAAAAATAAACCCCAGCACGGATCACACAGATTCGGCCGAGATTGATTGTAAAAAAAGTCGGCAGTGTTTTGCTAATCACTGCCGTAAAAATAGAAAAAAAACCACGAATGACATCGACATCGGAACAAAAGAAAACCCCGAATACGACAGCTTAGTAAATTAGTCGTAATCAATTCAAAAAGTTGCAGTTTTACACTTTCGATGTCATTCGTGATTGAACTTTGACCTGAAACGGGAAAATACGAATCTTAGTAAATTTACCCCTGTGATGTACACCAGCCAAAGTAATTGCCTCAGTTTTGTGTATTTGTCATCAGACTGGGGTCTGTCTTGTGCACTATACACCAGAATGGACTCTGTGTTGTAGAGGTATCTGGACTATAGATCTACACTGAAAAGGTCTACAGTCAATAGGTCTACCACTAACGGTAGACACGCATTAGGTCTGCAGGCAGGGCCGGTTCTGGGGCTCTGCGCACCCCGGGCGGCAATAGGGGCGTGGCTTCATACAGGGGGCGTGGTCATTTACGCCCCCCTGTACAGATTGAAATGATGTGCGGTGCTCGATGACGTCATCGCGCACCGCACAGCAAAGGTCCCCTCCACGAAGGGAAACTAGACGCGTAGCGTCTAGTTCCCTTCGTGGAGAAGACCTTTGCTGTGCGGTGCGCGATGACATCATCACGCACCACACAGTAAAGGACCTTTCCACGAAGGGAAACTAGACACGTCTAGTTTCCCTTCACAGCAGGCAGCGGGCAGCAGGGGGCACAGCAGCAGCGGATCTTGCCCTGGTGCGGCGCCCTCCGGAAGGCGGCACCGCGGGCAAAAGTCCTGCTTGCCCGTGGCAAGATCCGCTACTGTCCGCAGGGGCAAAAGGTCGACTTGTAAAACGTAGACAGGTTAACGTGGGATGGTTTTGGGATTCCGCGGTCGGAATTCTGACCATCGGGATCCTGGCTGACGGAATCTTGTTCACACCCCAATAACATAAACCATTACCCGGTGCAATAAACAAATATGTATTTATTTGGCACACATATATACAGTATAGTTAACATTATTTTACACGTAGGAGCTTAAGACAAGATCAACAGATACCAGAAGGCAGCAGATAATACAGGTAGTGGAAGTGGGACATTGCCAAAAATGGAATACAGTTATCATTCTTTTACCTATTAAAAAGTGCTGAGCTGTTCCATATATGGGAAATAAAGGCTGACGGTAGCAAATTACTATGCCTTGTCACTGCAATCTCACATCAGCTCTCTAAGATCTCATATTCACTTTCCCCAAACGTTAGCCTCTCTCATCAGCATGAGAAGACAAGAGCTGGACATTATATAATGATGAGCCATAGAATTTCCTTGCACACAAATTACTTATAGAATTAGTTGGAATTTGTGTAACCATAAACACTAACTGACCACTGCTGGGTAGACCTTGAGTAGAGTAGTAAGTATTGATAGATACACCATATGGAAATCGTGTTCTTCTTCACTACTGCGTGTTACTTATTTCCATTGAAAATCACTCTTCTCACCTACTGTATGTGACACTAATATCTTCATCTCTGTCGTGCTCACACTCTCACAGTCGGTAGAGGACCACGGCTATGGTCTAATGAAGCTGACTCTACTTGGTTACCGTGAGCTTCATCGGTTGAGGATCTCTGACTGTTACCACAGCTGTACAGAGAGCTGCACCAGCCGGTGAATGCGTGCCTAAATCTGTCTGAGGCGAAGCAGTATAATATGGGATCAATTAAGCAATTTGTTTGTGACAAAATGTATATGATATAATAGGCAACCTCAACTCTGTCAAATAGAGAGCACAAGGCTGGAAAAAATAATTTGAGTGTGACGCCCATTGCCCTGGTGACATGTGAGGGAATAATGCAGATTATAAATATAATTAAGGAGATGAATATGGTCTGTATGGATTTGGACACCATGACTTTGCTGAGAGTGTTCATAGGATTCATCATGAGGGTATAGCGGCTCAGGAGACTGTAGCAGACCAATGTTATGGAGAAAGGAATGAGGGCACCGAAGAAGAGGAACACCCAGTTCCAGACAAAATATAATACATCTTGTTCACTTTGATGAAAATTAAGACACTTTGTAACTCCGTGAACTTCAGACATCTTTAGAAAAAAGAGAAAGGGAAGTCCTTGTAGAAGAAGACATCCCCAGACAGCGAGGCACAGTTTGGTTATGAAAGGCTTCTTGGTCCAGGCAGTTCTTTTAACATTCTGAGCAACAGTAAAATATCGGTGGACACTGATTAATGTGAGGAAGTAGATGCTTCCATACATGTGAGTGCTGAGCAGGAAGACCTTACACTGGCAGAGGAATGTCCCGAAGGTCCAGTGGCCGGTCAAAGAGTAAACAAAGATCAGTGGAGCTACCGGAGTGATGATGTCACGATCCGGGTATCTGGACGTCATTACTTACCCTTCAGATGCCTCCTAAGGCTGGCTCAGCGTTCCAGGACCGGATCCCGCTGTTCCTGAGTTTCCACATGCAGAATGTCAGAGTGGTGATTTCATCAGCCGCGGCCTCCGCTGTGCCCGCGTGGTTAAATGTGCATTCATCAGTCTGGCGTCTCCTGTCTCCTGTGGCCGGCGCCGCCATTGCTGCTTCAATTCTCACATGGATTACAAACCAAACTTCCCTCCGGGTGTCTGCATGGGCGCAGCCATCTTGGATTTTGTAATCTGATCATTTCCACCAATCTGCTGTCTGTATTGTTGATTTGCATAATTGCCTAGCCAACCCCTTCCTTGCTGCAGGTATAAGTAAGCTGTGCCTGAGCAAGGAAGGCGTCAGTGCTTTGGTTGTCTAACCTAGTTCCAGTTTGTCTCTCTCCTGTGGTTGTCTTCCAGGTTCCAGCTCCTGTCTCCAGACTTCTGCTATAGAGACCCGCACCAGCATTCCATCTGCGGTGTAGCCTGACTCTCCGATCCATTCTGGACTCACCTGTGTCCAGTTACAACTATCACCTGCTTCCAGCCCAGCTTCCAGCAGTGTACAGCTTCTCTTAAAGGGCCGGTGTCCTTTCTGCAGTTTACCACTCTCCACCGGTATTATTATTTCACCGCTCTCAAACAATCACCTGCTTCCAGCCCAGCTTCCAGCAGTGTACAGCTTCTCTTAAAGGGCCGGTGTCCTTTCTGCAGTTTACCACTCTCCACCGGTATTATTATTTCACCGCTCTCAAACAATCACCTGCTTCCAGCCCAGCTTCCAGCAGTGTACAGCTTCTCTTAAAGGGCCGGTGTCCTTTTCTGCAGTTTACCACTCTCCACCGGTATTATTATTTCACCGCTCTCAAACTCCAAACTTCATTATTATTTCATCGCTCTCAAGTTCGTTTATTATTTAACTGGTCCCAGCCAGTATCCACTCCGTATCAACAACAGTCTGGTTCCAGCCAGTATCCACAGCAGCCGTTTTATCTTCAGCAGCCCAGCCTTTCCTGGAACACCGGCTGGTACGATCCTGGGTTCTCTCCATTGCTACAGTCAGGCCTGGTAAGGACTTTCCAACTAGAAGACTATAAGAACTGTCTCACACTACCAGTGCCTGTGGCCCTTGCCACCCTGTAGTACCCAGGAATTGTATTTATCCTCTGTTGACTTTTATGTTTCCTTTTACTGCTGCTGTGTTACGGAGTTTGTCATAATAAACATCATTGACTTTTATCCTGGTTGTCGTGGTCACGCCTTCGGGCAGTTATTCTACATGTTACTTACATGTCTAGGGGTCTGATACAACCTCCCAGGTTCGTTACATCTCAGCCCCTACAACTGAGGCTGCCTCCCGTCAGCTCAGGCCCTCAGTTGTGACAGTAAGCACTGACCTAATGAATCCAGCCGGAGACCAGGATCAAGCGGCCAGGCCGATGCAAGAACTGGCAGCCCGACTTGAACATCAGGAGGCTGCACAGGGCCACATCATCCGCTGTCTCCAGGATCTCTCTACACGGCTGGATGGGATTCAAACGACCCTCCGTGGACCTGGCACGTCCGGTGCGTCCACTACAGTGACACCAGCTGTAACCCCACCCACCTTACCCATTTCCAGTCCACATCTTCATCTTCCAACGCCAGCAAAATTTGATGGATCTCCAAGGTTCTGCAGGGGATTTCTCAATCAATGTGAAATCCACTTTGAGCTTCTACCTGGCAATTTCTTCAGTGACCGTACCAAAATTGCCTATGTCATCTCCCTTCTCAGTGGCTCAGCCCTTGACTGGGCATCACCTTTATGGGAGAAGTCTGATCCCCTGCTATCCTCCTATACTGACTTTGTAGCTACATTCAGGCGCATCTTCGACGAGCCAGGCCGGATAACATCTGCTTCATCTGAGATTCTTCGTTTACGCCAGGGAACACGTACTGTGGGACAGTATCTTATACAGTTTAAAATCCTGGCATCCGAACTAGCATGGAACGACGAGGCCCTGTATGCTGCATTCTGGCATGGCTTATCAGAACGCATCAAGGATGAGTTAGCTACCAGAGACTTGCCCTCTAAATTGGATGAGCTAATTTCTCTTTGCACGAAGGTTGATCTACGTTTCAGAGAGAGAGCAACCGAGCGAGGAAGATCATCTACTCCTAAATCTTCTGCTCCTCCTCCTCGTCAACCATCTCCATCCAAGGATGAGCCTATGCAAATTAGTCGTTCCCGTCTATCTCCCGCTGAGCGCCGAAGACGTCTCTCTGAGTCTCTCTGTCTCTACTGTGCAGCTCCGTCGCACACTATCAATGCCTGTCCCAAACGTCCGGGAAACTCCAGATCCTAGCTCGCCAAGGAGAGGGCCGGCTAGGAGTAATGATCTCCTCTCCATCTCCTCATGACTGTAACCTCCCAGTGTCGCTCCAAATTGCTCAACGTTACAGGAACGTCATTGCCCTCCTTGATTCCGGAGCAGCTGGGAATTTCATAACCGAAGCTTATGTTAAACGGTGGTCCCTACCCACCGAGAGACTGTCCTCGTCCATCTCTTTGACTGCCGTGGATGGCAGCAAGATTTTTGACGCAGTCATTTCCTTAAGGACTCTTCCAGTTCGTCTGAGAGTGGGAGTTCTTCATTCTGAGTATATTTTTTTTTTTTTTTTTTTTTTATATATTTCTTTATTAGACAGCCATAAAGTCACAACATACATTGTCAGGCATTAAAGTACAAGGTTATTCAGCAGTGACATACATTCATAGTCTAGTATAAATAAATTACAGAGAATTGAAGGCTGTACAATTTTTGTTGTTTTTTTTTGCAAGAGAAAAAGAAGAAAAATAGATGCAATTCACAGCAAATAATGTAAACTCATCTGTCTAGTAACAATGGTAGCAGTATTACCAGGGAGGGGGGGGAGGGGTGCTTAACACGTGTGCACCATCTCCTCCAGCAAATAGAAACAGACCAAACAAATGAGTTAGATATCACATCAGTTGAAGGAAAGTAGGGATAGGAAAGAGAAGGGAAGAAAAGAAAAAGAGAGGAAATAATAGAGAAAAGAGTATGCTTGAGAGCAGAGGAAGAGCACTAGTACCGGGGTAGCATAAATGATTAGCGTTTGTTGCCGGGGGGGGGGGGGGGGGGGGGGATCAGATTCTTACTTTGGGCCAGGAGAGTAGATCATGGGTCTGGAGTGAGTGTAATACTATGTTATTCCCTGATGAGGACTGTCTACGTTGTGAGTAAGGCATTTCAGTAAAGTCCAACCTTCATCCCACCTGTGGTCAAGTAATGTTCCCCATTGTCCGACTAGTCCAATACCATGTAGTGTCGCGAAATACCTTCCAGATACATTCACGCCTTTCTAGGGGTAAAGTCTCTATGTAGGTTCCCCATTTTTTGTGGAAAAGCTTCACTCCATTTTCAATTTGAAAAGTGGCCATTCGCCTCTCGCAAAACAGTATATCTAGTAAGGCAGATTCCCATTCTCCCATTGATGGCGCAGTCTTATATATCCAATGCCTCAGTATCACCTGTTTCGCCACCGTGACCATCACAGTCAGCAGCGGAATCATAGAAGCCAGGTCAAACTGCGACAGCCAGGATGTAAAGTCCGCAAACAGCAACGGGCCCACCTCTTCTGGAAGGGGTAATTTAAGTAAACGGGATAGATATTGGAGAAACTTACGCCAGAACCGTTTGATTTTCCCACATAACCAGAAATTGTGCGTGAGGGATGCTCCACTCTCTCCACATTTAGGGCAACTGCCCGTTTCATCGGGGCGGAAGTGTTGTCTTTGAGAGGGGGCTATATACATCCTGTTTAAAGTTCTTAAATGTATTTCCTGCAGTGTGGCAGATTTTAGGGCTTTAAGAACCAGTTCAGTGTTCTTAGACACCTCATCCATCGTGGGTGTCTCTGGGAGTTCCCGACTCCATGAAGCAGAGAGAGGGGACCAAGAGGGGGCTGACATCTCAATCAGATCAGTATAAAGGTAGCGAATTTTGAATGGGTTATGTCTGCAAAATGTGAGAGTATCGAGTATTGTTCGAGTGGAGGTGTTTTTACCCAGGGGGTCACCTAGGGAGGTGATGTAGTGGCGTGTTTGGAGATACATAAAGAAATTAGTGTGGGGCAAAGAAAATCTGTCACGTAGTTGCTGAAAGGAGAGCATCTGTCCACCAGGATCAAAGACATCCCTGATAGAATGTATTCCTTTACATTTCCATGTGTAGAATTGTCGATTGTCTAAGGAGGAGGGAAAATTAGGGTTGCCCCATAAGGGAATATACGGTGACTCAAAGGGGTTAGTATGGAATAATTTATGAATGGAGATCCAGGCCTTATAAGTGTCCCAAAACAGAATATTAGTCTTTAGTTCCTGGGGTATTTTGGAGAGTGGTGTGTGAAGCAACGCTGCAGGGGAATAAGGAAAAAATAATGCTTCCTCCAATTCCAGGTTCGTATATAGATCTGACCGGAGCAGCCAATCTGATGCGAATTTAAATAGTGCTGCTCTAGCAAACATCGTCACATTGGGCATACTCAGACCACCTTTTCGTTTGTTAATATAAGTTCGGGCTTTGGGCATGCGAGGTCTAGCGTTTTTCCATATGAATTTTGAAAATATTTGCGAGCAGAGTAGGGAGTCTTGTTTAGTAATCGTAACAGGGAGCATTTGGAGCAGATAAGCCAGTTTAGGGAATATAACTGATTTTATCACCACTATCCTGCCTAGTAGAGAGAGTTTAAGATCTTTCCAGGTTTCTAATCGTGTTTTAATTTGTTGAATAATGGGAGTGTAATTGAATATATACAGCCGGGAGAGTTCTGAAGGGATATTAATACCCAAGTATTTTAGTTTAGTAGGGGTCAGCGTAAATTGAGAAGCGAAATCAGTATAGGTGTGAGGGTCTTTTATGTTAGTCAGTGGGAGCAGTTCAGATTTATGTGTATTTATGCGGTAGCCGGCAAAGGTACTAAAACAGTGTATGGTGTCGAAAATCGCTGGTATCGAAATACGGGGGTTGGAGACAAATAAAATCATATCATCTGCGAATAATCCAAGTTTGACTTCTCTTCCTCCTACCGAGATCCCGGAAAAGGTTGGTAAGTGTCTCAGTGCTATGGCCAGTGGTTCTAATGCAGCCGCAAAAAGCAGAGGGGATAAGGGGCATCCCTGTCTAGTCCCCCTATGGATCATTAAGGGTCGTGATAGATATCTGTTTGTGAAAACTTGCGTGGATGCATTATGATAGATAGTGCGTATAACGGTTATAAATCTGTCAGGAAATCCGAAACGTTGGAGTGTCTCAAACAGGTGGTCCCACGTCACCAAATCGAACGCCTTTTCGGCGTCTAAGGACAATAGGAAAGTGGGATCACCCGTCTCCGCCCCGCTCAGGGACTGTATAACTGTCAAAACCTTACGGATATTGGTTACAGAGTGTCTACCTGAGATAAAACCAGTTTGGTCTTCATGAATTATTTCAGGCAGGATAAATTTTAGGCGGTCTGCCAACAGTTTAGTAAACAGTTTGTAGTCTACATTAAGTAAGGAGATAGGGCGGTAAGAGGACGGGAGTAACGGGTCTCTACCAGGTTTGGGTATAACTCGAAGCAGGGCCGAGTTGAAATATCGTGGGATAGTAAGGTCGGAAAAAATAGAATTAAAAAAGTCCGTTAGAGAGTCTACTATTTTAGGGGAAAGCAATTTAAAGAATTCCCCAGATAAACCATCTGGGCCCGGGGTTTTCAGTGGTTTAAGGGTTTTAATAGCTTCTGTCACTTCAGCGACAGTGATAGGGGTCATGAGAGAGTCCGACTGATCTGGGGAGATCTGAGGCAGCTGTATTTTTTCCTAAAAGGAGTTTTTAGTAGCTTGTTCGACCTCGCTGTGTGAGTAAAGATCGGTATAAAAGGAGTGAAAAATATCTGTGATCATTGTCCCCTCAGATTGTACACCAGAGGAAGGGTCTTTCAGAGCAGTTACATGTTGGGGTCCCTTATCAGATTTAAGGAGATTGGAGAGCATTCGGCTAGGCTTATCCCCATATTGAAAAAATTTGTATTTACCTACAATAAGGAATTTATTGTCCATTTGTGTCAGAGTATGATCAAATTGAGTCTTAGCGTCTCTATATTTCTGTTTGTTAGATAGCGTGGATGAGGATTTAAACTTTTGAAATGAGGAAGTGAGTTCAGACTGTGCCGTCCTATAGGCGGTGTCTTGGTCTCGTTTATATTTCGTCATGTATGCAATTATGTTTCCTCGCAAGACAGCTTTGGCTGTCTGCCAAAACAATGCGGGATCAGACGCGTGGGTAGAGTTATTAAGTGCGTAAGATTCCCAAGATGTCGTCAGCATATTTTTAAAGTCTGGAGAAGCCGCCATCTTAGCAGGGAATCTCCAATGGGAGTTAGTACCTAAAGTGAGTCTACCCTGTAATGTTATTGATATAGGGGCATGGTCTGAAATGGTTATGGGTTTGATAGTTGCCTCAGTGATCCTGGTGGACAGATCAGTGGAAACGAAGAAATAATCAATACGTGAAAAGGAATTATGTGTTGAAGAGTAGTAAGTATATTCCAATTCTACGGGGTTATGAAGACGCCATACATCAATCAGTCCCAGTTGTGCAGACATGTAATCTAGATTGATCTTGGGAAGTCGGGTCCTCTGAGACGAGGTACCCTTCCTGTCCAAGACCAGGGAGGACACCATATTCATATCTCCTCCAACAATAAGGGAGGCATGCGAATATGGGCGAAGAATATTTGTTATTTCTAGATAGAATGATTTATCATAGGTAGTTGGGGCATAAACATTGCACAAGGTCAGTCTGGAGCCCTCCAAAGTTATATCTAGAACAATGTATCTACCCAGAGGGTCTATAATCTGATGGTGTACATCCAAGGCCACCCCCTTACGGATAAGGATTGCCACCCCTCTTGCCTTAGAGGAGAAAGAAGAAAAAGCTACGACTTCTTGTCTAAGCATGGTAAGTTTAGCGTGTTCAGCAGGGGTCAAATGCGTCTCTTGAAGCATAGAGACATCCGCTTTTATTTTATTTAAGTAGGTAAGGATACGTCTCCGTTTAATAGGAGAATTAATTCCCCTGACATTCCACGATATTATATTAAGTTGTGCCATTTATATCCCCAGTAGGAGAACACATGAGGGCCTTAATAGGGCCTGTGACAATAAGATTTCTTATATAAGTACTCCAGAGTATCCTGAACACAGACAGTTCCCATTCCCACCAGCTAAGCATCTTCAGGGGAGGAGAAGTAGAGATGAAGAAAGAAAAAGTCAGAAAGTAGAAAAGAAAGTAAACATAGAGGTCAAGACAAGAACAATATATGGGAGCGTTCCCACTAGTATACATCAGTATAAACTGTCTGCATGGGCTCGCTGTAATGTAGAACATCACTAACAAAAAAAAGAGAATAACAGCATAACCAACAGGCAATACCTAGATAATGAACTTCAGAAACATTGTTATGACTCTCAAATAAAGAGAATGGAGTGATTAATAAGCTAACCCGATTGCAATTAAATCCAATCAATCAAATCCACCCCGCAATATATGAGAAATATTAACTATATCGATCTACCCAATAATATGAACTAAGACCTGAAATCAAGCTTCAAATGTCGTCATCGGCTCCGTTTGGAAGAGACGGGCGTGACTCTGAGGGTGACCGCATGGGCCCTTCGAGCTCCGTCATAAATTCCTTGGCTGAGTCCACTGAAGTGAAATCCTTCGGACCTTGTGGCGTGAAAATGCGCAGCCGCGCAGGATAAAGGAGAGCAAATCGGATACCACTTTTCACTAGGTGAGAGCATAATGGGGACATTTCTCTTCTGGCTCTAGAGACTTCTGCGGAATAATCTTGGAAGAGAAACAGCCGTTGGCCATCCCAGTGAAATGGGCCCTGACTTCGCGCCGCAGACCACATCAACTCTTTATGTTTAAAGTTCAAACATTTAAAGATAACCGGGCGGGGTCTGGTTTGGTTAGAGTCGCGTGGCGGACCCAGTCTATGAGCACGTTCAATCTCCATCGATGATAGTTCTTCCGGGATGCCTAGGAGGCCTGGGAGGTCGGAGAGTAAAAACTTTAGAAGATCAGGGCCTTTCAGTGATTCTTTAAGCCCCACAATTCTCAGGTTGTTACGTTTCGAGCGATTTTCCAGGTCGTCTATCTTCATCATCATATGTTGGCGTGAAGATGTTAAAGACACAACCTGTTCCTTGAGATCTTCTATTTCTTTGAAATTGGCTCCAATCCTATTCTCATTCACTGAGATTCTGCGAGACATAGACCCAAGCTCTGATTTAAGGTCTGATACCGCAGTCATAAGTTTGTCCGCCTGTGCTTGTAGTAACGGTTCCACGGTTTCCTTGATTGCTTTCACTATTTCCGAATAGGAAGGAGGAGCAGGAGCAGGGGGAGCCTTTGGGGCCATGATGGATGATGTCTCAACTTCGTCTTGTAATTCAACAGGGATGAAGGACAGTGGCGGAGATACGGGACTCGGCTCTCCGCGTTTATTCCCACTTCTATATCTTTGTGGCTTTGGTGCAGAAGAACTTAAGAATTTGTCCATAATAGTAATTATGAGCTCATGAGGGTCGGATAGGTGGTATGGTATGCCGTTGGTTATGAAAGGGTGGAGAATTCTACATCACAGCTGCGGGTGGTGTAGGTTCACATATCGCTACGAAATGTGTCAGCTGGGGGCAGACAGCGTATGGGCGTAATTCACCAAATCGGTAGGGGGATGTAATTGTGTCAGTCGGGTATAAATTTGATGTCGCCAATCTATGTGGGAAGGCGGGCAGGTTGATTTAGAGAGCGTGGTAAATATATTCAGTGGTATGGTAACTCCGTTATAACGGCAATCCGGCCAGCGGCATCGCCGTATGAGCACACCCACAAAAGATTAATCAATAAGTAATGGATTAGTCGTTCTCACCTTCCACGCACGAGGCGACCAGAGGGGGGTAGTAGATGTAATTCACTTTGTGGCAGCAGACTGGAGAAACAGTGTCGCTTCTGAGAGTCACCAGTGAAGATAATATAGATGCATTCCCTTCTCCCCGCAGTGTAATCTGGAAGATGACCAGCACGCTGGAATGCTTTGATCAGCTGAGGGTGGAGGGGAGTGAGGCTTAGTAGATCTATGGCGCGTTTGTCACCCTTGTACTGGAAAAGACCCAGCGTGTTAATTGATTCCCTCCAGCCTTCCCCTTTAGCCGTGGGGTGTATAGGTCTCCCCAACACAGTACTGTTAATATCAGGGGGAGAGGGGTGCCAAGAGGAGACTGTCTCCTCACTGAGCGTCTGCGTCTGGCAGGGAGAGAGAGCCGCGCTGCCGCAGGACCGGAAGTGCGGCCTCGCGGGTCCCTCCGTCTCTTCTCACTCCGGGCGCCGGGTGTCCGCCGCCTATGAACGCCGCACCGGCCTTGTTGCAGAGAGGGTCCCGGAGGTCTTGCGGCATACAAAGGTGAGGGGGTCCAGATGTTCGGTTGCCGTAGGCAGCTCCGTCTTCCGCACCGCCTACGGAGCTTTTTGTCGGGCCTTGGCTGGAAATTTAGCCCCCGGCTCCGGCACCCGGCACAGGCCTCAACCCGCAAAGACCGTAAAAACGGTCTCCCGGCTCCGAGACCAAGCGCCCAGGCAACCAGAGCACTAGGGGGTACTGTAGGGGTAGGAAGGGGCCAGTTAGGTTAGTTTCAGCTGGTGCTTGGAGTGGCTTTAGCAGGAGCTCTGCTTTTCTGCTGCCAGCCGTCTCTCCAGTCAGGCCACGCCCCCGTATATTTCTTTTTTAGTGATTCCAAGAGCCACACATCCAGTGGTTTTAGGCCTTCCATGGCTCCGTCTCCACAACCCATCAATTGACTGGACGACTACGCAAATACTGGCATGGGGTCCCTCCTGTGCTGAGACTTGTTTAGCCAAAGTTCTTCCTGTTTGTTCTTCCTTCCCCAGGTCAACTGATGTTCCGCCTCCTCCATATCAAGACTTCACGGATGTGTTCAGTAAAGCCTCTGCTGATATCCTTCCTCCTCATAGAGAATGGGACTGCCCAATCGACCTCATTCCAGGGAAGGTTCCACCGCGAGGCCGAACTTATCCGTTGTCTCTGCCCGAGACACACTCCATGGAAGAGTACATCAAAGAGAACCTGGCGAAGGGTTTCATCGGACCATCTTCTTCTCCAGCCGGCGCAGGCTTCTTCTTCGTTAAGAAGAAAGACGGTGGTCTGCGTCCGTGCATCGACTACAGAGGTCTGAACGACATTACCGTCAAGAACCGATACCCTTTACCCCTGATTACCGAGCTCTTTGATAGAGTTAGTGGTGCAACCATTTTCACAAAGCTGGACTTGAGGGGTGCCTACAATCTCATCCGAATCCGTGAGGGTGACGAGTGGAAGACCGCCTTTAACACCCGTGACGGACATTATGAGTACCTCGTCATGCCCTTCGGATTGAGCAACGCTCCAGCAGTCTTCCAGCACTTCGTGAATGAGATCTTCAGGGACATCTTGTACCGCCATGTCGTGGTTTATCTAGACGACATCTCATCTTTGCTAATAATCTCGAAGATCATCGTTTCTGGGTAAAAGAGGTTCTCTCCCGTCTCCGTGTCAATCACCTCTATTGTAAATTGGAGAAGTGTGTGTTTGAAGTTAAAACCATTCCGTTTCTAGGTTACATTGTGTCCGGTTCCGGACTAGAGATGGATCCTGAGAAACTCCAAGCAATCCAGAATTGGCCTATTCCCTTAAGCCTCAAAGGGGTCCAGAGGTTCTTAGGGTTCGCCAATTATTATAGAAAATTTATACGAGACTTTTCCACCATTGTAGCGCCTATCACTGCATTAACCAAGAAAGGTGCTAATCCGTCCAAGTGGTCCGAGGAAGCTACACAGGCCTTTCACCTTCTGAAGCAACGGTTCATCTCTGCACCAGTTCTGAAACAGCCCGACACCGACTCTCCTTTTATCTTAGAGGTAGATGCCTCCTCCGTTGGAGTAGGAGCAGTGTTATCCCAGAGGGCCAAAGATGGACATCTACATCCTTGCAGTTTCTTCTCCCGGAAGTTCTCCCCAGCTGAGCGCAACTATGCCATTGGTGATCAGGAGTTGCTAGCCATCAAGCTCGCTCTGGAGGAGTGGAGATACCTGTTGGAGGGAGCTTCCCACTCAATCACCATACTTACCGACCACAAAAATCTTTTATATCTCAAAGGCGCACAATGTCTGAATCCTCGTCAGGCCAGATGGGCACTTTTCTTCTCTAGGTTTGACTTTAAACTCCAGTTCTGTCCGGGTTCTCAGAATCGTAAGGCCGATGCCCTTTCCCGCTCATGGGAGCAAGAAAATGAGTCCGAGTCTGCAGACAAGCATCCTATTATTAATCCGTTGGCATTCTCCACGGTAGGGATGGACTCTACGCCTCCACCAGGGAAAAGTTTTGTTAAGCCAGTTCTAAGGAAGAAGCTCATGCATTGGGCCCATGCTTCCCGTTTTGCTGGACATACAGGCATTCAGAAAACCCTTGAATTTATTTCTAGGTCCTACTGGTGGCCAACTCTGAAGAAGGACGTTATGGAATTTATTGCCTCCTGCCCAAAGTGTGCCCAACACAAAGTCTCCCGCCAGTCGCCTGCGGGGCAACTGGTTCCATTATCTGTTCCCCGTCGACCTTGGACCCATTTGTCGATGGACTTTGTTTCCTATCTACCTATCTGCAACAAGTTTAATACCATCTGGGTGGTAGTTGACCGGTTCACCAAGATGGCACATTTCATCCCTCTCACCGGTCTTCCGTCAGCTTCCAAGTTGGCTCAAGTGTTTATACAAGAGATCTTCCGACTTCACGGTCTTCCTGAAGAGATCATCTCGGATCGTGGAGTACAATTTGTAGCCAAATTTTGGCGAAGTTTGTGTCAAGCCCTCCAAGTCAAGTTAAAGTTTTCCACGGCTTATCATCCTCAGACCAATGGTCAAACCGAGAGGGTGAATCAGGACTTGGAGGCCTTCCTCCGTATATATGTGTCTTCCTCTCAAGATGACTGGGTTCAACTCCTTCCTTGGGCCGAGTTCAGCCACAACAATCAATACCATTCCTCATCTTCTTCTTGTTAGGGTCTCCTGCCCTGTGCTGCCACGTCGTCATGGCAACCGGGAGACAAGTGCTAGTGGAGTAACCTGAGCGCAGCTGATACTCCGGTTCGGGTCTTTTGCTGTGCAGTGGTTATAGGCTCTGTGCACGGCAGGGGATCCGGTGCTGGTTTTTGGGCTCACAGTCTGTGAGGTCTGAGTGGGGCGTGGACAGCACCTGCTTTATAAGGCCTCTTTTCAGGGTAAGCAGATGCTGCTGAATCTTTGTTGGTTAGTCAGTTCATGAAAGTTAGCCAGTACTGTGTAGCTTTGTATTTGTTTGTTGCTTACTGCAAATAGGCCTGGGGATTTGGTATTACACTCTGCCAATCCAGACCTAGCAGTAAGACTGGAGTCAGTCGTTTAGCTTGCTGGGGTTCTGTTACTACTCTGTGAACTTAGCAAGTTTGCGGCTGTATTCTAAGACTTGCCTGTCTAATCCTGTCTCACTGTGCTAGGTGTCAGGGGTCAGTTTAGTGGCAGTAAGCTAAAACCTGTGCACTGCAAGTGAGAATTAGGATTGTGGAGACTCTCCTTGTGTCTATCATTCCATCTCTGACCAAGGAGTTTACTGCCACACCCGTTGGTAACCCTTTAGGGTTTTGCTGTTGCCCTTAGCAACAGCATTTCGGGTTCTCTACGTATTAAAACACAACATCTTGCTTTTTCCATCTGAGCAGTTCTAATACAAGGGAGATACCCAGTTCCTTAGCCTCTGGGCTTCTCTGTTCACTTTGTGTGTATTTTGTTACCCTATCACCTTCTGTGTACGTTATGTCATATTCCCCAGTTTGTCTGTGAGTCCATTTGTTTTGCATAACAGTTCAAACACCAGTACATTCCTACAGACACTGGAGTGCATAACAGTTCTGACACCAGTACTTTCCTGCAGGCACTGGTGTGCATAACATATTCAGCAGCCTAATACTCCTGTTGAAATTTTGTGGGAATATGGAGCATACCCCTCAAAATACGTTGCAACAGGTGGTCGATCAGGTGCAGGTCCTGACTTGACAATTTAATGATTTGTCCATTAAAATGCACACCTCCCAGGCTGCTGGCGGAGCTCCCGCAGCAGCAGCACCTGCAGGGGTTAAGGAGCCAAAAGTAAATCTCCCGGATCGTTTTTCTGGAGATCGCTCGCAGTTCTTTTGTTTCAAGGAGAGCTGCAAGCTATACTTCCGGCTTAGGCCTCAGTCTTCTGGGTCGGAGATTCAGCGGGTGGGCATAGTGATTTCCTTGCTACAAGGAGACCCACAGGTCTGGGCATATGGGTTGCAGCCTGACTGTCCGTCGCTTAAAAGTGTTGATGCTTTTTTTACGGCACTGGGCATGTTGTATGATGACCCTGACAAGACGGCCTCAGCCGAGGCTCAGATTTCGATCCTTAAGCAAGGGCGAAGGCCAGTTGAGGTTTACTGTACGGAGTTTCGGAGGTTGGCCCATGATACCCAGTGGAATGACCCAGCCCTGAGACACCAGTACCGAAGAGGTCTTTCTAACCAGATAAAGGACCAACTGGTACAATATCCCTTGCCTGATAGCTTGGATCAGCTCATGCACTTATCCATCCGGGTGGATAGACGGCTGAGAGAGCGTAGGCTTGAAAGGGAGACTGAGATTTCCTTCCTTCCCAAGGGAACCTCAGACTCTGAGGAATTTTCTGAGGAGCCTATGCAGATTGGGGCTACCCGCCTCTCCTCGCGTGAGAAGACGCGGAGGAGACAGCAGGGGTTGTGTTTGTACTGTGGGAATAAAGGTCATGTGGTAGTATCATGCCCAGAAAAGCCGGAAAACTTCAGGGCCTGAGGGTGATGGGAAATATCCTGTCAGGCCAGAAGTCAGAATTTCCCAAGAAGACTTTTATCATTCCGGTGACCTTGAAGATCCTCGGTCAAACTGTCAAGACTGAGGCCTTTGTGGACAGTGGGGCCGACGGGGTTTTTATGGACCGCCAATTCGCCCTGAAACACTCTGTTCCCTTAGTACCCTTGGCATCGGAAATTGAGATTTGTGGGTTAAACGGGGAACCATTATCCCAAGGTAAAATTACCTCTTGCACTAGCCAGATTTCTTTGTTTATTGGAGCCACACACTCTGAAAAATTGTCCTTTTATGTGACTGTCTGTACTTTTGCCCCATTGGTGTTGGGGTTACCCTGGTTAAGGGCCCACAATCCTCAATTTGACTGGGTCTCTGGGGAGATTCTTAGTTGGGGTACTGATTGTTTCAGGAGTTGCTTGAGCCTTCCAGTCAGGCTCTCGCAGCTAAGTTTGCCAGGATTGCCAGGGTGTTATGCAGATTTTGCGGACGTGTTCTCCAAAAAAGTTGCAGAGGTACTACCTACCCATCGCCCCTATGACTGTGCCATTGATTTGTTGCCAAATGCTAAGCTTCCCAAGAGCAGGTTGTACTCCCTGTCACGTCCTGAGACTCAGGCTATGGCAGAGTACATTCAGGAGAACTTGGCTAAGGGATTTATCAGACCTTCACAGTCTCCAGTTGGGTCGGGGTTCTTCTTCGTGGGTAAAAAGGACGGTTCGTTGCGACCCTGCATCGACTTCAGGGAATTGAACCGTATCACGATTAAAAACTCATACCCACTGCCTCTCATTTCGGTCTTGTTTGACCAGCTTCGTACTGCCACCATTTTTTCTAAGATTGACCTACGCGGTGCGTACAATCTAATCCGAATAAGAGAGGGGGATGAATGGAAGACTGCCTTTAATACCCACTCAGGGCATTATGAATATTTGGTGATGCCTTTTGGGCTCTGTAATGCCCCGGCAGTCTTCCAGGATTTCATGAATGATGTGCTCAGGGAATATTTGGATAGATTCTTAGTTGTATACTTAGATGACATCCTAATCTTCTCCCATTCCCTGGAGGAACATCGGAAGCATGTACGCTTAGTCCTCCAGAAACTCAGAGACCACCGGCTTGGGGCGAAGCTGGAGAAGTGCGAATTTGAAGTTCAGCAAATCGCATTTCTAGGATATATTATCTCCCCAGAAGGTTTCCAAATTGAGGGTTCCAAGGTACAGGCAGTCCTGGATTGGGTGCAGCCCACTAGTTTGAAGGCGCTTCAGCGTTTCCTGGGCTTTGCAAATTTTTATAGACGATTTATCGCTGGATTTTCGTCTATAGTGGCGCCCTTGGTGGCACTCACTAAGAAAGGGGCGGATGTTGCTCACTGGTCTTGTGAGGCTAAAGTGGCTTTTGCCCGTCTCAAAAGGGCATTTGTTTCGGCCAAGGTGCTGCGACACCCAGATCCAGAGCGTCCTTTTGTGGTGGAGGTGGATGCCTCTGAGATGGGTATTGGGGCAGTGCTTTCTCAGATGGGAGTGTCTGATAATCGCCTTCATCCCTGTGCTTACTTTTCCCGTAAATTTTCGCCTGCCGAGATGAATTATGACGTGGGTAACCGGGAATTGTTGGCTATTAAGGATGCACTCGAGGAGTGGAGACACTGGCTTGAGGGGGCTAAGTTTGTGGTCTCAATTCTCACTGACCATAAGAATCTGGCATATTTAGAGTCAGCGAAGCGTCTCAATGCCAGGCAGGCACGATGGGCTTTGTTTTTTGCTCGCTTTAATTTTTTGATAACATATCGCCCTGGGTCAAAAAACATCAAGGCTGATGCGCTCTCGCGGAGTTTTGCTCCAATCCAGGAGACCACCGAGGAGCCGTTGCCCATTGTTTCCCCATCATGTATTAAAGTGGGCATTACCCAGGACCTCTTATCATTAGTCCTTAGAGCACAGGAGCAGGCTCCTCCAGACCTTCCGGTAGGTCTTTTGTTTGTGCCTCCTAGGTTAAGACAGCGAGTGTTCCTGGAATTCCATGCCAAGAAGTCGGCAGGTCACCCGGGTATTGCCAGAACTCGGGAGTTGCTATCTAGGGCGGTGTGGTGGCCCTCGGTGGCTAAGGATGTGGATCAGTGGGTTCGGGCATGTGACATCTGTGCCCGAAATAAGACTCCTAGAGGGGTTCCTGTTGGCCCATTACATCCACTCTCTATCCCATCTAAGCCATGGACCCACATTTCAATGGATTTTGTGGTGGACTTGCCCAAATTGTCGGGGATGACAGCCATCTGGGTTGTCGTTGACAGGTTTTCGAAGATGGCGCACTTCGTTCCACTGGTTGGGCTGCCATCAGCCAGACGCCTGTCTGAATTATTTATGCTGCATGTTGTGCGTCTCCACGGGTTGCCACTTGATGTGGTCTCTGACCGCGGATCCCAGTTTGTGGCCAAATTCTGGAGGGCATTTTGTTCCGATCTCCAGATTTCTGTCAGCTTGTCGTCAGGCTACCATCCGCAGTCTAATGGGCAGACTGAAAGGGTGAACCAGTCCTTGGAGCAGTTCCTCAGGTGTTATGTCTCCAAGTGTCAGACTGACTGGGTTGCTCATCTGTCCATGGCGGAGTTTGCCTATAACAACGCGGCTCACTCTGCTACAGGGATCTCTCCCTTCCTTTGTGTGTATGGGCATCATCCTAAGGCCAATTCTTTTGACCCCCTGGACTCCACGCCTGGTGGTTCCTCTGTGGTTTCGGTCCTTAGAGGTATTTGGCGGAAAGTGAAGAAAGCCCTTGTGTCTGTGTCATTAGTGACCAAAAGGGTTTTTGATAAGCGGAAAAGACCCTGCAGCTTCAAATTAGGAGACTTCGTCTGGTTGTCTACCAAGAATTTGAAGTTGAGACAGCCATCTCATAAGTTAGGGCCCCGGTTCATCGGCCCTTATAAGATCACCAGGGTTATCAATCCGGTGGCATTTCAGTTAGATCTGCCCCGTTCTTTGGGTATCAATAAAACATTTCATTGTTCCCTTTTAAAACGGGCGATTAGTAATCCTTCTTCCAGTGGAAGACCTTCCCCTCTTCTGATACGTGGCCAGAGGGAGTTTGTTGTTGAAAGGATTCTTGACTCCAAGGTGGTTCGGGGTCGGCTGTCATTTTTGGTGCACTGGAAGGGGTATGGCCCGGAGGAGCGGTCGTGGGTGCGCAGTTGTGATCTTCATGCCCCCAGACTGATACGCTCTTTCTTCTCGCAGTTCCCCGATAAACCCGGTGGTAGGGGTTCTTTGACCCCTCGTTAGAGGGGGGGTACTGTTAGGGTCTCCTGCCCTGTGCTGCCACGTCGTCATGGCAACCGGGAGACAAGTGCTAGTGGAGTAACCTGAGCGCAGCTGATACTCCGGTTCGGGTCTTTTGCTGTGCAGTGGTTATAGGCTCTGTGCACGGCAGGGGATCCGGTGCTGGTTTTTGTGCTCACAGTCTGTGAGGTCTGAGTGGGGCGTGGACAGCACCTGCTTTATAAGGCCTCTTTTCAGGGTAAGCAGATGCTGCTGAATCTTTGTTGGTTAGTCAGTTCATGAAAGTTAGCCAGTACTGTGTAGCTTTGTATTTGTTTGTTGCTTACTGCAAATAGGCCTGGGGATTTGGTATTACACTCTGCCAATCCAGACCTAGCAGTAAGACTGGAGTCAGTCGTTTAGCTTGCTGGGGTTCTGTTACTACTCTGTGAACTTAGCAAGTTTGCGGCTGTATTCTAAGACTTGCCTGTCTAATCCTGTCTCACTGTGCTAGGTGTCAGGGGTCAGTTTATTGGCAGTAAGCTAAAACCTGTGCACTGCAAGTGAGAATTAGGATTGTGGAGACTCTCCTTGTGTCTATCATTCCATCTCTGACCAAGGAGTTTACTGCCACACCCGTTGGTAACCCTTTAGGGTTTTGCTGTTGCCCTTAGCAACAGCATTTCGGGTTCTCTACGTATTAAAACACAACATCTTGCTTTTTCCATCTGAGCAGTTCTAATACAAGGGAGATACCCAGTTCCTTAGCCTCTGGGCTTCTCTGTTCACTTTGTGTGTATTTTGTTACCCTATCACCTTCTGTGTACATTATGTCATATTCCCCAGTTTGTCTGTGAGTCCATTTGTTTTGCATAACAGTTCAAACACCAGTACATTCCTGCAGACACTGGAGTGCATAACAGTTCTGACACTAGTACTTTCCTGCAGGCACTGGTGTGCATAACACTTCTACACCATTCTTCATTAATTATGGATTCCACCCTAAAGTCCCAGAATTCCAACCGCTTCCCGCAACTTCTGTTCCAGCAGTGGATGTCACCTTGCGTCAGTTTTCAAATAACTGGAGGAACGTCCGCGCAGCCCTGCTTAAAGCCTCATTCAGGTATAAGAAGTTTGCCGATAGGAAGCGTAGAGCGGTTCCTGCTCTCAAGGTGGGTGATCGTGTGTGGTTGTCCACGAAGAATTTGAGGTTGAGAGTTCCCAGCATGAAATTTGCACCTCGCTACATCGGACCCTTCAAGGTTGAACAAGTCATCAATCCTGTTGCCTACAGGTTACAGTTACCATCCTTCTTGAAAATACCCAGGACATTTCATGTTTCTTTGTTGAAACCGCTGATCCTGAATCGGTTTCATTCCGCACTTCCTCCAGCTCCCAAAGTTCAGACTCAACGGGGAGTCGAGTACGAGGTGGCCAAGATTTTGGACTCACGTTTCCGTTACGGTCAGTTACAATACCTCATTGACTGGAAGGGCTATGGTCCTGAAGAACGCTCTTGGACCAATGCCTCAGACGTCCATGCTCCTGCCTTGGTCCGAAATTTCCACGCAAAGTTTCCTTTAAAGCCTAAGAAGTGTCCTGGGGCCACTCCTAAAGGGGGGGGTGCTGTCACGATCCGGGTATCTGGACGTCATTACTTACCCTTCAGATGCCTCCTAAGGCTGGCTCAGCGTTCCAGGACCGGATCCCGCTGTTCCTGAGTTTCCACATGCAGAATGTCAGAGTGGTGATTTCATCAGCCGCGGCCTCCGCTGTGCCCGCGTGGTTAAATGTGCATTCATCAGTCTGGCGTCTCCTGTCTCCTGTGGCCGGCGCCACCATTGCTGCTTCAATTCTCACATGGATTACAAACCAAACTTCCCTCCGGGTGTCTGCATGGGCGCAGCCATCTTGGATTTTGCCATCTGATCATTTCCACCAATCTGCTGTCTGTATTGTTGATTTGCATAATTGCCTAGCCAACCCCTTCCTTGCTGCAGGTATAAGTAAGCTGTGCCTGAGCAAGGAAGGCGTCAGTGCTTTGGTTGTCTAACCTAGTTCCAGTTTGTCTCTCTCCTGTGGTTGTCTTCCAGGTTCCAGCTCCTGTCTCCAGACTTCTGCTATAGAGACCCGCACCAGCATTCCATCTGCGGTGTAGCCTGACTCTCCGATCCATTCTGGACTCACCTGTGTCCAGTTACAACTATCACCTGCTTTCAGCCCAGCTTCCAGCAGTGTACAGCTTCTCTTAAAGGGCCGGTGTCCTTTCTGCAGTTTACCACTCTCCACCGGTATTATTATTTCACCGCTCTCAAACAATCACCTGCTTCCAGCCAAGCTTCCAGCAGTGTACAGCTTCTCTTAAAGGGCCGGTGTCCTTTCTGCAGTTTACCACTCTCCACCGGTATTATTATTTCACCGCTCTCAAACAATCACCTGCTTCCAGCCCAGCTTCCAGCAGTGTACAGCTTCTCTTAAAGGGCCGGTGTCCTTTTCTGCAGTTTACCACTCTCCACCGGTATTATTATTTCACCGCTCTCAAACTCCAAACTTCATTATTATTTCATCGCTCTCAAGTTCGTTTATTATTTAACTGGTCCCAGCCAGTATCCACTCCGTATCAACAACAGTCTGGTTCCAGCCAGTATCCACAGCAGCCGTTTTATCTTCAGCAGCCCAGCCTTTCCTGGAACACCGGCTGGTACGATCCTGGGTTCTCTCCATTGCTACAGTCAGGCCTGGTAAGGACTTTCCAACTAGAAGACTATAAGAACTGTCTCACACTACCAGTGCCTGTGGCCCTTGCCACCCTGTAGTACCCAGGAATTGTATTTATCCTCTGTTGACTTTTATGTTTCCTTTTACTGCTGCTGTGTTACGGAGTTTGTCATAATAAACATCATTGACTTTTATCCTGGTTGTCGTGGTCACGCCTTCGGGCAGTTATTCTACATGTTACTTACATGTCTAGGGGTCTGATACAACCTCCCAGGTTCGTTACATCTCAGCCCCTACAACTGAGGCTGCCTCCCGTCAGCTCAGGCCCTCAGTTGTGACAGATGATGGCATCGGAGATGGCCAAATTGAACTGGAGAACCACTGTTGAGTTCCATTGTTTTACCCGAAACCTGAAAATCCATAGACTGATACAGTTCAGAATGAAGCCAACAAAGAAGATGATGCTCAGAATGATGGGGATGAAGGGGTTAATTGTTTGAGGCTGACAGCCGGTGTAATTCCCCGATGTGTTCAGCATCTCGGGATACTACTGAGCTGAAAATCAAATAACAGGGTTAATATTTCACATTGAGCAATAAGGCCGTTGCCACGACAACCAATGATGTCTTTAAGTGAAAAGTCTAGAAAGTTCTAGAGAGTTTAGGGGATACAATAAGAGAGAGAGAGCGAGAGAGAGAGGAAGAAAGGGACTGTCAAAAGTATGAAGTTGGGTTGTTTCTCCAATGCGTTTCACAGGTCACTTGCCTTATTCAGGGGTTACTTTGAAGGAATAGTGTCACATCTCCACTTATCTTTAGAAGGTTTGAGAAATACTTCTAAAGATAAGTGGAGATGTGACACTATTCCTTCAAAGTAACCCCTGAAGAAGGCAAGTGACCAGTGAAATGCATTGGTGAAACAACCCAATTTTAATCCACACACAGAGACATTGTCATTATATCATTCAGGTTCGGCTACTCTAACCAATACAGAACTTTACAATCCACCTGGTCTTGTACAAGTGAGTGCATGAAAACATTACCACACACCTGATGTTACCCACTAGGACCTCTGAGATGGCAGATGCACTAAGCCTTGAAGAGTGATAAATTGTAGAGAAATAAAGTAACATGGTAGTTAGGAGCTGATTGGCTGGTACTTCATCTTTACCTACTTTATCACTCTTCCAGCCATATCCCTCAGAGGGCTAACGGGGGATCTGCATGAGTGACACAGCAGCAGACATGAAGACCCACATTATATACCAACCACCCTAATGACAGTGAGCACAGTGGCACTACATAACCACAGCCGAGGCAGTAAAAGCATTTTTAGGGTCACTACCACCACAAAACACAGATCCAGCAGCCAGACGTCTATGGCCAGACACAGGGACACCTGAATGGCTAGCGCTCACTAGCAGCTGAGACATGGGAATGGGGTAAGACTTCTGATAGGAGATGCGGGGACGCTGCACTCCTGCAATCGCAATATACTTCAATCTATGTCCACTGCTACGTGGACTGTTTAGCCTATTGACATTGAGATTTCTCTCAGACCATCCTTGGGTGATCGTACTGATGATGGGTCGATGGTCTACAGGAAAATGGCTGAAGAAGGAGACTGTGATATACAAAGCAGAGTATAATTAGTATTAATTGCAGAACAGATCACTTACCTTATCTTGTCGCAGGCGCAGGATTCTGAATAGCGTCTGAGAATTAATTCTGTATAAAATGACTTGAATAAGCTGTCATTAAACTTCCTGTCAGGCCTAGGTCACATATTTTCTAGAGAACTGGCATATAGAATGCAGATACAATCTCTGTCAGGGAAGTGAAAGCTGCCATCCTGTTACTGTTTATATTCCTATACACAGAACAACATGGATATGCATACAAAATTGGTTGAAAGGAATACAACCCTAGCGCTAAATAAATAAGTGATACCGGTGAGTTAACCGTGCATATGTAAAACAAATTATTATTACAAATAAATACAATACGTCCCTCCCGATGAACTTCCAGTAGTGTTCTTTGTTCTATTTTCATCCGATGTTGTTTCTCATGTGTCATCAAGATATTTGTGAAGAATATAAAAAACAAAAATAGTGCACATGTGTAGAAAAGTCTTAGGTTTGACCACAGCAAATGTTCACTATTATGATCCTTCCTAATTGAGGTGTCTAGGAACACAATGAAAGCGTACCCCAACTCACACTCTGATATATGAAGATGTATATATATAACGGTATCTTTAGTCTCCTTCTAATTCCACCTCCCCACAAGTATTATTATATAATGTCAAGTGTTATATAATTAGACACAATTGGATCAGGCGTACCCCACTCACTAAATATATGGAGTGGAGAAAGACCATAAAGGTATCTTTGTCTTCTTAGGGTGTGGAAAAGGTGCGTACCCAACTCACAATGTTGAAGGTGCATCAAGGTTTCTTTGCTGTTGTTTCTCCTATAGATAGTTTTTCTCCTCTTTGAATCAATTCCAACAAGTGGTTGTGTTCCAAGGTATGTGAAAACCCCCCACAACAATCCCAATGTGTAGTAAGTCTTATAGACCTTCTAAAGTGTAATAAATGTTTTATTTGGATTCTGGATATACCTCAACGGAATCTCTTCTTAAAAATAGATTTTACGATATGTGATAGAGTAGAAAAAGGGGGCAGAGAAAACGTACCCCACTTACAAATTAATAAAGTGATGAGAAGCTTATCAAGGTATCTCTTAGTTCTAGACTTTCCAAAATTCTGCCCGTTATGGTTATATTGGCCCACTGTCTCCCAAAGGTATGGCTAGACGGTAGGCGTACCCCACTTACCAGAAATAGATGGAAGCGCTTGCCCGTAAAGGTGTCTTTATACAGGACAGGTAGGTAACTTTAATAAGCGTACCCCACTCACAGTTAGGAAGATTATATCCATGCACATCAAGGTATCTTTATCCCTTACCATCCATGTGTATATCCTTTTTAAGGTTTCCAAATCACTCCATATAACTCCAAACAAGATCGAATGTCCACGTTTATGTCAAAAGTTAAAAAACTTATTTATTCCAAAAATAAGTCCAAGACACGGTATGTACAATAGTAGAAAATAGCGACAACCGTCCAAACTATGTACAAATGAGAAATTGACATTTCTCCAAAAATGAAACAAAATACAAAAAAATATTAAAAGTCACAAGAAGTTTACCTTTTTAAAAAGAATCCCAAGGTAAAAGAAAGACTGTCCCAACTCATTAGTCAACGCGTTTCGCTCTATAACCAGACCTGCCTTGTCAGGGGACACCAAGCTAATCTCATTTTATCTGGTCGGCTACATGAGGTTCTGTAAAACTTTGCACTTCTTTCTTTATTCCAGCGTGAGGAGACAGCGGCACCAGACGTCTGTGTTTCTATGACAACCCGGCTCCATGTTACCAATGACCTGAAACCAGATGGCGGGACTCCGATCAGCGCAAAGCACTTGGTGGGCTTCTCCGGGTATATAGGTAAGACTGTTGGTTTTTCTCATTGTTGTTCACCTTGACAAAGGGGCGGGACGGCCCCGAAACGTTGGGATATGTTGTGATTTTTTAATATACTGCTTCTGATTTGAAAGACTCTGAGTGCCACAGTTAATTTCTATACATACAGTATATATATATATATATATATTGGTCGAAGTGGGGCAGTATACAACGGTATGGTATACCGCCACTTCTCCACAGACCCGGAAGTTGTTTTTTTTTAATTGCAGAGGCATGCAGGGGACCTGCGTCCCCTACAGGACTCTGCAGCAGACAGCGCTGGGACAGTGTGTCTGTCCCCAGCGCTGGTGGAACGGCAGAACATAGCGGCGGACAGCGCTGGGATCAAGTGTCTGATCCCAGCGCTGATGAGGCTGCAGCGGCGGAGGCATTTAAAGATTGGCACCATCTGTGAGCCAATTGCAGCTCACGGATCGGCGGCCAATCATAGGCGGCCGCAGCGAGCCAATCAGCGCTTGCTGCGTCATAGGCCCAGCCCCCGGCATCTGACGTCAGATGCCGCTGGGATGAGGAGAAGAGAGGAGGCCGCGTGGAAGAGCAGCGAAGAGGTCCGGTGGCCGTGGAAGAGGCAGAAGACGTCGCGCAGCTGGCCAGGACAGACCAGCGGCAGAAGACAGAAGAGGCGGCGCCGCTGGCCAGGACGGGCCAGCGGCAGAAGACAAGCTGAGGACCGGAGAGGCCACCAGGGGTGGAAAGCAAAAGAGCTAACGAAGCTCCCCCCTGGTGCCTCTCCCATCAGGACAGGTAGGGCACCTGTCACCCCCCCCCCCCCCTCCTACCTAGACCATCAGGGTTCGGGCACTAGGCCCGTGGGCACAATCAGGCTATAGGCTTGTGGCACAGAAGGCGGGCACTAGGCCCGTGGGGTTAATTCAGGCATTAGGCCTGTCCCCATGTAGAGGCCTGTGCGCAGTTAGGGAGCCCTAGGCCCAGTTAATAAGTGCCCCCCCCCCCCCCCCCCAGGTAATTAAGGGTGATCTGGGAGCAAGGCCCAGGTCACTCCAGCCTGTCCCAGGGACAATGTGCCTATAATCAACACTCCCCTGTCACTGCTGTCACTCTCCCTGTCACTGCTGTCACTCTCTCTGTCACTGCTGTCACTCTCTCTGTCACTGCTGTCACTCTCCCTGTCACTGCTGTCACTCTCCCTGTCACTGCTGTCACTCTCCCTGTCACTGCTGTCACTCTCTCTGTCACTGCTGTCACTCTCCCTGTCACTGCTGTCACTCTCCCTGTCACTGCTGTCACTCTCTCTGTCACTGCTGTCACTCTCCCTGTCACTGCTGTCACTCTCCCTGTCACTGCTGTCACTCTCCCTGTCACTGCTGTCACTCTCTCTGTCACTGCTGTCACTCTCCCTGTCACTGCTGTCACTCTCTCTGTCACTGCTGTCACTCTCCCTGTCACTGCTGTCACTCTCTCTGTCACTGCTGTCACTCTCCCTGTCACTGCTGTCACTCTCCCTGTCACTGCTGTCACTCTCCCTGTCACTGCTGTCACTCTCTGTCACTGCTGTCACTCTCTCTGTCACTGCTGTCACTCTCTCTGTCACTGCTGTCACTCTCCCTGTCACTGCTGTCACTCTCCCTGTCACTGCTGTCACTCTCTCTGTCACTGCTGTCACTCTCCCTGTCACTGCTGTCACTCTCTCTGTCACTGCTGTCACTCTCTCTGTCACTGCTGTCACTCTCCCTGTCACTGCTGTCACTCTCTCTGTCACTGCTGTCACTCTCTCTGTCAGTCACTCTCCCTGTCACTGCTGTCACTCTCTCTGTCACTGCTGTCACTCTCTCTGTCACTGCTGTCACTCTCCCTGTCACTGCTGTCACTCTCCCTGTCACTGCTGTCACTCTCTCTGTCACTGCTGTCACTCTCCCTGTCACTGCTGTCACTCTCTCTGTCACTGCTGTCACTCTCTCTGTCACTGCTGTCACTCTCCCTGTCACTGCTGTCACTCTCTCTGTCACTGCTGTCACTCTCCCTGTCACTGCTGTCACTCTCTCTGTCACTGCTGTCACTCTCTCTGTCACTGCTGTCACTCTCCCTGTCACTGCTGTCACTCTCCCTGTCACTGCTGTCACTCTCTCTGTCACTGCTGTCACTCTCTCTGTCACTGCTGTCACTCTCTCTGTCACTGCTGTCACTCTCTCTGTCACTGCTGTCACTCTCCCTGTCACTGCTGTCACTCTCTCTGTCACTGCTGTCACTCTCCCTGTCACTGCTGTCACTCTCTCTGTCACTGCTGTCACTCTCTCTGTCACTGCTGTCACTCTCTCTGTCACTGCTGTCACTCTCCCTGTCACTGCTGTCACTCTCTCTGTCACTGCTGTCACTCTCTCTGTCACTGCTGTCACTCTCCCTGTCACTGCTGTCACTCTCTCTGTCACTGCTGTCACTCTCTCTGTCACTGCTGTCACTCTCCCTGTCACTGCTGTCACTCTCCCTGTCACTGCTGTCACTCTCCCTGTCACTGCTGTCACTCTCTCTGTCACTGCTGTCACTCTCCCTGTCACTGCTGTCACTCTCCCTGTCACTGCTGTCACTCTCCCTGTCACTGCTGTCACTCTCCCTGTCACTGCTGTCACTCTCTCTGTCACTGCTGTCACTCTCCCTGTCACTGCTGTCACTCTCCCTGTCACTGCTGTCACTCTCTCTGTCACTGCTGTCACTCTCCCTGTCACTGCTGTCACTCTCTCTGTCACTGCTGTCACTCTCTCTGTCACTGCTGTCACTCTCCCTGTCACTGCTGTCACTCTCCCTGTCACTGCTGTCACTCTCTCTGTCACTGCTGTCACTCTCCCTGTCACTGCTGTCACTCTCTCTGTCACTGCTGTCACTCTCCCTGTCACTGCTGTCACTCTCCCTGTCACTGCTGTCACTCTCTCTGTCACTGCTGTCACTCTCTCTGTCACTGCTGTCACTCTCCCTGTCACTGCTGTCACTCTCCCTGTCACTGCCGTCACTCTCTCTGTCACTGCTGTCACTCTCCCTGTCACTGCTGTCACTCTCCCTGTCACTGCTGTCACTCTCTCTGTCACTGCTGTCACTCTCTCTGTCACTGCTGTCACTCTCCCTGTCACTGCTGTCACTCTCTCTGTCACTGCTGTCACTCTCTCTGTCACTGCTGTCACTCTCCCTGTCACTGCTGTCACTCTCCCTGTCACTGCTGTCACTCTCTCTGTCACTGCTGTCACTCTCTCTGTCACTGCTGTCACTCTCCCTGTCACTGCTGTCACTCTCCCTGTCACTGCTGTCACTCTCTCTGTCACTGCTGTCACTCTCTCTGTCACTGCTGTCACTCTCCCTGTCACTGCTGTCACTCTCTCTGTCACTGCTGTCACTCTCTCTTTCACTGCTGTCACTCTCCCTGTCACTGCTGTCACTCTCCCTGTCACTGCTGTCACTCTCTCTGTCACTGCTGTCACTCTCCCTGTCACTGCTGTCACTCTCTCTGTCACTGCTGTCACTCTCTCTGTCACTGCTGTCACTCTCTCTGTCACTGCTGTCACTCTCTCTGTCACTGCTGTCACTCTCTCTGTCACTGCTGTCACTCTCCCTGTCACTGCTGTCACTCTCTCTGTCACTGCTGTCACTCTCCCTGTCACTGCTGTCACTCTCCCTGTCACTGCTGTCACTCTCTCTGTCACTGCTGTCACTCTCCCTGTCACTGCTGTCACTCTCTCTGTCACTGCTGTCACTCTCTCTGTCACTGCTGTCACTCTCCCTGTCACTGCTGTCACTCTCTCTGTCACTGCTGTCACTCTCCCTGTCACTGCTGTCACTCTCTCTGTCACTGCTGTCACTCTCTCTGTCACTGCTGTCACTCTCTCTGTCACTGCTGTCACTCTCTCTGTCACTGCTGTCACTCTCCCTGTCACTGCTGTCACTCTCTCTGTCACTGCTGTCACTCTCTCTGTCACTGCTGTCACTCTCCCTGTCACTGCTGTCACTCTCCCTGTCACTGCTGTCACTCTCCCTGTCACTGCTGTCACTCTCTCTGTCACTGCTGTCACTCTCCCTGTCACTGCTGTCACTCTCTCTGTCACTGCTGTCACTCTCTCTGTCACTGCTGTCACTCTCCCTGTCACTGCTGTCACTCTCTCTGTCACTGCTGTCACTCTCTCTGTCACTGCTGTCACTCTCCCTGTCACTGCTGTCACTCTCTCTGTCACTGCTGTCACTCTGTCACTCTGTCACTCTCTCTGTCACTGCTGTCACTCTCCCTGTCACTGCTGTCACTCTGTCACTCTGTCACTCTCCCTGTCACTGCTGTCACTGCTGTCACTCTCTCTGTCACTGCTGTCACTCTCCCTGTCACTGCTGTCACTCTCCCATAATTGTGGATCATACCATGTGCTATAATGGGAATTTTGGCTTATTCAGTGTGATATAAATGTGAATTTCGGCTCATTCTGTGTGGTTATAATATGAATTTTGGCTTATTCAGTGTGCAATAATGTGAATATCGGTTCGTACCGTGTGCTATAAGGTGAAAGGGGCACCAGTACTAGATAGTATAAGGGGTTCTACTACACTGGCCACGCCCCTTTTCAGGAGCGCACACACCAAAGGCGCGCGCATAAATACATCCTTAACTTTTGCATACCCACACTTCAAAATTTCCACTTCGACCACTCTATCTATCTATCTATCTATCTATCTATCTATCTATCTATCTATCTATATATCTCCTATAAAATAGCCCAGATCTGTGACTTTGTGCCTCATTTGCTAACGCTGGGCGGAGTCACAACACTGGGCGGAGTTAGTCAAATGAGTCACAAATCTGGGCAAATCTATAGGAGACTAGGAGCAGAAGCAGATGGTATGGGCATGGCACAGGCAGGAGTGCATAACTCCCAGCTTTCTTCAGGCAGACAGGGGTGCATACCTCCCAGCTTTCTTCAGGCAGAAGAAGGGACACACGCGCGGCAAAAAGGGGGTGTGGTCAATGCTAAGGGAGCGTGGTGCTCTGTGAGCTGCTGTCATGCCCCCAGGGGCGGATTGTGAGTCCGGGGGGCCCAAGGCACTTGAGACAGGGGGGCCCTATCTCATTGCTGTGCCTGCTGTGGGTTTGGGGGTGTGGCCTAATCGCGGGACGTGGGACCACGCCCCCTTATGGAAATTTCAGGATTTTTTTTAAATGGGATTTTGGCCACTCAGCTAGTGGTAAATCCAGAGGGGGTGGTCGCTCCCCCCTACACACCCGCACAGGCAGAAGAAAGCAGGGAGGCTTCTGCCTCCCTGCAACACCACAGACCTGCCAACACGCAGCAGCGTGTGCTGACTGTAGCACAATGCTGCTGCTGTTGCTGGCAGGACGTCTATTCACAGCGAGTACAGGAGCTTCCCAACTGCCTCCCCCCCCCCCACCGCGGGACACTGCGGCCCGTGGGTGGGACAGCTGGACAGACCCAAAAAAATGGGACTGTCCCACGAAAATCGGGACAGTTGGAAGGTATGGGGGTGTGTGAGGGGGTATGCCGTACAGACAGACGGGCACCGGCTCACTGTGTGCTTGACCCCCCCACATCAGCATACTCAGCAGGGGCTCTCTGGCGCGGAGGAGCGTCACTTTCTGGCACACTCCGCGCTTCTTAGCTGCAGTTTTGTGGGGCACCTGCCGTTGTGCAGGTTCCGTACCGCCTCTGTTATCTCCATCCATGGCAACTCCCTTACCACAGTGCTCGGCAGCCGCGAGGTCCGCACCGCGTGCATACTACGACACCTTCCTCCCTGCAGCAGCAGCGTCTCCTGGGGCTAACCAGTCACTCCCAGTCTCCCCTTACCACAGTGCCCGGCAGCCGCGTGAGGTCCGCGCTGTGTGACTATTGAGTGGAGGGAGGGACGGAGGAGTGGGGGGAGGGATGCGGTCGGGCAGAGGAAGCAGGACTCCAGCCTGAGAGAGTCAGCCATGCCAAGTCTCCACCAGCAGCAGATCCCAACAGGTTGGAGTGGAACAGCAGCAGCCAGCAGCAGTGACTCCGGTAAGACACATCTGTCTGTCACCACTGTTTTGTCCCTAATACCAATCTCTCCCGTGCCCTGTGTTCTGTCATGTCCCTGTCACCCCTGGCCTTGCCCGGTCACCCGTATCCTGGCCCTTTCACCCTTATCCTGGCCCTGTCACCCTTATCCTGGACCTGTTACCCCTATCCTAGCCTTGTCACCCCTGTGCTTGCCCTGTCACCCCTATCCTGGCCCTGTCACCCCTGTCCTGGCCCTGCCACCCCTACCCTGGCCCTGTCACCCCCTATCCTGTCCCTGTCATTTCTGTCCTGGCCCGTCGCCCATGTCCTGGCCCCGTCACCCCTGTCCTGGCCCCGTCACCCCTGTCCTGGCCCCGTCACCCCTGTTCTGACCCTGTCACCCCTGCCTGGCCCTGTTACTGCATACCCTCCAACTACCTTTTTGGCAGGTACAGTACCCGCAGCGCTTCCAGACCCCTCACCAATGCACCACACCTCCACAACTTCCTCTCCACCACATGCGGCACTCCACCCCTCCCCCACACGCTGTGCCTCCAGACCCCCTACACCACCTGCGGCTCCCACTCCACCGCCCCTCCACCACCCACAGCACCTCCAGACCCCCTCCATCAACCACCCCACATATATGTCTCCCCCCACACCTGTCCCCCTCCACCCGCAGCATCTGCAGACATCCTCCTCCATCCGCGGTCCCCCCCTCACCCAACCCTCCCCCACCCCAGCACCCCCACCCCTTCCCATCCTACAGCACCTCCGGAACCCTTCACCCATCCGCAAAATCCCTGCACCAGCCCCTCCCCCACCCGTGGCACCCCTGCCGCTCCCCCACCTGCAGTGCCTCCGGACCCCTCCCCCATCTGCAGCCCCCACTCCTCTGACCCTCCCACACCCGTAGCACCTCCCGACCCTTCCCCATCCGCCCCCCGCATCCGCCCCCCCCTCCACCTGCAGCATCTACAGACACCCTGCCCCATCCGCAGTCCCCTCCGCACCCGCTACATTCTGTACATCGTGCCCTGCAGGTGCTGTTCACGCCGTTGCAAGGGGCTGCGCCTCCTTCACCATCGCACGCCCTTTCATTGTGCAATATTTAACCACTAACAAAGGAATGCAGGTAATACTCCATATAAAACAAATATTAAACCCCAGATAGGCATGCAAGGGTTAAGGGGGCGTAGCCCCTTGCGACGGTGTGAAGAGCGCCTGTAGGGCGCGATGATGCACCTAGTTATTATTATTTATTACCTTATCTTCGCTTTTTCTTTAGCAGATTATATTAAGTCCTCGAGGAACCCTATCTCAGCGAACCTCTTTTTATATATTTCAGCCTGTTCGTCAAATTTATACATGTCAGAACAATTTCTTCTTAACCTCAAAAACTGTGAATAGGGGATATTGTCTCCCCATTGGGTCAGGTGGCAGCTGGTAAACTCCAAATAGTTGTTGCTATCCACTTTTTTAAAATGGGTGAAGGTTTCTATAAGACCTGTTTTGGGGAAAGTTTTGGTACTAAATCCAAAAATTCTAAACGGACGGGATTAAATGTCCCTGTGAGGCGCAGGTTGTAGTTATTGACATTAATCGCTTCTAAAACGTCAACCCACTCAGACTTACTTCCTTTCCATACTATAAGGACGTCGTCTATGTACCTTTTGTACAAGATGATCTTATCCTTTGCAGCCCCACTCATGATATCCTGTTCCCACTGTCCATATATATATTGGCCATGGTCGGTGCACATTTTTATTATTATTTTCCTTTATATGACACCACAATGGATTCACAGTGCCTATCAAAGTACATAAACAAATGAGCCCACAAGAAAACTGTGACGTATACCCCTTTAAAACAGCTTGGGTCCTGCTTCTGCCCGGCTTTTGAAACATGGCTTGGATCCCATTAGAGTGGTGACACTAAACTGACATGCTGGCGGTCTGGCAAGGTACTCATCTAATGGACGCTGTACTGTAATAATCTGCACGAGAGCATTAGTGCGATTTACCTAAGCTGAGCGACCCGTATATAGGAATAAGTGGGAGCCTTAGTACAGTGATTGGAGTTTCCTTTTCTTACTTACACTGTCTTATACTCCATACTCCCTTTGATGGCACCTAACCCCGGGATTTCTATACTTGTCCTATATTGTCTTGTACTGTAAGTGCTGTTTTCATGTTTGCTCATTTGATTATGTTCTGTGTAATTGGGCGCTGCAGATCCCTTGCGGCACCATATAAATAAAGTATAATAATAATATGACTGTGAATGTCTAAAGATACCTAAACTGGACGTCCATTCTCTGCCTTAAGTGTATATACCGATGGAATTATAGCACCATCTAGTGCCCACAGCCGGGAAAAGAGACATTGCATTATTTCAAGTTTTCTTACGCCAGTGGATAGATTGCGTGCATTGGGGGTAATTCCAAGTTGATCGCAGCAGGAATTTTGTTAGCAGTTGGGCAAAACCATGTGCACTGTAGGGGAGGCAGATATAACATGTGCAGATAGAGTTAGATTTGGGTGGGTTATTTTGTTTCTGTGCAGAGTAAATACTGGCTGCTTTATTTTACACTGCAAATTAGATTGCAGATTGAACACCTGTGATATCCCATAACAACAAGTACATTTTTAACAACACTGTAGTTGTCTGTGCCATTTTAAATAAAGTTTATTTAAAAAGAAAATTGAAAAGCAGTTTGAGAAGAGTCAGTTGGAGCTTTGGTGAAAAAAGAGCTGGCGACGCCATTACGCAGAGATGAGCAGCTGAGAGAGGGGAGACATGTAAGCTGAAAATTGCATGAGAGAGTAAACAGAAGTGCAAAATACAGCAGTGGAAGTGCAGCAATTAACAAGTAAGAACGCCATGACACTCTCAGCCAAGAGAGTGCACAGCAAGTGTCAGAGACAGGAGAGTATAAAGCCTTTATACCAATGCTGACTGGCCTACATGTGAGGGGAAACTGCCTCAGCAACATCTATTGACTGGGTGAGATAAATCCATATGTATACTGAAACCTACTCCACTGCAAAGGACATTATCCTATATTTACTATACCTATGCAGCGATTTACATGGGAAGCAGCTCCAGTTTGTTTTAAACAATCATCTTTACTACACAGAGCTACAATATTTTGTTCACAGCTAAAGGAGACCATAGCGGCATATCACTATGTAACAACATAACCGGCCCCCAACGTGCACATAGAGACTCCCTGCAGTGACACCAATGTTATCTGGGACTTAAATATTGTCTGCATAGGTTGATTTCTATTACTAAGCAACATAGTATTAATCTCAGATTTAGTTATATTGCCATTTGTGTAATGACTTAAAGTGTATATGGTGTCTGTGTTTAAGTTGCTTGAATCAAATCTTTCCCTTCCCTACTGTAATCAGTTCCTTTTCTGAGTTATGTAGTAAACCATTTATTCTTTCATATAAAGCCCTGACTGCCTTTCTTTGTGTCTGGGGAAACCTTGCCTCTCTGCCAGGAATAGAGAAGAGCTGCTGCTGAAGGAGGAATAGTCCATCAAGGTATCCCTGACCGGTTCCACATAGTTTACACACTTGTTGTACCGGGGTATTACATTTGGCGTCCTCGAACAGGATTTGCAGAGTCCAAAGCAAGCCGTACCCCCAGCACAGAGAAGATGTCACAAAACAGGCAACCTGCAGGAGAGGGACCAGCACCCATTGTTGAAGATCCTGTAAGAGCAGCTCCAGTCATGACTCCTGCTACCCCAATCACCATGCCATACCACTTTGGGGCCCCTTGGCTCCCAATCTACCCAGGTATTGCCCACAGCACTGAAACCGGTATCTTAGGAGATTTCAAGATGAAAATGCAGTCTATGTTTCGTCTGTACCCGCTGAAGGAGCAGCAAAAGGTGGAGATCTTGATAGGACAGTTGAAAGGGCTTGCACTAAGAGAGGTTACTTCCTGGCCTACTGAAGAGAAGAAGACTGTGGACCAGATCCTCAACAGGCTTGCTACAACATTTGACACAAGGACAGTGTCAGAACTTAAAATGCACTTCTTTGCTCGAAAGCAACAACCAGGAGAGTCACTACGGGGCTATGCCCTCAGCTTGCAGGAAGCACTCAGAGATGTTCAGCAAGCAGACCCTGAGGAAGTGCATGACAAAGAGAAAATGTTATTGGACCAGTTCACTGAAGGTGCAAGGGGCGAATTTGTAAAAACTCAGCTGCGACTATTGAGATTGCAGAAGCCTGGAAGCACATTCCTGGATTTTAAAGAGGCTGCGATTAAAGTTCTAGGCTCCATCCTTACTTCAGGGGCTGTTCCACAAGAGTCTATTCCAGATATACCAAGGTATCAAGAGAATTCTGATGCCCAGGAGTCAAGTTTTAAAGGAGCTACTTACCCACCTGCAGTAAAAGGAGTGACAGTGCCATGTTCAAAGACATGCATATCTGACTCTTCTAGTGAGTTACGAGGTCAGCTGGCTGAACTGACACGTGGTGTGACAGAAATGTGCAGAGAGCTGCAGATTCTGAAGAGACAGCAAGCACTGCTCCAGGAAGAAATGGAATGGTGCAAAGAGAGGAGACCACTGAACAGTTCCCAATGGGACCTATATAGAAACAGGGAGACACTTTTTTCCAACCACTTTGCCTCCCAAAGGCGACCCATTTTTCAAAGCTGTGAAGGAAGCAGACAAATTAAGAGAGAATTTGAGCAGCCAGATCGTTTAAACTCCAAATCCATGTGGTTAACCCGTTATGTTAGCCAATGCCCGGTGGTTCAAGTTTGTATCAATGGTGTATCAATGCCCGCTCTCTTAGACACTGGATCACAAGTGACCACAATACAAGCAACACAGTTTGAGCAGCATTGGACTGAGGAACAGATGTTTCCATCAGCTTCCACATTGATAAACCCGATTGCAAGCAATGGGCACTGCATCCCTTGCAAAGGATACTGGGAAGCTGAAATTCAAATTGGACGAACAGTGCTACCACAGCAAGGCTTCATCATCACCACTGTCCAAGATGATGGATTGCCTCCAGTGATAGTGGGCATGAATGTGTTGCGGAACTGCTGTGAGGAGCTCGTAGCAGCACTCCAAGGAGAGTTTCAAACTGACAAGCTCCAGGAGAAACACAGCCTTCAACCTGGGATAGCCAAACAAAAGGGAAGAATTATAACAGAATTAGCTGTAAGAGAGGAACATGGAAAAAATAAGGCTAGCCAAACAATGACAGAAATGCCCATCTCCAGTGTCCAGATTATCCGAAAGAATACTTCAATGTTAGGCATGAATAATATAGCATCCGGTTCTAGAAACTGTGAGCAACCTATTCAAGGAACCAGTTTTGACCACCTGCAAGATAAAAGTCAGATGATAAGACACCTCAAAGCCTTACTGAAGACTGGAAAATACCTGACCAAGCGACAAAGGCAAGAATCCTCGCCAGAACTCCTGAAGTTGTTGAGACAGCGAGAAAGGCTGTTTGAAGAGAAAGGACAGTTGGTTCGATGTAGTGTGGATCCTAATACTCATTATAGGATCAGCCAACTTGTAATTCCAAGACAAAGTGCTTGTTATGTGCTTGAAGAATATCATGACAAGTCAGGTCACCCTGGGTGCAAAAGGATGGAAACAAGCATCTGGAATAAGTTCTTTTGGGTTGAAATGAGGGAAGACATCAAGAGATGGTGCCGAAACTGTCCAACCTGTTCTGTAAGAAGAACCTTGCTGCCTCTTTCTCTTCAGAATCCATTGTCCAAAACTAGCTGTGAGACTGAATCCCAAGATGGAATGGAAGAGGCTCATAAAATGTATTTACAGCAGACTAAGGTGGTTTGTCACCGACAAGGAGGCAAGAAGACTAGGGCTTGCAAAACAGAAAACCACCATAGTCAGCTGCAGTTTTGTACAGCATGTCCCAAAGACAGTTTAGAAAGAGTTCAATACTCATCCATGGCAGGAGGGTTGAGGTTTCCTAGACAAACTTTTCAAGACCATATACTGTCCAGATTTCAACCTATTGCTCCAGGAGCATATGTTAATGTACTATAGCACAAAAGGAATTATACCGATCAGATACTGATAGAGATGAGCGCCTGAAATTTTTCGGGTTTTGTGTTTTGGTTTTGGGTTCGGTTCCGCGGCCGTGTTTTGGGTTCGAACGCGTTTTGGCAAAACCTCACCGAATTATTTTTGTCGGATTCGGGTGTGTTTTGGATTCGGGTGTTTTTTTCAAAAAACCCTAAAAAACAGCTTAAATCATAGAATTTGGGGGTAATTTTGATCCCAAAGTATTATTAACCTCAAAAAACATAATTTACACTCATTTTCAGCCTATTCTGAACACATCACACCTCACAATATTATTTTTAGTCCTAAAATTTGCACCGAGGTCGCTGTGTGAGTAAGATAAGCGACCCTAGTGGCCGACACAAACACCGGGCCCATCTAGGAGTGGCACTGCAGTGTCACGCAGGATGTCCCTTCCAAAAAACCCTCCCCAAACAGCACATGACGCAAAGAAAAAAAGAGGCGCAATGAGGTAGCTGTGTGAGTAAGATTAGCGACCCTAGTGGCCGACACAAACACCGGGCCCATCTAGGAGTGGCACTGCAGTGTCACGCAGGATGTCCCTTCCAAAAAACCCTCCCCAAACAGCACATGACGCAAAGAAAAAAAGAGGCGCAATGAGGTAGCTGACTGTGTGAGAAAGATAAGCGACCCTAGTGGCCGACACAAACACCGGGCCCATCTAGGAGTGGCACTGCAGTGTCACGCAGGATGGCCCTTCCAAAAAACCCTCCCCAAACAGCACATGACGCAAAGAAAAAAAGAGGCGCAATGAGGTAGCTGACTGTGTGAGTAAGATTAGCGACCCTAGTGGCCGACACAAACACCGGGCACATCTAGGAGTGGCACTGCAGTGTCACGCAGGATGTCCCTTCCAAAAAACCCTCCCCAAACAGCACATGACGCAAAGAAAAAAAGAGGCGCAATGAGGTAGCTGTGTGAGTAAGATTAGCGACCCTAGTGGCCGACACAAACACCGGGCCCATCTAGGAGTGGCACTGCAGTGTCACGCAGGATGTCCCTTCCAAAAAACCCTCCCCAATCAGCACATGATGCAAAGAAAAAGAAAAGAAAAAAGAGGTGCAAGATGGAATTATCCTTGGGCCCTCCCACCCACCCTTATGTTGTATAAACAAAACAGGACATGCACACTTTAACCAACCCATCATTTCAGTGACAGGGTCTGCCACACGACTGTGACTGATATGACGGGTTGGTTTGGACCCCCCCCAAAAAAGAAGCAATTAATCTCTCCTTGCACAAACTGGCTCTACAGAGGCAAGATGTCCACCTCATCTTCACCCTCCGATATATCACCGTGTACATCCCCCTCCTCACAGATTATCAATTCGTCCCCACTGGAATCCACCATCTCAGCTCCCTGTGTACTTTGTGGAGGCAATTGCTGCTGGTCAATGTCTCCGCGGAGGAATTGATTATAATTCATTTTAATGAACATCATCTTCTCCACATTTTCTGGATGTAACCTCGTACGCCGATTGCTGACAAGGTGAGCGGCGGCACTAAACACTCTTTCGGAGTACACACTTGTGGGAGGGCAACTTAGGTAGAATAAAGCCAGTTTGTGCAAGGGCCTCCAAATTGCCTCTTTTTCCTGCCAGTATAAGTACGGACTGTGTGACGTGCCTACTTGGATGCGGTCACTCATATAATCCTCCACCATTCTATCAATGTTGAGAGAATCATATGCAGTGACAGTAGACGACATGTCCGTAATCGTTGTCAGGTCCTTCAGTCCGGACCAGATGTCAGCATCAGCAGTCGCTCCAGACTGCCCTGCATCACCGCCAGCGGGTGGGCTCGGAATTCTGAGCCTTTTCCTCGCACCCCCAGTTGCGGGAGAATGTGAAGGAGGAGATGTTGACAGGTCGCGTTCCGCTTGACTTGACAATTTTGTCACCAGCAGGTCTTTCAACCCCAGCAGACCTGTGTCTGCCGGAAAGAGAGATCCAAGGTAGGCTTTAAATCTAGGATCGAGCACGGTGGCCAAAATGTAGTGCTCTGATTTCAACAGATTGACCACCCGTGAATCCTTGTTAAGCGAATTAAGGGCTGCATCCACAAGTCCCACATGCCTAGCGGAATCGCTCCGTGTTAGCTCCTTCTTCAATGCCTCCAGCTTCTTCTGCAAAAGCCTGATGAGGGGAATGACCTGACTCAGGCTGGCAGTGTCTGAACTGACTTCACGTGTGGCAAGTTCAAAGGGCATCAGAACCTTGCACAACGTTGAAATCATTCTCCACTGCACTTGAGACAGGTGCATTCCACCTACTATATCGTGCTCAATTGTATAGGCTTGAATGGCCTTTTGCTGCTCCTCCAACCTCTGAAGCATATAGAGGGTTGAATTCCACCTCGTTACCACTTCTTGCTTCAGATGATGGCAGGGCAGGTTCAGTAGATTTTGGTGGTGCTCCAGTTTTCTGTACGTGGTGCCTGTACGCCGAAAGTGTCCCGCAATTCTTCTGGCCACCGACAGCATCTCTTGCACGCCCCTGTCGTTTTTTAAAAAATTCTGCACCACCAAATTCAAGGTATGTGCAAAACATGGGACGTGCTGGAATTGGCCCAGATTTAATGCACACACAATATTGCTGGCGTTGTCCGATGCCACAAATCCACAGGAGAGTCCAATTGGGGTAAGCCATTCCGCGATGATCTTCCTCAGTTGCCGTAAGAGGTTTTCAGCTGTGTGCGTATTCTGGAAAGCGGTGATACAAAGCGTAGCCTGCCTAGGAAAGAGTTGGCGTTTGCGAGATGCTGCTACTGGTGCCGCCGCTGCTGTTCTTGCGGCGGGAGTCCATACATCTACCCAGTGGGCTGTCACAGTCATATAGTCCTGACCCTGCCCTGCTCCACTTGTCCACATGTCCGTGGTTAAGTGGACATTGGGTACAGCTGCATTTTTTAGGACACTGGTGACTCTTTTTCTGAGGTCTGTGTACATTTTCGGTATCGCCTGCCTAGAGAAATGGAACCTAGATGGTATTTGGTACCGGGGACACAGTACCTCCAACAAGTCTCTAGTTGGCTCTGCAGTAATGATGGATACCGGAACCACGTTTCTCACCACCCAGGATGCCAAGGCCTCAGTTATCCGCTTTGCAGTAGGATGACTGCTGTGATATTTCATCTTCCTCGCAAAGGACTGTTGAACAGTCAATTGCTTACTGGAAGTAGTACAAGTGGGCTTACGACTTCCCCTCTGGGATGACCATCGACTCCCAGCGGCAACAACAGCAGCGCCAGCAGCAGTAGGCGTTACACGCAAGGATGCATCGGAGGAATCCCAGGCAGGAGAGGACTCGTCAGACTTGCCAGTGACATGGCCTGCAGGACTATTGGCATTCCTGGGGAAGGAGGAAATTGACACTGAGGGAGTTGGTGGGGTGGTTTGCGTGAGCTTGGTTACAAGAGGAAGGGATTTACTGGTCAGTGGACTGCTTCCGCTGTCACCCAAAGTTTTTGAACTTGTCACTGACTTATTATGAATGCGCTGCAGGTGACGTATAAGGGAGGATGTTCCGAGGTGGTTAACGTCCTTACCCCTACTTATTACAGCTTGACAAAGGGAACACACGGCTTGACACCTGTTGTCCGCATTTCTGGTGAAATACCTCCACACCGAAGAGCTGATTTTTTTGGTATTTTCACCTGGCATGTCAACGGCCATATTCCTCCCACGGACAACAGGTGTCTCCCCGGGTGCCTGACTTAAACAAACCACCTCACCATCAGAATCCTCCTGGTCAATTTCCTCCCCAGCGCCAGCAACACCCATATCCTCCTCATCCTGGTGTACTTCAACACTGACATCTTCAATCTGACTATCAGGAACTGGACTGCGGGTGCTCCTTCCAGCACTTGCAGGGGGCGTGCAAATGGTGGAAGGCGCATGCTCTTCACCTCCAGTGTTGGGAAGGTCAGGCATCGCAACCGACACAATTGGACTCTCCTTGTGGATTTGGGATTTCGAAGAACGCACAGTTCTTTGCGGTGCTTTTGCCAGCTTGAGTCTTTTCAGTTTTCTAGCGAGAGGCTGAGTGCTTCCATCCTCATGTGAAGCTGAACCACTAGCCATGAACATAGGCCAGGGCCTCAGCCGTTCCTTGCCACTCCGTGTGGTAAATGGCATATTGGCAAGTTTACGCTTCTCCTCCGACAATTTTATTTTAGGTTTTGGAGTCCTTTTTTTTCTGATATTTGGTGTTTTGGATTTGACATGCTCTGTACTATGACATTGGGCATCGGCCTTGGCAGACGACGTTGCTGGCATTTCATCGTCTCGGCCATGACTAGTGGCAGCAGCTTCAGCACGAGGTGGAAGTGGATCTTGATCTTTCCCTAATTTTGGAACCTCAACTTTTTTGTTCTCCATATTTTATAGGCAGAACTAAAAGGCACCTCAGGTAAACAATGGAGATGGATGGATTGGATACTAGTATTGGATACCTGCCGACTGCCGACACAGAGGTAGCCACAGCCGTGAACTACCGCACTGTACACTGGTTGATAAAGAGATAGTAGTATACTCGTAACAACTAGTATGACACTATGACGACGGTATAAAGAATGAAAAAAAAACCACGGTTAGGTGGTATATATTATAATAATAATACAATTATGGATGGACGGACTGCCTGCCGACTGCCGACACAGAGGTAGCCACAGCCGTGAACTACCGCACTGTACACTGGTTGATAAAGAGATAGTAGTATACTCGTAACAACTAGTATGACACTATGACGACGGTATAAAGAATGAAAAAAAAACCACGGTTAGGTGGTATATATTATAATAATAATACAATTATGGATGGACGGACTGCCTGCCGACTGCCGACACAGAGGTAGCCACAGCCGTGAACTACCGCACTGTACACTGGTTGATAAAGAGATAGTAGTATACTCGTAACAACTAGTATGACACTATGACGGTATAAAGAATGAAAAAAAAACCACGGTTAGGTGGTATATATTATAATAATAATACAATTATGGATGGACGGACTGCCTGCCGACTGCCGACACAGAGGTAGCCACAGCCGTGAACTACCGCACTGTACACTGGTTGATAAAGAGATAGTAGTATACTCGTAACAACTAGTATGACACTATGACGGTATAAAGAATGAAAAAAAAAACACGGTTAGGTGGTATATATTATAATAATAATACAATTATGGATGGACGGACTGCCTGCCGACTGCCGACACAGAGGTAGCCACAGCCGTGAACTACCGCACTGTACACTGGTTGATAAAGAGATAGTAGTATACTCGTAACAACTAGTATGACACTATGACGACGGTATAAAGAAAGAAAAAAAAATACCACGGTTAGGTGGTATATATTGTAATACAATTATGGATGGACGGACTGCCTGCCGAGTTCCGACTGCCGACACAGAGGTAGCCACAGCCGTGAACTACCGCACTGTACTGTGTCTGCTGCTAATATAGACTGGTTGATAAAGAGATAGTATACAATACATACAACAATATACTACTATACTGGTGGTCAGGCACTGGTCACCACTAGTCACACTGGCAGTGGCACTCCTGCAGCAAAAGTGTGCACTGTTTAATTTTAAATTAATATAATATTATGTACTCCTGGGGGCTCCTGCTATAACAACCTGCAGTGCTCCCCAGTCTCCCCCACAATTATTATAAGCTTTGCCTTTTATACATTGATGTGCAGCACACTGGGCTGAGCTGAGTGCACACAGACTGAGTCACACTGTATGACTGGCTGCTGCTGTGTATCGTTTTTTTTCAGGCAGAGAACGGATATAGCAGAGAACGGATATATTAAAATAAATAAAAGTTAGTAACAACAACTGCACTGGTCACTGTGGTAAACTCTGTCTGACTCTGCACAATCTCTCTCTCTCTTCTAATCTAATTTCTAATGGAGAGGACGCCAGCCACGTCCTCTCCCTATCAATCTCAATGCACGTGTGAAAATGGCGGCGACGCGCGGCTCCTTATATAGAATCCGAGTCTCGCGATAGAATCCGAGCCTCGCGAGAATCCGACAGCGTCATGATGACGTTCGGGCGCGCTCGGGTTAACCGAGCAAGGCGGGAGGATCCGAGTCTGCTCGGACCCGTGAAAAAAACATGAAGTTCGTGCGGGTTCGGTTTCAGAGAAACCGAACCCGCTCATCTCTAGATACTGATGTTAAAAATGTTGGTAAATGTTAATGTTTCAGACATAAACTGTGTTCACTAATGAATGTGACTGGATATAGTGAGAAGTTTATATAGGGATAAAACCGAAATGCGTGAGGACACGCATGTTTTGGGGGGGTTACGTGTGATATCCCATAACAACAAGTACATTTTTAACAACACTGTAGTTGTCTGTGCCATTTTAAATAAAGTTTATTTAAAAAGAAAATTGAAAAGCAGTTTGAGAAGAGTCAGTTGGAGCTTTGGTGAAAAAAGAGCTGGCGACGCCATTACGCAGAGATGAGCAGCTGAGAGAGGGGAGACATGTAAGCTGAAAATTGCATGAGAGAGTAAACAGAAGTGCAAAATACAGCAGTGGAAGTGCAGCAATTAACAAGTAAGAACGCCATGACACTCTCAGCCAAGAGAGTGCACAGCAAGTGTCAGAGACAGGAGAGTATAAAGCCTTTATACCAATGCTGACTGGCCTACATGTGAGGGGAAACTGCCTCAGCAACATCTATTGACTGGGTGAGATAAATCCATATGTATACTGAAACCTACTCCACTGCAAAGGACATTATCCTATATTTCTCTATCGTCCTAGTGGATGCTGGGGTTCCTGAAAGGACCATGGGGAATAGCGGCTCCGCAGGAGACAGGGCACAAAAAGTAAAGCTTTAGGATCAGGTGGTGTGCACTGGCTCCTCCCCCTATGACCCTCCTCCAAGCCTCAGTTAGATTTTTGTGCCCGGCCGAGAAGGGTGCAATCTAGGTGGCTCTCCTAAAGAGCTGCTTAGAAAAGTTTAGCTTAGGTTTTTTATTTTACAGTGAGTCCTGCTGGCAACAGGATCACTGCAACGAGGGACTTAGGGGAGAAGAAGTGAACTCACCTGCGTGCAGGATGGATTGGCTTCTTTGGCTACTGGACATTAGCTCCAGAGGGACGATCACAGGTACAGCCTGGATGGTCACCGGAGCCTCGCCGCCGGCCCCCTTGCAGATGCTGAAACGAGAAGAGGTCCAGAATCGGCGGCAGAAGACTCCTCAGTCTTCTTAAGGTAGCGCACAGCACTGCAGCTGTGCGCCATTTCCTCTCAGCACACTTCACACGGCAGTCACTGAGGGTGCAGGGCGCTGGGAGGGGGGCGCCCTGGGAGGCAAATGAAAACCTTTTTTGGCTAAAAATACCTCACATATAGCCTCCGGGGGCTATATGGAGATATTTAACCCCTGCCAGAATCCATTAAAGAGCGGGAGACGAGGCCGCCGAAAAAGGGGCGGGGCCTATCTCCTCAGCACACAGCGCCATTTTCCCTCACAGAAAGGCTGGAGGGAAGGCTCCCAGGCTCTCCCCTGCACTGCACTACAGAAACAGGGTTAAAACAGAGAGGGGGGGCACTAATTTGGCGATATGCTTATATATTAAGATGCTATAAGGGAAAACACTTATATAAGGTTGTCCCTATATAATTATAGCGTTTTTTGGTGTGTGCTGGTAAACTCTCCCTCTGTCTCTCCAAAGGGCTAGTGGGTCCTGTCCTCTATCAGAGCATTCCCTGTGTGTGTGCTGTGTGTCGGTACGTGTGTGTCGACATGTATGAGGACGATGTTGGTGAGGAGGCGGAGCAATTGCCTGTAATGGTGATGTCACTCTCTAGGGAGTCGACACCGGAATGGATGGCTTATTTAGGGAATTACGTGATAATGTCAACACGCTGTGGTTATAGAGTGCTCATCTTCTAGAGGGCCGCATATTCGGCATTCAGGATTGGATGCTGGTGACCACGGAGGCCAGCCCGAGAGGCTGGGGAGCAGTCACACAAGGAAAAAATTTCCAGGGAGTGTGATCAAGTCTGGAGACTATTCTCCACATAAATATACTGGAGCTAAGGGTAAATTTATAATGCTCTAAGCTTAGCAAGACCTCTGCTTCAAGGTCAGCCGGTATTGATCCAGTGGGAAAAACATCACGGCAGTCGCCCACGTAAACAGACAGGGCGACACAAGAAGCAGGAGGGCAATGGCAAAAACTGCAAGGACTTTTCGCTGGGCGGAAAATCATGTGATAGCACTGTCAGCAGTGTTTCATCCCGGGAATGGAAACTGGGAAGCAGACTTCCTCAGCAGGCACGACCTCCACCCGGGAGAGTGGAAACTTCATCGGGAAGTTTTTTCCACATGATTGTAAACCGTTGGGAAATACCAAAGGTGGACATGATGGCGTCCCGTCTGAACAAAAAACGGGACAGGTATTGCGCCAGGTCAAGAGACCCTCAGGCAATAGCTGTGGACGTTCTGGTAACACCGTGGGTGTACCAGTCGGTGTATGTGTTCCCTCCTCTGCTTCTCATACCTAAGGTGCTGAGAATTATAAGACGTAGAGGAGTAAGAACTATACTCATGGCTCCGGATTGGCCAAGAAGGACTTGGTACCCGGAACTTCAAGAGATGCTTACAGAGGTCTTATGGCCTCTGCCGCTAAGAAGGGACTTGCTTCAGCAAGTACCATGTCTGTTTCCAAGACTTACCGCAGCTGCGTTTGTCGGCATGGCGGTGGAAAGCCGGATCCTAAGGGAAAAAGGCATTCCGGAAGAGGTCATTCCTACCCTGGTCAAAGCCAGAAAGGAGGTGACCGCACAACATTATCACCACATGTGGCGAAAATATGTTGCGTGGTGTGAGGCCAGGAAGGCCCCACAAAGAAATTTCAACTCGGTCGTTTCCTGCATTTCCTGCAAACAGGAGTGTCTATGGGCCTCAAATTGGGGTCCATTAAGGTTCAAATTTCGGCCCTGTCGATTTTCTTCCAAAAAGAATTGGCTTCAGTTCCTGAAGTCCAGAAGTTTGTCAAGGGAGTATTGCATATACAACCCCCTTTTGTGCCTCCAGTGGCACTGTGGGATCTCAACGTAGTTCTGGGATTCCTCAAATCACATTGGTTCAAAACCAGTCAAATCTGTGGATTTGAAGCATCTCACATGAAAAGTGACCATGCTCTTGGCCCTGGCCTGGACCAGGCGAATGTCAAATTGGTGGTTTTTTCTCAAAAAAGCCCATATCTGTTTGTCCATTCGGACAGGGCAGAGCTGCGGACTCGTCCCCAGTTCTCTCCCTAAGGTGGTGTCAGTGTTTCACCTGAACCAGCTTATTGTGGTGCCTTGCACCTACTAGGGACTTGGAGGACTCCAAGTTGCTAGATGTTGTCAGGGCCCTGAAAATATGTTCCAGGACGGCTGGAGTCAGGAAAACTGACTTGCTGTTATCCTGTATGCACCCAACAAACTGGGTGCTCTTGCTTCTAAGCAGACTATTGCTAGTTGGATGTGTAATACAATTCAGCTTGCACATTCTGTGGCAGGCCTGCCACAGCCAAAATATGTAAATGCCCATTCCACAAGGAAGGTGGGCTCATCTTGGGCGGCTGCCCGAGGGGTCTCGGCTTTACAACTTTGCCGAGCAGCTACTTGGTCAGGGGCAAACACGTTTGCTAAATTCTACAAATTTGATACCCTGGCTAAGGAGGACCTGGAGTTCTCTCATTCGGTGCTGCAGAGTCATCCGCACTCTCCCGCCCGTTTGGGAGCTTTGGTATAATCCCCATGGTCCTTTCAGGAACCCCAGCATCCACTAGGACGATAGAGAAAATAAGAATTTACTTACCGATAATTCTATTTCTCGGAGTCCGTAGTGGATGCTGGGCGCCCATCCCAAGTGCGGATTATCTGCAATACTTGTACATAGTTACAAAAATCGGGTTATTATTGTTGTGAGCCATCTTTTCAGAGGCTCCGCTGTTATCATACTGTTAACTGGGTTTAGATCACAAGTTGTATGGTGTGATTGGTGTGGCTGGTATGAGTCTTACCCGGGATTCAAAATTCCTCCCTTATTGTGTACGCTCGTCCGGGCACAGTACCTAACTGGCTTGGAGGAGGGTCATAGGGGGAGGAGCCAGTGCACACCACCTGATCGGAAAGCTTTACTTTTGTGCCCTGTCTCCTGCGGAGCCGCTATTCCCCATGGTCCTTTCAGGAACCCCAGCATCCACTACGGACTCCGAGAAATAGAATTATCGGTAAGTAAATTCTTATTTTTTTCGACCTGTCGTAACTACCGGCAGGAATTCAATAGACCCCTACGGCGTAAATTCACAAACGCTCCTAAAACAGAGAATTGGTAATGTTGCCCATAGCAACCAGTTGCTGACTATCATTTTCTAAAAGGCAATGGAGAAGTGATAGACGGTATCTGATTGGTTGCTAATAGCAACATCACCAATTCTGTTTTAAAAACTTTAGTAAATTTACAACTTAGATCCCATATTCATTTCCCGCAGATGTTATCTTCTCTTCCTGCAGGAAATACATTTCATTGATCAGCATGAGAAGACAAGAGCTGGACGTTAGAATAATATAATAATGAGCCATATCATTTCCTTGCATACAAATTAATTATATAATTAGTTAGAATTTGTGAAAATACAGTATAAACACTAACTGACCACAGCTGAGTAGACCTTGAGGTCTCACTGACTTTATTGAGTAGTAAATATTGATGGATACACCATAGGGAAATCGTGTTCTCCTCACTACTATATGTTGCTTATTTCCATAGAAAATCATTTTACCCACCTATGTGACACTAATATCTCCATCTCTGTCGTGTTCACAGTCGGTAGAGGACCATGGCGATGGAATAATGAAGCTGACTCTACTTGGTTACCGTGAGCTTCGCCGGTTGAGGATCTCTGACTGTTACCACAGCTGTACAGAGAGCTGCACCAGCCGGTGAATGCGTGCCTAAATCTGTCTGAGGCAAAACAGTATAATATGGGATCGATTAAGCAATTTGTTTGTGACAAAATCCATATGATATAATAGGCAACCTCAACTCTGTCGAATAAAGAGCACAAGGCTGGAAAAAATAATTTCAGTGTAGAGGCCATCACCCTGGTGATATGTACAGGGATATAGCAGATTATAAATATAATTAAGGAGATTAATATGGTCTGTATGGATTTGGACACCATGACTTTGCTGAGGGTGTTCATAGGATTCACCGTGAGAATATAGCGACTCAGGAGACTGTAGCAGACCAATGTTATGGAGAAAGGAATGAGGGCACAGAAGAAGAGGATGACCACATTCCCAGCGAAATATAATACTTTTTGTTCACTTTGCTGAAAACTGAGACACTTTGTAACTCCGTGAACTTCACTCGTCTTTAGAACAAAGAAAAAGGGAACACCTTGTAGAAGAAGACATCCCCAGACAGTGAGGCACAGTTTGGTTATGAAAGGCTTCTCGGTCCAGACAGTTCTTTTAACAGCAACAGTAAAATATCGATGGACGCTGATTAATGTGAGGAAGTAGATGCTTCCATACGTGTGAGTGCTGAGCAGGAAGGCCAAACACTGGCAGAGGAATGTCCCGAAGGTCCATTGACCGGTCAATAAGTAGACAATGATCAGTGGAGCTGCTGGAGTGATGATGGCATCGGAGATGGCCAAGTTGAACTGGAGAACCACAGTTGAGTTCCATTGTTTTACCCAAAACCAGAAAACCCATAGACTGATACAGTTCAGAACGAAGCCAACAAAGAAGATGATGCTCAGAATGATGGGGATGAAGGGGTTAATTGTTTGAGACTGACAGCTGGTGTAACTCCCCGAAGTGTTCAGCATCTCGAGATACTATGGAGCTGAAAATCAAATAACACTGAGCAGTAAGGCCGTTGCCACGACAACCAATGATGTAATTAAGAGAAAAGTCTAGAAAGTTCTAGAGAGTTTAGGGGATACAAGAAAAGAAAATAAAGAGGGAAGGGGAGAGAGAGAGAGAGAGAGAGAGAGAGAGGGAGGGACTGTCAAAGTATAAAGGGTGAGATTTCTCAAACCTTCTAAAGATAAGTGGAGATGTTACACTATTCCTTCAAAGTAACCCCTGAAGAAGGCAAGTGACCAGTGAAACGCATTGGGGAAACAACCCAACTATAATTCACACACAGAGACATTGTGATTATATCAATCAGGTTCGGCTACTCTAACCAATACAGGACTTTACAATCCACCTGGTCTTGTACAAGTGAGTGCATGGAAACATTACCACACACCTAATGTTACCCACTAGGACCTCTGAGATAGCAGATGCACTAAGCCTTGAAGAGTGATAAATTGTAGAGAAATAAAGTACCAGCCATACAGCTCCTGTCATTTTTCAAACACAGCCTGTAACATGGTAGTTAGGAGCTGATTGGCCGGTACTTCATCTCTACCTACTTTATCACTCTTGAAGGCATATCCCTCAGAGGGCTAACGGGGGATCTGCATGAGTGACACAGCAGCAGACATGAAGACCCACATTATATACCAACCACCCTAACGACAGTGAGCACAGCGGCACTGCATAACCACAGCCGAGGCAGTAAAAGCATTTTTAGGGTCACAACCACCACAAAACACAGATCCAGCAGCCAGACATCTATGGCCAGACACAGGGACAAATGAATGGCTAGCGCTCACCAGTAGCTGAGACATGGAAATGGAGTAAGACTTCTGATGGGAGATGCGGGACGCCGCACTCCTGCAATCACAATATACTTCAATCTTGGACCACTACTACGTGGACTGTTTAGCCTATTGACATTGAGATTTCTCTCAGACCATCCTTGGGTCATCTTACTGATGATGGGTTGATGGTCTACAGGAAAGTGGCCGAGGAAGGAGACTGATATATAGAGCAGAGCATAATTAGTATTAATTGCAGAACAGATCACTCACCTGATCTCGTCGCAGGCGCAGGATTCTGAATAGCGTCTGAGAATTAATTCTGTATAAAATGACTTGAATAAGCTGTCATTAAACTTCCTGTCAGTGCCTATGTCACATATTTTCCAGAGAACTGGCAGATAGGATGCAGATACACAATTATTTTTAATCTCTGTCAGGGAAGTGAAAGCTGCCATCCTGTTATTGTTTATATTTCTATAAACAGAACAACATGGATATGCATACAAAATTGGTTGAAAGGAATACAACCCTAGCGCTAAATAAATAAGTGATAACGGTGAGTTAACCGTGCATATGTAAAACAAATTATTATTACAAATAAATACAATACGTCCCTCCCGATGAACTTCCAGTAGTGTTCTTTGTTCTATTTTCATCCGATGTTGTTTCTCATGTGTCATCAAGATATTTGTGAAGAATATAAAAAACAAAAATAGTGCACATGTGTAGAAAAGTCTTAGGTTTGACCACAGCAAATGTTCACTATTATGATCCTTCCTAATTGAGGTGTCTAGGAACACAATGAAAGCGTACCCCAACTCACACTCTGATATATGAAGATGTATATATAACGGTATCTTTAGTCTCCTTCTAATTCCACCTCCCCACAAGTATTATTATATAATGTCAAGTGTTATATAATTAGACACAATTGGATCAGGCGTACCCCACTCACTAAATATATGGAGTGGAGAAAGACCATAAAGGTATCTTTGTCTTCTTAGGGTGTGGAAAAGGTGCGTACCCAACTCACAATGTTAAAGATGGTGAAAGGTGCATCAAGGTTTCTTTGCTGTTGTTTCTCCTATAGATAGATTTTCTCCTCTTTGAATCAATTCCAACAAGTGGTTGTGTTCCAAGGTATGTGAAAACCCCCCACAACAATCCCAATGTGTAGTAAGTCTTATAGACCTTCTAAAGTGTAATAAATGTTTTATTTGGATTCTGGATATACCTCAACGGAATCTCTTCTTAAAAATAGATTTTACGATATGTGATAGAGTAGAAAAAGGGGGCAGAGAAAACGTACCCCACTTACAAATTAATAAAGTGATGTGAAGCTTATCAAGGTATCTCTTAGTTCTAGACTTTCCAAAATTCTGCCCGTTATGGTTATATTGGCCCACTGTCTCCCAAAGGTATGGCTAGACGGTAGGCGTACCCCACTTACCAGAAATAGATGGAAGCGCTTGCCCGTAAAGGTGTCTTTATACAGGACAGGTAGGTAACTTTAATAAGCGTACCCCACTCACAGTTAGGAAGATTATATCCATGCACATCAAGGTATCTTTATCCCTTGCCATCCATGTGTATATCCTTTTTAAGGTTTCCAAATCACTCCATATAACTCCAAACAAGATCGAATGTCCACGTTTATGTCAAAAGTTAAAAAACTTATTTATTCCAAAAATAAGTCCAAGACACGGTATGTACAATAGTAGAAAATAGCGACAACCGTCCAAACTATGTACAAATGAGAAATTGACATTTCTCCAAAAAATAAACAAAATACAAAAAAATATTAAAAGTCACAAGAAGTTTACCTTTTTAAAAAGAATCCCAAGGTAAAAGAAAGACTGTCCACACTCTTTAGTCAACGCGTTTCGCTCTATAACCAGACCTGTCTTGTCAGGGGACACCAAGCTAATCTCATTTTATCTGGTCGGCTACATGGGGTTCTCTAAAACTTTGCACTTCTTTCTTTATTCCAGCGCGAGGAGACAGCGGCACCAGGCGTCTGTGTTTCTATGACAACCCCGCCTCCACGTTACCAATGACCTGAAACCAGAGGGCTCCGATCAGCGCAAAGCACTTGGTGGGCTTCTTTGGGTATATAGGTAAGACTGTTGGTTTTTCTCATTGTTGTTCACCTTGAGAAAGGGGCGGGACGGCCCCGAAACGTTGGGATATGTTGTGATTTTTTAATATACTGCTTCTGATTTGAAAGATTCTGAGTGCCACAGTTAATTTCTATACATACAGTATATATATATATATATATATATATTGGTCGAAGTGGGGCAGTATACAACGGTATGGTATACCGCCACTTCTCCACAGACCCGGACGTTTTTTTTTTAATTGCAGAGGCATGCAGGGGACCTGCGTCCCCTACAGGACTCTGCAGCAGACAGCGCTGGGGCAGTGTGTCTGTCCCCAGCGCTGGTGGAACGGCAGAACATGGCGGCGGACAGCGCTGGGATCAAGTGTCTGATCCCAGCGCTGATGAGGCTGCAGCGGCGGAGGCATTTAAAGATTGGCACCATCTGTGAGCCAATCGCGGCTCACGGATCGGCGGCCAATCATAGGCGGCCGCGGCGAGCCAATCAGCGTCAGATGCCGCTGGGATGGGGAGAAGAGAGGAGGCCGCGTGGAAGAGTGGCGAAGAGATCCGGTGGCCGTGGAAGAGGCTGAAGACGTCGGCGCAGCTGGTCAGGACAGGCCAGCAGCAGAAGACAGAAGAGGCGGCGCCGCTGGCCAGGACGGGCCAGCGGCAGACGACAAGCTGAGGACCGGAGAGGCCACCAGGGGTGGAAAGCAAAATAGCTAACGAAGCTTCCCCCTGGTGCATCTCCCACCAGGACAGGTAGGGCACCTGTCACCCCCCACCCCCCGCCCTTCCTCCCTAGACCATCAGGGTATGGGCACTAGGCCCGTCGGCACAATCAGGCTATAGGCCTGTGGCACAGTAGGCGGGCAACACAGTAGGCGGGCAATAGGCCCCTGGGGTTAATTCAGGCATTAGGCCTGTCCCCATGTAGAGGGCATAAGGCCCTCATTCATAGTAGCCCTTTAGGAAAATAAGGTGACCCTGGGCATTAGGCCCAGGTCACCCAACTGGCCCCATGTTAGGAGGGTGCTAGGCACGTGGGTGAAGTCAGGCCTCTGGCCTGTGTGCAGTTAGGGATCGCTAGGCCCAGTTAATAAGTGCCCCCTCTAAGGTGATTAAGGGTGATCTGAGCGCAAGGCCCAGGTCATTCCAGCCTGTCCCTGGGGCAATGTGCCTATATTCAATAGGGGATAGGTAGGGGGTCTCACTCTCCCCTGTCACTGCTGTCACTCTCTCTGTCACTGTCCCTATGTCCCTGCTGTCACTCTCCCATAATTGTGGATCATACCGTGTGTCATAATGTGAATTTTGGCTCATTCTGTGTGGTATAATGTGAATTTTGGCTCATTCTGTGTGGTATAATGTGAATTTTGGCTTATTCAGTGTGATATAATGTGAATCGCGGCTCATTCCGTGTGCTATAATGGTAATTTTGGCATATTCAGTGTGATATAATGTGAATTTTGGCTCATTCTGTGTGGTATAATGTGAATTTTGGCTTATGCTATAATGTGAATTTCGGCTCATTCAGTGTGCTATAATGTGAATTTCGGCTCATTCAGTGTGCTATAATGTGTTTTTTTCAAAAAACCCTAAAAAACAGCTTAAATCATAGAATTTGGGGGTCATTTTCATCCCATAGTATTATTAACCTCAATTACCATAATTTTTACTCATTTCCAGTCTATTCTTAACACCTCACAATATTATTTTTAGTCCTACAATTTGCACCGAGGTCGCTGGATGGCTAAGCTAAGCGACACAAGTGGCCGACACAAACACCTCGCCCATCTAGGAGTGGCACTGCAGTGTCAGGCAGGATGGCACTTCAAAAAAATTGTCCCCAAACAGCACATGATGCAAAGAAAAAAAGAGGCGCACCAAGGTCGCTGTGTGACTAAGCTAAGCGACACAAGTGGCCAACACAAACACCTGGCCAATCTAGGAGTGGCACTGCAATGTCAGGCAGGATGGCACTTCAAAAAAATTGTCCCCAAACAGCACATGATGCAAAGAAAAAAAGAGGCGCACCAAGGTCGCTGTGTGACTAAGCTAAGCGACACAAGTGGCCGACACAAACACCTGGCCCATCTAGGAGTGGCACTGCAGTGTCAGGCAGGATGGCACTACAAAAAAATTGTCCCCAAACAGCACATGATGCAAAGAAAAAAAGAGGCGCACCAAGGTCGCTGTGTGACTAAGCTAAGCGACACAAGTGGCCGACACAAACACCTGGCCCATCTAGGAGTGGCACTAAAGTTTTCTAGCGAGAGGATGAGTGCTTCCATCCTCATGTGAATCTGAACCACTAGCCATGAACATAGGCCAGGGCCTCAGCCGTTCCTTGCCACTCCGTGTCGTAAATGGCATATTGGCAAGTTTACGCTTCTCATCAGACGCTTTCAATTTAGATTTTTGGGTCATTTTACTGAACTTTTGTTTTTTGGATTTTACATGCTCTCTACTATGACATTGGGCATCGGCCTTGGCAGACAACGTTGATGGCATTTCATCGTCTCGGCCATGACTAGTGGCAGCAGCTTCAGCACGAGGTGGAAGTGGATCTTGATCTTTCCCTATTTTACCCTCGCAGAGTAAGGGGAAAGGAGAAGGATCTGTCTTCGGTGCACAGAAATTAAAATATAACTTTTAATTATTTCATTAAAATTGAGTATAACACTATATTATGACGTATTCTACTGAGTAGCTAGTATGCGAAATATTAAAACCACAAATACCAGATATGTGAAAGTATGACAACACTGTGAATTACAGAAGAAGAAAGTCAAATAAACATAAATTTGTTAAAAAACTGAGCGTCTGTTCGATGTCTGTTCTATTATATCCCTGTCTTAATATGTATTAGTATTATTCCATCTTGGAGTTCCACATAGATACAATTGTGTTCAAATGATTACCTCAGTATTTTGGAAGAATGTTTCTAGTATTTCTATGTATCAAATATTGTTTCTGGCACAGAGCCCGGATTCTCTAGCCAGAACAAATGTTTCAATCTTAAAGGGTATGATACGTTGTCCCTATATTCTGTGGTTTATTATGAGTCACTTAGATTGTCAAGATCAGTCGTGCATCAATCTATATGGTCTTATTTTACTAATATGCAGATCTCAGTGTGATAGTGTGATATCTTTTTATGGAAATTGTCGGCAGAGGCGTAACTAGGGTAGGGCGAGTGGGGCACGTGCCCTGGGCGCCCTGGCAGGCCCAGGAGAGGGGGGCGCCGCCGGCGTCCAGGGCATCATGCCCCACTCGCCCTGTTAACCCTAAATGTGAGGGGAGGAGAAAGCGCAGCGTCTCTCCCTCCCCTCACCACCGCTGGGAGCACTAGCAGCGCTGCCGTGTCCGGTCTCCGGCGCTAGCCAATCAGGGCTTGCGGACCGGCTCCTGATTGACTGCCGGTCCGCGAGCTCTGATTGGCTAGCGAACCGGCGCCAGACAGCCGCCGGCGTCCGGAGACCTGGAGCAGCGAGGGAAAGGAGAGGCGTTGCGCTGCGCTCTCCTCCCCTCACAGGTGAGTGACGGGGCACGGGGTTCCGGCGGTGGCACGGGGGTGGCCTTGCACTGTGGGGCATTGTATTCAGCACTGTGGGGCACTGTAACTGGCACTGTGGGGCATGTAACTGGCACTGTGGGGCATTGTATCCAGCACTGTAGGGCATGTAACTGGCACTGTGGGGCATTGTATCCAGCACTGTGGGGCACTGTATCCGGCACTGTGGGGCACTGTATCTGGCACTGTGGGGCACTGTAACTGGCACTGTGGGGCATGTATCTGGCACTGTGGAGCATGTAACTGGCACTGTGGGGCATGTAACTGGCACTGTGGGGCATGTATCTGGCACTGCGGGGCATTGTATCCAGCACTGTGGGGCACTGTATCCGGCACTGTGGGGCACTGTATCCATCCGGCACTGTGGGGCACTGTAACTGGCACTGTGGGGCATGTATCTGGCACTGTGGGGCATGTATCTGGCACTGTGGGACATGTAACTGGCACTGTGGGGCATGTAACTGGCACTGTGGGGCATGTATCTGGCACTGTGGGGCATGTAACTGGCACTGTGGGGAATGTAACTGGCACTGTGGGGCATTGTATCCAGCACTGTGGGGCATGTAACTGGCACTGTGGGGCATTGTATCCAGCACTGTGGGGCACTGTATCCGGCACTGTGGGGCACTGTATCCGGCACTGTGGGGCACTGTATCTGGCACTGTGGGGCATGTATCTGGCACTGTGGGGCAATGTATCCGGCACTGTGGGGCAATGTATCCGGCACTGTGGGGCATTGTATCCGGCACTGAGTGGGGCATTGTATCCGGCACTGAGTGGGGCATTGTATCCGGCACTGAGTGGGGCATTGTATCCGGCACTGAGTGGGGCATTGTATCTGGCACTGAGTGGGGCAGTGTAACTGGCACTGAGTGGGGCATGTATCTGGCACCGTGGGGCATGTATCCGGCACCGTGGGGCAATGTAACTGGCACTGTGGGCCATTTTCAGTGCCCACATCCCTTCTGGAGCGTAGCCACACCCCTTCTTGAGTGTGGCCACGCCCATTTTTGGGGGCGCCATTTTCCATCTTGCCCTGGGCTCCAAAAACCCTAGTTACGCCTCTGATTGTCGGATGTTATTATCCTTATTAGAGATATCACACTCCCGTATCAATTTACCTCTCACTTAGAGTATCAGGTGTCCAACTCGTATCATAGGATCTCGTATTAAATTCCCCTTTATATAAATATGCACAGTTATCTTACTATTAGTGTATAATGATGTCACCTCTCACTTATAGTGTCAGGTGTATCCTGTATATCTTAGATATCGTAATCTAGTGTTTAAACATCTCTTACTTATAATTTCTGATATCTAGTTCGTACCGTTCGATCTCACATTGGGCTCCCAGTTATGGCATGCTATTTTCTCATATTAGTGTACCATAATACAGTGACGTGCGGTGAGGTAAATGCCTGGGGAGGCACTGGCTAAACTCGCTAACTGCACAGCGGGAACTCCTCAGCTACTAGTCACACTCCCCATAACCAGCATTGCTAGTCCTACAGCATACCTACGGACTGTCCCGATTTTGGCGGGACAGTCCCGTTTTTCACGGTCTGTCCCGCTGTCCCACCCGCGGGTTGCAGTGTCCTGTGGTGGTGGTGGGGGGGCGGAGAGTTGGGAGATCCCCCTGTCACCCGCTGCTCTGAGCAGAGCAGTGGTGAATAGATGCTGTCCGCATGTGCACAGCGTCAGTAGCGGCTCTTGCCACGGGCAAGCAGGCTTTTTGCCCGGGGAGCCACTACTCTGAGGGCGCCACCGCCAAGACAAGAGCCGCTACTGATCCACCCTCCCCGGCTCCAGCGAGCGCGGTGTGCGCCCGCTGCAGCTGGCGTCGCTCACTGACGCCAGAGGTCAAAATTGACCCCTAGTGTCAGTGCGGCGCTGCTATGGGAGAGATGTCATGACATCTCTCCCACAGGGAAGAGCCGGCGCCCGGAGACAGCAGCGGTCCGGAAGTAGAAGAGAGGCTCGTAAGTATTGTTGGTTTTTTTAGGGTTTCAAAGCGGCGCTACTACCGGGGGCACATACTGGGGGCACTGCTACAGAGGGCACAGCTACAAGGGCACAGCTACAGGGGGCACTGCTACTGGGGGTACAGCTACAGGGGGCACAGCTACTAAGGGCACAACTACAGGGGGCACTGCTACTGGGGGTACAGCTACAGGGGGCACAGCTACTAAGGGCACAACTACAGGGGGCACTGCTACAGGGGGAACAGCTACTGGGGGCAAATTAACTGGGGGCACAGCTGCTGGGGGTACAACTACTGGGGGCAAATCTACAGGGGGGCACAACTACAGGGGGCACAACTACAGGGGGCAAATCATACTGGGGGCAAATCAACTGGGGGCACAACTACTTGGGGGGCAAATCTGGGGGCACAGCTACTGGGGGCATAACTGTGGCCACGACTCTCCCCTATGAAGCCACGCCCCTATTTTTCGTGAACTGTTTTGCCAGGGGTGGGGGGGGGGGCAGTGGAAACTTTCGCACTTTTAGTCACAAGGTGTAGAACCGACCCTGCACAGTGTCTATTCTCGGCAGGGGTGTGGTATGTGAGACCGCCGGTCAGCATACCGACACTGGAATCCTGGCAGCGGAATGCCATGCGAGTGGCGTTCGAGAGCAACAATCCCCTTGTGGGCTCGCTCGACATGCTGCGGGCTCAATGGTGACCTGCGGTAGCCACAGTTTCTGTTCCCACTCTATGGATGTTGTGGACACCCACGAGTGGAAATAGTCCCTGTTGGTCAGCATGCCGACTGTCGGGATTGTGAGGGGGCGGGATGTAGGGGGAGGTCCCCCCGAAATGTAGGGGGAAGGTGGACTCCTGACCGCTGGTCACATAACGACCCCTCCCCCCCTCAGTGCCGTAACTAGACATTTAAGCACTGTGTGCAAGAAACGGAATCGGACCCCCTTAACGCAAACCGGCGGCAGTGCGCGTCGTAGGCGCGCACAAAAAATAATGGGGCTTGGCTTCACGGGAAAGGGGTATGGCCACAAAATAATACCAATTCATATAATGGTGCACAGTAGTCTCCATTATTCAAATTACACCGCACAGTAGCGCCACTACACCAGGTAGAGCCCCTTTTACACCTTACGGCAGACAGCGTCCCCTTTTTACACATTACGGCAGACAGCGCCCTCTTTTTACACATTACGGCAGACAGCGTCCCCTTTTTTACACATTACGGCAGAATCTCCTTTTTACACATTACGGCAGACAGCGTCCCCTTTTTTATACATTACGGCAGACAGCGTCCCCTTTTTTACACATTACGGCAGACAGCGTCCCTTTTTACACATTACGGCAGACAGCGTCCCCCATTTTACACATTACGGCAGACAGCGTCCCCTTTTTTACACATTACGGCAGACAGCGTCCCCCTATTTTATACATTACGGCATACAGCGTCCCCCTTTTTGTACACATTACGGCAGACAGCGTCCCTTTTTTACACATTACGGCAGACAGCGTACCCCTTTTACATGTTACGGCAGAGAGTGTCTCCTTTTTTGTACATTACGGCAGAGAGCGTCCCCTTTTTTACACATTACGGTAAGAGAGCGTCCCCTTTTAAACATTACGGCAGACAGCGTTCACCTTTTACACATTATGGCAGGCAGAGTCCCCCTTACAGCCCCACCACCATCTACCCTAAGGGTGTAGTGTAGTGAAGTGTACTGTGGTATAGTGTAGTGTACTGTAGTGAAGTGTAGTGTAATATAGTGTAGTATAGTGTAGTATAGTGTAGTGTAGTGTAGTATACTGTAGTGTAGTGTAGTCACTTACGTGCTGTTGCGGGCGGCTTCACCGGGACACGGGCGGGCGGGTGGCCGCTTCGGCAGCAGGAGTCTTGTGGATGGTAGCGGCTTCCGAATTGCAGGGGAGGGGGGCCGGGCTGCCGCTGGCCCATTGAGAAGCCTGCCTGTCACACAGACACCGCAGCGGCTTGAAAACTTCCTCTGAACTTGAAGCCGCCCGCCCGCCTGGGTCCAGCTTCAGCTGGACACAGGCAGGCGGGCGAGCGGCGGTGGTTTTCAAGTTCAGAGGAAGTTGCGGAACACAGGTGGGTGGGTGGCGGCGGCTTCAGCGGGACACAGATGTGTCCAGGCAGGCGGGCGGTGGCTTCAGAGGAACACGGGCGGGTGGTGCGGCCTCAGCGGGATACAGGCGGCGCCGCCTTCAGCAGTCTGGGCTCGGAGCTAGTAGGTGTGATGCCCGATGGTGCGCCCTCAGTGCATTTGCACAGTGGGCAAGGCACCATCGCCACACACCTACTTACAGCTCTGCCTCCCCTCCCCCCCTAGAGAGGGACAGGGGGCATGGCCAGCAGCTCACTGAGCGCTGTTCATACCCCCATAATCACAAAAATGGAGGCGTGGCTTGCAATCACGGTACTTGCCGTGAGGCCACGCCCCCTCGCCGATAGACCACGCCCCCTAAAATCGGGCCCTAGAAGAAATGGGAGATATGCTACATAAAATGAGGCCTTGCACTCACCTGTCAGCAGTACACATCAGTATGTCTGCATCCAGAGCCAGGAGATTCACCACTCTGCATTTCCCTTCATCTCCCCACTGAGCGCCCAGCACCACGATCACGCTGCTGCCCACAAGCAGAGGGACACCAGCAGCTGCAGGGAGCTGTCAGTGGCCGGAGAGGGGGTTAGGGCACTCAAGCTGCTGC